>NC_045597.1:138470097-138783097 GCF_009762305.2 Zalophus californianus | reverse complement strand
ATCTGACTTACAATTTTGTCATTGCTTCTCTGCCAGTTTGCTTTCTCATTTCAGGGAAGGCAGAGTCAAATACACTGAGTGTTAAACAAGCTTGTGTGTGTGTGTGTGTGTGTGTGTGTGAGTGTGTGTGTGTATGTGTGTGTGTGTACCCAGGTATATCTCGCAGACAGAGAGCTTTGTTGTTTGGTAACTGTAAGGGATTGAATGTGTCCTCCACCAATTTCCTATGTTGAAACCCTACCTCCCAAAGTGATGGTATTAGGAGGTGGGGACTTTGGGAGATCATTAAGGTTAGATAAGGTCATGAGGGGGGCGCCCTTATGAATGGGATTAGTGCCCTTATAAATGTCAGGAGAGAGCTGGCTTCCTCTCTCTGCTCCCCACCATGTGACAACGTGGGGAGAAGTCAGCAGTCTGCAACCTGGAAGAGGGCTCTTCCCAGAACTTGACCATATCGCCTCCCTGACCTGTTTCCTGTTTTCCAGACTGTCAGAAATACATGTCTGTTAAAAAAAAAAAAGAAAGAAAAAGAAAGAAAGAAAGAAGAAGAAAGAAAGAAAGAAAAAGAAAGAAAGATAGAAAGAAAGAAAGAAAGAAAGAAAGAAAGAAAGAAAGAAAGAAAAAGAAAGAAAGAAAGAAAGAAAAGAAAGAAGAAAATAAATGAATGCCTGTTGTTTACAAGCCTCCTGGTTCATGGTATTCTGTTAGAGCAGCCTGAACTAAGATACTAGCCTTCAATTCTCTCAAGGTGGTACTAAAGACATGATTCCATATTTTTATAAAGAATTTCAGTTTCCCTTGCTTGAATCCAATTACACTATTCACAAAGAATTTTCTGGAAAAAAAGTGAAAGTCTAGAATTCAACCTTCTTTCTCAACTGCAGGCTTGAATAAAGCATGAGGATGAATAAAAACTGCTCACAGTCTATAGTGGCTTGTTCTAGAAATGTAAAAGAGAAGAGCAGACTTCTTTTAAAAAAACTTTTATGTTGTTTTATGGAACATTGTAAAAGCGGTATTACACATATTAAAGAAAATTTGGCAAACTGCAATAAAATGAAAAGTAGGGAAGAAAATTCAAGTTCCATTTCCTAAAGACAAGCACAGTTAACATTTCAAAATATTTCCTTTTTCTTTTTCTAGGAACAGGGGATTCTTTTAAAAAATCGATTTTATAACTCAAAAAGGCCTTATAAGAGTTAAAAGCTATAAAAAAGTCATTTCCTTGACTTTCATAAATATATGAATATTTAGTAATGTATATGTAGAGGTAAAACCTAACAAAAGATTGCTGTTATGTTGTCCTCTAATTAACTGGACATGGAATTTACCCCTCAGCAGCGATATCAGTGCTAACAAGCTGTCTTCAAGGGGTAATCTGAAATGTAGAGAGAGACTCAAAGATGTTTATCACAGAATTACTTATTAGGAAATTGTTAGCCAATGATGTCATATCCATATGATTGAATACTACACGGACTCTAAAGTTATATTTATAAGAATTTTAAAAAATAATGTGAAACGTTTATGAACCGAAGTTAAGCAAAAAAAAAAAAGCAGTTCTCAAAGTTTTATGTAAAATGTGATCTCCGTTATGTTTTTACAAAGTAGAAGAACTATGGTACCAAAATAAATCCTACAACACCAAAAAGAGTTGTTACACCTGAATGCTGGGATTATGAGTAAGTTTGATTTTTTTCCTCTATAATTTTCTTCATAGTCAAACATTTTCTACAATGAATACGATTTCTTTTATAAACGTCTAATAGTAAAAATAAAACCGAGAACACAAACTATTACCTTGCCCCATTTTCTGGGAACCATACTTGGAACACAAAGGAAGAAATTAATAGCACCAAACATCGCTTCCTCAAAACATTTCCTGTGTCTCTAATCACATGGCAGCTGTTTGCGCTATAATAGTCTGCTCTGAGTTTTATAGAAGCCACATTTTTTAATTGAGTGCTTTGAAGAGACTTAAGAACGACGTAGAAAGCAAAGTAGGGGCCCTCTCTCTGGCGGGGGCTAGCTTGTAACACAGTTTGAAATGCTTTTCAGGGATGGTTACAGGCCTCCCTGTTAGTACCCGCCTTTCTCAGGAACCAGTGGCCCAGACACAGGGCTCCTGCAAGCCTGGGCATAAAATCTCACTTACAGGGTGGAAGCCTCGTGGGACCAGCTCAAGGCTCTTCATCACAGCTGGGGCTCTTCCCAGGCTTCCAGCAACAGAAGGACTCCAGAAGGTGGCTTAGGAGGCTCTTTTCTCTCCTCCAGGGGAGGCAGAACCTGAAAACAGCATCCATTTTTGACTGTGCAAAAGATACGATTTGGTGGAGCCTCATCTCTGGGCTAGGTCTGCCTACTCTTTCACTGCTCACCTGAATGGCTCCCAAAGGCCTTTCTTTCCATTACCAAACCCATAAGGAGGAACCTCGGTTTTCCCCTAATTTGGTGGGGACAGGAGGTCAAACGGAGGAAGGAACTTACATCTCAAGGCATGAGTGGGATTAGTGTAATAACAAAAAAATTCTTGCTTTTTCTCACTGGGCTGGCAGAGAAGGAGGAGCTGAGTGGGATTACACAAGAAAGGAACTTGGGGCTTGTTCAGAAACCATTCAAGGACCTGGGCTCGCGGGACATGTGGGTTTTGTGACACCTTCGATCAGATGGAAGTCATTTGATCAATTTGGGAAAGTTTCTCCAAAATAGGGAAAATCCCATAGTCTCTGATCAGAAGGGATGCTGGGTGCTCTCCGAGTTGGCTGTGGTGGAGATTCAGAAGGCAGAGTTCAAGGTCTGGTCGTCACTGATGAGCCCTTCCCCATTACAGTAGGAAACAAATCATAAACCAACCGACATATGAGAAAGGCGTTTCTACGTGCATATGAGGAAGCTTCTCTGTGTATATGTGGCCGAGCCGTGGGGCTGATGCCTTGTTCTGGCTGTGCTCCAGCAGCGTCGCTGTTGAGGAATCACAGATTCCTAATGGACTGGGTCATGCGGTGAGTGGAGCTAGACGCTGGATCCCTGCCTGCCCTACCTGCCTCTTCCTGCTTGCCCAGCCCTGCCCCTCTGGAATCTACTTTCCTCCCACCCTCCCCACTGCACCTTCCATTCCCAATGAGTCTTCCAGCCCCAGGAACTTACTTTTCTGTCTTTTGGGACAGACCTGTGTGATACCAACTGCCTGACCTCCGTCTTCACCGTGTCCCTGCCTCTTGGCTCTGCCTGTCTTGTCCGCAAGACCGGCGCCAGCTCAGTCCCTACTCTGCTACCAGAAAGGACTTCCTAGATGAATCAGGATCCCACTTGCACTTCCTTTCTCCTCATTAAAGCACAGATGTTCTTTAATGCCTGTTTTCTTTTCAACAAGATGTCTTTGCTTTCTTTTTGTGTCGGTAAATACAGAACCACCTCATTACTTTTGTGTGTAGTGTTTACATTGTATGTTATGCTGTAACTTACTCAAAAACACTCTTGACAGATATTTCATTTGCTTTCAATTTATTTTATTAGTAATCGTCTATTTTTTATTAGTAGTAGCAATAGAATAAAATATGAGGAACAATACTTGTAGACTTTTAAAAATATCTCTTTTACATACATTTTTAGAAAAAGAATCCCTGGGTCCAAAATATGCACATTTAATATTTTGATTGTATAGTTAAACTGCCTTCCATTGAATTACTTTATGTAATTTTTTTTTTTTTTACATCAACTCCAATAATGAGAAAAGGTTTTGGTACCACAACAGCTATCCTCCTGTGATGTGTTTCAGAGCGTGTGAAGTTCATTTATTATTTTCCTCTAAAAGACAAAGGTAGACAGCTACTTTGCACGTAGTATTTGTGAAGAAATTTGGTACAAGCTCATGGGTGAGTTGATTCACCTTTCTGGAGCTCTGTTTCTCATCTGTGTAACTCAGTCTTGAGTTCCCTTATATATAAAGGCAAGACCCCTTACATATCTAAGATTTTATGGTTTTCTGATCCCATGGGGGAAAAGCAGCAGCCAAATGTCTTACTGTGGCCTGTCTTACTTTTAAAAAATAATTCATATCTATTTTCTGATTTTTGCAATTTTTTTAATATGGAGATATGATTGATATTATACTAGTTTCAATGCTTTTCTTTTTTTTAAGATTTTATTTATTTATTTGACAGAGAGAGACACAGCGAGAGAGGGAACACAAGCAGGGGGAGTGGGAGAGGGAGAAGCAGACTTTCCGCGGAGCAGGGAGCCCGATGCGGGGCTCGATCCCAGGACCCCGGGATCATGACCTGAGCCGAAGGCAGACGCTTAACGACTGAGCCACCTAGGTGCCCCTCAATGCCTTTCTTTTTATCTTTTATTTGTATCCTACTTTTTTTCAGGGTTGCAATTGGAGTTTTTAAGTTACATATTAATTTGTGAATGATTAACCACGACACAGTGTTTAGCTTCCTCATCCTATCATGACATTGTATTTGGATGTTATTTCTTCCTGAACATGTGCATATGAAAGGGATTGTATCCTTTCCTTTTGCCTACTATCTACACTACTCCCTCAGCCCCTAATCCAGGCCTCTTCGCCCCCAAAGTGCCTGCTCGCTTCTAATAGTATACATATACTTTGATATATGTGACTATAAGCAAAAACGAAAATGTGTCTATATAATATATAGGTACATATGTTTGTGTATGTGCGTGTGTGTGCATGCAGTTTTGCCCATTGCATCTTACCAGCAGTCTGCATCATGAGAATGCTGAGGCATTTTGTTAGACCTTGGTTCAATGGCTTGGTTCAAAGGAATTCCCCTGGTTATTCCAGTTTCACTCAAGCAGCCTCTCCCCCGAACTTATCCTCCATCCTGCTCAGTTTCTCAGTTTCCCTATCTTGAGGCCATGTCAAATTTGGCATGTCTAAAACAGAGCTACTTATGTCTCCCACACCCTACCCTTCCCAAGGTCTCCCCCATTTTTGTAAATGGCAGCTCCATTCTCCCAGCCAACACCTTCTGTGTGTCCTGCCTGCAGACATGTCTGGTGTCTGATCACATCCCACCACCTCCACGGCTACCATCATGGCCCACATGCACATTGACTTTCACCTGCGTAATTACATGAGCCTTTGAAGTGGGTGCCCTCATTTCACCCCTGGTCCTCTCTAATTTATTTTCCATAAAACAGCCAGAATAACTCCTTTAAAAAATAGCTTTATTGAGGTATAATTTACATACTATAAGATTTACCTGTTTTCAGTAATATTACATACTGATTTTAGTGCATTCACTAATACGCACTAAACCATCAGCAATATCCAGTTTTAGAACATTTTCATGGCTCCCCAGAGATCCCTCATGTGTATTTGCCGTCAATCCCCATTCTTAGCCACAGCCCCAGGCAAACCAATCAATCCCCATTCTCAGCCACAGCCCCAGGCAAACCACTAATCTGCTTTCTGTCCCTGTATATTTGTATATGGAACTCAGAAGGGAAGGGTCCCATGTAGTCAACCAGAAATATCATTTGGGAGGGGGACACTAAGCTCTGACCTTTTCTTGGTGAGCCTTGTTCTACACAGGCTAATGTGGCAATGCTGCACGGAGCCTTAGCCGCAGGGAGGCAAGAGAGACCAGATCAGGGTTCTAAAAAGACACGCAGCACGTGTACATTTACATGCAACCTGTTCATAATCTCCTTTGCTCCCTAGTCAGTGAGTGTGAGGATTCAACGTGTTGACTCAAGGGCCTGCAGGACCCAGGGAGGTAGGTAGGTTAGCTAAGCAGGCCAGTGTCGTGTGACATCAGGGAGGGAATCAGGGACCCTAGGCTCTCTTCCCCCGGGGCTCTGGGTGGAGGTGGGCTCAGAGTGTTGCCAGATCTTCCGACTTCAAGACAAGTCTGAAATGTGGGTATTATGAAAAGTCTTGTTAAAAAAATATTGACAGCAAATTAAAGCATTTTTTAAAGACATTGAACCAGACACACAATGCGGATGAATAGAATGGGCCCGAGGCTGAGCACAGCTCCTCTGGCAGGGTGGGATCTCTCAGAATCAAGTTGCTCAACTGCTGTATCCTAATGTGGCCCATACGCCAGGCTACACACGTACTCCCGTGTCTTTTCCCTCGAAGACTTTGCTCTGCGTACAATTTCCTTTGTTGTTGGGTTCCTAGGCATGGTAGTTTGAGCTGGCGGGCAGTAACTTAGAATGTCTACTCATCTGCTCTTTTCTTTTCTTTTTTAAAATATTTTACTTATTTATTTGAGAGAGAGAGAGAATGAGAGAGAGAGAGAGAGAGAGAGAGAGAGAGCACGCGCATGAGAGGGGGGAGGGTCAGAGGGAGAAGCGGGCTCCCGGCTCAGCGGGGAGTCCGCTTCTCCCTCTGACCCTCCCCCCTCCCCTCTGACCCTCCCCCCTTTCATGCGTGTGCTCTCTCTCATTCTCTCTCTCAAATAAATAAATAAATAAAATCTTAAAAAAAAAAAGATCCCCAAGATTCACTGAATACCTACTTAGCCCACAGTTCCATTACAAGCCCAGAGAAAACTGTCTGTACTGCAGGTTGTTTTGCTTTCTTATTTAGTTGTGAGGCCAGACAGGGACACAACTAGCCAACACTGGCTGAAATGAAGAGTGATGGGTGGAGGTGTTTTGGGTGAAATATGTCTGAGCCTGAAGACTGCAGGGCCCTCAGGCTGCAAATGGGCCCGGGGCCGGGAGACCAGTCACCCAGCTGGTCAGATGTGGACAAAGGAGGGGCAGGTCATCCCAACAGTCATTGGAGCCAGGGGGGGATATCTGAAGGGAAGACTCACATTGTCCTTCGTGTGACTACAATGAGGCAACTGGGTGGACACAGAACCAGAACAAAAGTCCTTCATTTCTCAGAAGAGATGGAAAATAACAATTAAGCTTTTTTTCTAGTAGGCACTTTATCCCTTTTAGAACTCTTGTCTGGGGTGGGGTGGGTGCATTATTAACATCTTAAAGAGAAGGTTAAAGAACATATCTGCTTTGTTTCCATGTTTCATTTCCTTCAACCACCATAATAGCTACATTTCATGGTGACAGTTGTTGGCAGAGTGGCTAAGGGTGTGGGCTCAGGACTAGGTCAGCCTTTCCTCCCGACCAGAGCTCCATCACTTACTAGCTCTGTGGTCTGGGGCAAGTTTCTTCACCTCTTTTCAGTTTATGCGTCTGCAAAATGGGTATGATAATGCCTTCCTTATAGGGTTGATGTGAACGATTAAATGCAATAATCCCAGCTCTGTGTCCGGCATGTAGCAAATGTTCATTCAATGTTAGCTGCTATTATTGATGCTGTTATTATTATTTATCACCGCTGTTGGAGTAAAAAACGGCACGGGGTCTTAGGTCTAACTTCATTATGTCAGAGATGAAGGAACTGACTCCTAGAGCCCGTGTGTTCCTCACCACAGTCCCACAGCGAGTTCCTGGCAGAACCAGCCCGTGCAGCCTCTGGAGTTCTTTACTCAAACTTATCACCGCCCAGTGTGCTGACGTTTGCAATCGCTCTTGTCTCTCTGCCAGGTGGAATGCTGGTATGGAGTTCCCTGCAGAGTTTAAAGGGAAGGAAAGAATAATTTACAAGCCCCTTGGAGCCAGGGACCACGTCTGTCTTGGTCTCCCCCATAGCCAGAGTGCTTGCTACCATGCCCGGCATTTAGTGATACAATATTTAATAAACATATGTGCATTACTCAGCAAGCAGATGACTACAAACACATCACAGAGGTAAACTTGGCACCCATGAGCACGGGCTTCTCCCTTGGGAGTGGTTTCTGGGCACATTTTCTCATGTCTGTCCTGTGCTCCTCATTGAACAAGGATTAAGACAATTTACGTGAGGGGCCGTGGTGTTCCACCGTCACATTCCCTCTTCCCTTCTTCTCCCACTCCCTCTCTTCTCCCCTTCTTTCTCTTCCTCTCTCCCTCTTCTCCGCTCCCTACCCTTTATCTCTCTCCTACTGAACCAGGATAGGGGAGGTTGTGCTGCAGCGATAAACACCCTCTAAACGTCAGTGGCTTAATATAGCAAAGTTGGTTTCCCACTTAAGCAGAATTGTCTGGAGCTCTGGGTGCCACTGCAGGACATTTGTCTTCCTTCCATGTGCTGGTTCAGCCTTCCGGGCTTCTCCAGTCTTATGGCATGCCCCATAGTGACGAGTGCCACCACTCTCCCCGGGGGCTGACCAGCGAGCCCCCAAGGGACTCACGCTGGTATTGAACGCTCCACCTGTGTCACTTCTACCCGCGCTGGCCTGGACAAGTCACAGGGACCCACCCGAGGGCTGGGAAGGGTCATCCCTCCAGGGGTCTGGAAAGTCCCAGAAGGCAAGGCGAATAGGATCTGGGTGTGTGTGAGAAGGTTCTACCCCAATTGTTTTGCAGAATGCAGCCCTTCTCCTCATCCGCTCTCCTGTCTCACTTACGTTCTCGTCTCTTCCCTCCCTCCCCGCCTTCGTTCCCCTCCAGGCCTCCCACACCCGCCCCCCTT
Organism: Zalophus californianus; assembly: GCF_009762305.2. Taxonomy (NCBI): domain Eukaryota; kingdom Metazoa; phylum Chordata; class Mammalia; order Carnivora; family Otariidae; genus Zalophus; species Zalophus californianus. The sequence continues at coordinate 138,774,594 of NC_045597.1, read as the reverse complement.
GCCTCGCTGCATCTGCTGGGCGCTACCCTCCCACCCCACACAGAGCAGATGCTGGCCGGGGATGGTGCTGTGACCGTCTGGTCTGCTTGGCCTCGAGCTTCTTGCCTGGATGGCAGACAAAGGCAACAGAGTTTCCCCTCTCCTTCTGGGTTCACTGGGGATTTATGACAAAATCCCCCTGTTGTCCTGGGCACTTTTTCCAGAGGCTGAAAGGACTGGTGAAAGGTCAAGCCAGCCGTTTTGCACTTGGGAGACACCAGGCAGCCCCAGAAACATCCCCTTCTCCTGTCAGAAGTCAGTACTTTCAAAGAGCCTCCCAGTCCCAGCTCTAAGCTCAGTGGAGCTGGGCATGCATTTGGAAGGATGTGTATTTGATTCTCTGCACAGGATCTGGACACTGACCATTGGCCTTAATTGTAAGGAGTGATCAGGTTAACTTCTTGACAGTATCAAGAAAGGGTCCCAGGCAAGTGTTCCAGATGACCACAAAGACCTCAGTGTGTTGTGAGCTAGGATGTAGCGTGATTTTTCACATTTGCAACAGATGGAGAGCGCACGTGTGGCAGACCGGTGGGAAGCATGTGGCACTGGGAGCCTGGCTCTGCCATCGATTCGTGGTGTCTGTCAGGCGGGTCTCTCTCCCTCTGGGTCTCAGTTCCTTCCCCCGGCAAAGAGAGTGGTTGGACAAGGCAAACTTTGAAGCATCTAGGGCTATGATGCTCTGAGTCTGGCATCTCTTGCCTTCCGTGGAGGATAATGCCTATGACCAGGGGCAGGATGCATTGTTTGAGGACTTAAACGGGTTGCAGTGTCTCATGATCCACAGAAAAGAAGGAACAAAAAGGTGGCGAGGAGTCGATTAGGGGGTATGGAAAAATGAGGTGTGAACAGGCAGCACCAAGGGGCAGAGTTTGAAGAGTTTCTACATATTAACGGCTTATTTTTCCTCAGAAAACAGCTCAAATTATACAGTCAGTTGTTTTCTTTGTAGTCTCTCCTCTTATTGGTTCCCCTTGTAAAAATTTTAGTGTCAGAAAATGCTGAGGATGAAAATATTAGGAGACTTAGAATCAGTTTGTTGAGATATTCGGTATAGACACATCGGCTTTTGGTGATTTCCCCCAAAGTTGAAGGTTATAATTTTTCTACTCTTCCTAAGAAATAATGGTCTCTTGGAATGTGCAAGTAAATTAGTCATACTGTGTTCTCAGAATTGGTCTCTGTAATACATCCTGGTCTCTGAAAAAGAGCTGCAGTTGTATAATGGATTTTAGACGTCTCCAAAGCTGGTTCAACTAACATATTTGTTAGTCTAATAAATGATATTGCTTTTGTCAAGATTTTTCCATATAGCACAATTTAATAGAGGAATCAATAGTTTCTCAGACATGACAAAAGCACCTGGGTGTGCTTTGATGGGAGTCACAAAGTCTCTTCTAGTTCAATAAAGCCAAAATGGAAAAAAAGGTTTTTTTCCCTCTTTCAAGTGTATTTTTATGAAGCTAAAATATACATACCGTTTTCTCTAGGAAAATATTTGCTTATCAATATTTTTTCCTACAACATCGTCTTACTCTGTTATTACACATGAATATGCATTTTGCTTTCATCTTACTCCTTCCCCTTGTTTGAAGAGCTGTCACTAGTACATGCTTCTTCAGGGAAAAACTCAAGTCTGAAGATATTTTGATCCATTGGGTCTATGGAGTATTTCTTTAGAAATCATTTTAGAACTGTTTGGGGCAAATACTGACATCTACCTACGTTTCCTCTCATCATAACTTTTTAAAAGTCCCTAGAGTGGTTTCATATGGCAAGAAGCCATCTCCTCTAGCAGCTCCTGCATTACCTGGCATAATAAGGTTTTAAGGTTTTGTGTGCCATCCTCGGTCCCCTACCGCCATATTGGTACCTTTGCTGACTTTAGTTAACGGGTTAAACCAATCTCTTTTGGAGTTGTTGAAGTTGCTTGGAAGGAAACTGCTTTGGTGTTGAGAATATTAGAACATCTGTGTGTTCCTCCCTCAGGCAAAACATTTAGTTTTTGCCATGGAATGTGTTATTTGGAGGATGTCTGACTTTCCCGGCTATGGGTTCTACCTACTGGCCGAAAAAATTTGCTGACATTGTCCCTTAGCAGTTATCCCCAAATAACACCATCTTCAAATATGAACCCAAGCATGGGTCAGAAAATGACTTTTGGGGACAATTCCTACCAAACTGATGAGAGGCTGCTTTTTGAAAAGCTAAGATTATTGGCCATGGCTGTGTTTCGAGACAGAAATAGTCTCAGAACATTTCCAGAGAGAAGATAAATGAGCACATTGGTGTGTCAAAGGAGCTAAAATTGACTGTAGAGACTAGCTGTGTTGAGAGCAGTGCTTTTCAACTTGACTACATGTTAGAATTACCTGGTGGGCTTTTAAAAAATACCAGGGTCGTGGTCTTTTCCCTAGAGATTTCTGATTCAGCCGGTCTGGGGTGGGGCCTGGGCAAGTTTCTTTCTCGCTTTTTCTCCTTTTCAGGTGATTGTAATGGGGAGTCAGGGTTGAGAACCACGAGTCTAGAGCAGCATTACTCCAAGTGTGGGTCCTTAGCCAGCAGCAACGGAATCACATTGGAATTCATCAGAAATGCAGCTGGGAGTGGAGCCCAGGGATCTGTATGTTCTCAGTTCTCCAGAAGATTCTTACTCATGATTCTCAAATGTTAGCACACATCAGAATCACCTGGAGGGCTTGTTAAAATACAGATTGCTGGACTCCACCCCCAGAGTTTCCGATTGAGTAGGCCTGGAACAGGACCTGAGAACTTGCATCTTGAACCAGCTTTCAGGTGAGGCTGATGCTGCTGGTCTGTGGTCCACACTCGGAGTAGCCTTAATCCAGAGCAGGCCTGGGGACTTGAATTGTTTCTGAGTTTGTTGCAAAAGTGGCTGTTTAAGACATTAGGATCTCAGCGCTCATATAGAGGGACTCAGAGAACCAATTGCTCTGTCTAGGAAACCCCCTCCTCCACCCCTTTTTAAAAAGATTTACTGAGGGTTCTAGAGGGGAGGAGAGTGGGGGGATGGGTGAGCCCCGTGATGGGTATCAAGGAGGGCACGTACTGCATGGAGCACTGGGTGTGATATGCAACAATGAATTGTGGAACACTACATCAAAAACTAATGATGGGGGCGCCTGGGTGGCTCAGTCGTTAAGCGTCTGCCTTTGGCTCAGGTCATGATCCCAGGGTCCTGGGATCGAGCCCCGCATCGGGCTCCCTGCTCGGCGGGAAGTCTGCTTCTCCCTCTCCCACTCCCCCTGCTTGTGTTCCCTCTCTCGCTGTGTCTCTTTCTGTCAAATAAATAAATAAAATCTTAAAAAAAAACACACACAAAAAACTAATGATGTACTGTATGGTGACTAACATAACATAATAAAATAAAATTAAAAAATAAAAATAAATAAAAATAAAAAGATTTTTTTGGCAAGGCTGCAAAGCGTGGGATCAAACTCCAAAGTCAACCTTTATCACAGATGATGGCTATTGCTTTGACTATTTTGACTAAGACAATTTGCCAGTTTTATCAGGGTAAAATGAATTAACTTGAAAGATTTTTCTCCCCCTTTTCTGTATTGATTGGTTGTTTGAATGTATTAGGCAAATTGATGGAAGGCTTGATTGTCAGACACACTTTATAGTAGAATCTCTTTTTGCCTCAGCGATAGGAGTAGAACATCAATGAGTATCTTTAGGCAAATAGAGGTCACGTTTTTTTTTTTTTCTATCTCCCTGAGGGGCTGGATGATATTTAAGGCAGTGGTTCTCCACATGCATTTGGGATGTAGTTGGGGGAGAGTCTTCTCTGGGTGAATCTGATTAGCCTCTCCGGTGAGAACTATTGCTTTGGAATAAGGGTCACAAACTCAAATGTTTCCAAGGACCAGGAGGGCTGGGGCCCAGTGGTGAGGGCAGTAGGGGCCTAGTATCCTTTGCCTGTCTGCAGGAAGCAGCCCTTCTCCGTGCTCCGGCTGATCCTGGGCATGTGGGATACCACACAGTATCTCCAGAGCTTCTGATTTCAAAAGGTAAGACAAGAATCCCCCATTTCTTTTGAGAAATTTCCTGATCCTTAAATGTTGGCAATACATTTTTGAAAATGTAAAATCCTTGTGCTGACCAAAGAAAACACATTCGTGGGCAGTTTGTGACCTCAGGGTGCCTTCCCTAAGTCAAAGATTCCATTAAGAGTCATTCAAAATGAGCCCTATTCAAAGTAACCTAAGAAATACACCCAGTTTCCTGGGCTTGCCTGCTTTCATTGTGATTCCATGGGATATCAGGGCAACAGGGAAAATGTTATCACATTCCTTCTAGAAAGGATAATTTAAATATCTTCGGCTCTAGCTTATGTGCGTCCAGATTTTAATATAATAATCATTCTCGGTACAACATATTTCTTTGGAAATGAACTTTGGATGCATTTCAGTTTTTAATGCATGGAATTAGCAAGATAGGGGTTGGAAAAGTTTCAAACTCCGTAGAAGAGTGGCCACAAAAGAACACTCAAACCAATAACTGAAAATCTCAGTGGTATATGCTTCAATTATTGGGTCTTGGGTATTCAGGGCTGACTATATCTTCCTGCATATTGAATTATTGTAGCATTAAGTTCCTGTAACATTTAGGAAATAGATGGCTGAGAAGTGACGGAGAAGAGAAATTTAAAAAGCAGGCATCACATTCCTTTTTATTATGTTTATCTGTCCTCTCAAGGACAGAGGAGGTGCTTTCCATCTGTTTAGATCTTGGACTGGTATTTCCAGCCCTGAGGTGCTGGAGGGTTTGTGGGTCTTACTCGTGCACCTGCCTTCGCAATTCAGCCCTCAGACTTCCATTTCATGAGGGGGAATCGGCTATTATGCGGGCTCATTCCTCTCTTGCGGTGAAAGTTTGCTCGGCTCTCTGCTGAGTATGTTGATGGCTTTGCAGTCGTACCCTGAGGCTGCCGACAGGGTGGAGGGGCCTGGACAAAGCATGATTGTAGCTCTGTGGTAACCCCATTTTGTTCCCTTTATATGTTGTATTTCAGTTTTTGTGGCCTCTGAAGATATGATTTGGTATGTGTTGGCAGGTCAACAGAGGGAAAATTTCCAGGGATGAAATCCAAGGTTGTCACTATTACTTCTGGAATATAAATATAGAATAATGGTTGGTGGGATTTCCCTATGGTCCACACCAGTGTATGGGAAATAGGATTCATCTAAGATATTCACATCTGGCTAATAAGAAAATGGTATTTTGTTTCACTCTTGCTATTTCTCCTTGTGTGTTTTCTGTCTTGGGGTCCCTGCGGAGAAGATGGAATTTGTATGTTTTTGGATCTCTAGCCAAATACCATCTAATCTTTCCCTAAGCATGAATAAAGTCTCTGCAAGCATAGATACAGTTGAGAAAACTGAAATTGGGTAGGGATGCGAGCATGTTGCTGTTTGTAGAACAAGCACAGAAATTTTTACCTGATGCAGTTTTTGTACTTTGGAAAGTAACTGAGAAAGGGATAGGAACAACAGGCTGATCTTTAATTAAACGAGCAATTTTAGAAAGGAGAAAAACATTATGGAAATTGAAAAGACATATTTTGGATTCTGACTCAAGTCCTGGTATGAGTTTGGAATGTTCCAATCTGTTCAGCATGAGCCAGAAATAGTTTCCTAAGGAGGCAGACATAGGCTCCGCACAGCAGACCTTGGCCTCCTGGTTTTGGTGCCATAGGTAGATGTAGTTCTGTTGGCTTCTACTGAGTAGTCGTTTAGTGATACTGATGAAAATTCTAACCCTGGTCCGATTGGTGGTGTGGGGCGTCGCAGAGTTAATTTCCTGTCAGTTCCAGCTCTGAAGTTGTCCACTTTTTCCCAACCCAGTGAAAGTAGTCGGTTCTTAACCTCTCTGGTCATCAATTTCTTTATAAAATTGAGGGCGATAATATTTGCTCTGCTGGGCCATGACGTTTTGGTAGACCATTGAGATAAGAAATGACAAGTGCTTTTCAAATTGCTAAGTGATTCAGAGACGTAAGGAATTACTACTCTGATGGTAGTCAGTCTACTACCAGGCTGACAAAAGGAACTTGGCAACTTTCCGGCCCAAATAAAAATGCTGTAGGTGGGATCAATGTCTGTGGGCAAGTCGTTTAGGAGCACCAGGCCATTGCAATCAGCCTCAGCGTTCAGTCAGATTTGAATTCAAATCTTTGCTTTACTAGCTGTACGGCACAGTGTTTCTTTGAGCCTCACTTTCTTCATCTGTAAAATAGTTACAAACCCTACCTTGCAGAGTGAGTGTGCGCTTTAAATGAGATGATGTATAGGGAAGTACTTAACTAGCTCAGTTCCTGTTAGATGCTCAATAAGCATTGACTGGATTCACTGAGTCCTACACTGACGGAGATATTCTGAAACCATATGCGATGTACATAAGTGGTTCACGAGACACTGTGAACCACCTTGTTGGACCAGCCTAGTTCCTTTTAACAAATCTGAAGAAGACAGAACTCAAGGTCTGCTGTACCAGTAGGAGACTGGCTGAAAGGCCTCTCCTTAATAGAACTTGCACCTGTAATAACTGTGTTATTCCTTCTGGATAAAGCATGGCTTCTCCAAATGTCTTCTTTTCCAATGCAAATATCTGCATAGAGAACACATGAATAGATGATTGACTATTAGCTCTTCAGCATCAGCTGGTTGAGCTTGAGTTAGAGGAGCATCCTAGGGGCAAGGTTAGGTCCTAAGGTCAATGAGTAAGGGGAAAATTCAGTGTGGTCAAAATCACCATCAAATTGCCCATAATCCTACTATGTATGATTTTGTGCATATGTAATGAGACAACACAGTTTTATCTCAGAGTTGGAATAGATGATTGTTTTCAGGTGAGTACCAGATGAAATATTTGACTTGTGTTTAGGATTCAGGTTATCGGAAAACTATTTATTTTTGTTCTTATAGTTGAATTTGCTCAATTTAAATGTGTTTTGATGTCACTCACTGTACTAAGTGGAGCTAGCTGAATACAGTGTCCTGGTAGAATGGGACACCAAATTGGCTTATTTGAAAAGGAAACAGGTCTGCCTCCTGGACCATTATGTAGAGAGGGCGGTCAGGCTGTATCATCAGTGACGAGATGCTCTGGGAGGCCAGAGGGCAGCAAGAGAACTTTGGGGAAAAGGAGGGTGAACAAAAGCAAGATATTTTTAGAAGTGTGTGCCCAGTGAATATATAAGTACTCAACCAATAATTGTTAAGTAAATGAATGAATCATGATTGCTTGCAGAAAGTTTGTTCCATTTGTGTCGCTATCAGTGAATAGAAGAATTTCTGTTTTATAGCACCCTTAGAAGCACTAATTATTTTATAAATTTTTGTGCTAATCTGACAGAAAAACATATTGTTTCATTTTTCATTTTAAGGTACATTTAAAAACACTAGTGCCAATCTCTTCCTTTCACAGAGTAGAAGGACAGGAAGAACTAGCTGATTGCTTGATCCTTAGTCTGCCTTCAGCCATGTCAGTCCGTACCACTTTGGTGTCCACGACTTTCTACGACAGTCATTTGCCCTGAGTGGGTTTCGTTTGATCTGGGGTGCCCCTTCAAAGGACTGTTCACTTGGAACTGGTCTGGTCTGGTGCTGAGCCAGCTTCCATTCCTGACCTGCCCTGGACCGGGAGGTTGCTGACTTCTCCCTTACATCAGACCTCAGCTGAGGACAGGTGGTGTCCACACACCATTGTGCACCTCAGGACCCTCTTGACTCGCCTTTGCTTCTCTGGGCCTGTCCCACCTCCACCCGTCGTGCTGCTGCTAGCTCAAGCCCCCTTCCTTCTAGGAATGATTTCTTTCCCTGCTGAATCCATCACACAATTGACCAAACCGCTTATTTAACAAGAGTAAGTGTCAAGTCAATGGCCCAGACAATAAACTGGCATCTTTTGAAATACTGAGGTTTGCATGTGGTCGGTGAGTAGTAAGAACAATGCTCACTGGAGTCAATGGGAGTTCACCACAATGGCATCATGTCTGAGATGGAAAAGAATCATGAGCTCAGGGTTCAATTCAATAAGCAGCACCTGTGTGGTGTACTAACTTATTTCCAGTTTTCCCAGTCAGGGACTCACCATCTAGCCTATGGCAAACAGCTTAATCTCTGTGTCTTGGTTTTCTTATCTGTGAGACCAAGATGCTGTGTGGTAACCTCTCAGAGCAGGGTTTTCTGGATTACATAGCCTGAGGTCCAGCCAAGTGGCTAAATGAAAGGACTGATTTAAAGGAAGTTAAAAAGAAGATAAAAGTGACGCCAACCCAGAGATCCCATTGCTCAACTCAAGTTGATGTGTTCTGAGGAATTAGAAGCCGTGATCTAGGATTTGAGTATAACTCAGGGAACAATTTTGGTCTAACAGCTTCAAATATATTTGCAACAGCCTATCCCTCATTTCAACCTTGTTTTTTACTCTATAAACTTCCTTCTCCAATTCTAAAGAAATTCTGCCTAAATTCCTTGAGGGTCTGACCCTTTCTGAGCCTTAGTTTATGTTCTTTTGTTCTTATACTTGACATTACCTCAAATAGTCTTGTAAAATCTTGCTTCCGTTCCCTTCAGAATTTTATATTCCTCAATGAGGCACTTTCCCCTGTTCCTTCAGAAAAATAGCTGCATTCTTCTTGTAACATTTTTCTTCTATTAATACAGGTAAACATTTCAAGTTCCTTGAATGATACAGATTGTCTTTTCTGGCACTATTACCGTGTAGAGAATAACCTAGAACAAAGTCATCTAAGCAAAGTTAACATTTGGCAAATCCGTCTTCAACCCGGTCATAGCTGTTGAGATGCCTTCAAGAGGACTACCGAAAAGGAAGCTGATAATCTGGTCTTGGGGACCCAGAGTTGCTTTGGAATGGCCAGCGCTTTGGTCAGCATGGTGCTATTGTTCTCTGATACGGTCATGGGTGAAGGCACCGTGATCCAATGGCCTTTGTATTTGTTTATTCATTCAGTAGATGTTCACCATCTCAGGGGAAAATGGCTATCGTTTGTTTTCAGGAGAAGGTGGACTGCTCAAAACTTTCAAAATAGCAGTTATTCATTTAAGAAATATTTTTTGAGGGTCTATGCTGTGTTGAGAGCAGGGGATAAAAAAAAAAAATACCAAGACCAGTTCTTGCCCTATAGATATTCATTGCCTGGTGAGGGAGATGGACAAGCCAACAGTTAATTATGATCCAGTGTGACAAATGCTCTGATAGAGATTAAAACTGAGAGAGGCACCGTGCCTCTGCTGAGGGTAAGAGTGGGAGTCAGGAAGGAAGACTTCCTGGAAAAACTGCTGCTTCCCAGCATCCAGCGGGGCAGACCGCAGCATGCACATGGGGGGCACGTGGGATGTGACATGGAAGGAAGATAATACATATTATGTATTATGAACATATTTGTTTCCTGTTGCTGCTCACCCTGATTAGGTGGCTTAAACCAACACAAACTCCAGAGGTCTGAAGTCTGCCCTGGGTCTCCTTGGGCTGAAATCAAGGTGTTGGCAAGGCTGTGTTCCTTCTGGAAGTTCTAGGGAAGAATTCATTTCCAATTCCTAGAAGCTCCCTGCGTTCCTTGGCTCATGACCCTTTTCTCCATTTTCAATGCCAGCAATTACCACCTCCAATCCCCACCCCCACCTTGCACCTGTGCTTCCATCATTCCCTTTCTGACTCTGACTTTCCTGCCTCCCTCTCTCACTTGCATTGGGCCCTCCTTGATGATCCAGGATAATCTCTCCATCTCCAAACACTAATTTAATCACAACTGCAAAGTTCCTTTTGCTATGTAAAAGGTCATATTTGCAGGTTCTGAGGAATAAGACATGGGGGGGGCACTATTTTTTCTACCACAATGAGCAAAAGGCACTTTGTGGGGAAGGAGAAGGAACTCCAATCTGAAGTTACTTGAACATACTTAGAGTGGATCAGTGCTTGGTTTGAAAGATAGCAGTAGAACAACTCAAGCATAAACCATTTACCTTCTTATACGTAATCTGGGTCTCATGTTACGCCCATGAGACTGCATGAATTGCCCCTTTCAAGTGAAGAAATGAGCCACCATTTGACAGTTCTTCTTAGGAAAGAAAAATACAAATTAGGACAGTGTTCTTTCTTACAATGAAGCGACATGAAATTCTACCTTAAGAAATAGTGTGGATTCAAAAATAGTTAATAAGTTGTGAATCATCTTGACAGGAAGGACCATTGCTGGACTCAGTCTACCTTGCTTAAGAACTGGCCTTATCTCCGTTCGCTTCTCTTCCTGCTATTCTCTTCAAGTCTGCAGTTCAGAGTAGTAACTTGCAGGTGTGCCTCTTTCTTACCTTCCCTGTCACTGAGCCCAAACTGGGGAGCCTCGCGCCACCCCTGAATCAGCACTGGCCTCCCCAGCTGGTGTCCCCTGAGCCTGGTCCAGCTGCTCTGCTGCCTTCAGTCATGGCATTCCAGGTCCCACTGACCTCTCTGCAGTGGTGGAGGCTGGGGTAGAAAGGATGGTGAATGCTTGCTCCAGTGGAGGGGATAGGGATAAAGGACATCCCAGGTCTGCTATGTTGTCTGTTCTTGGTGGCCGAATAGGAAGTTTCAGCTGCTGCAGAGGGTGGAAGGGTGTAACTTCCTTGTAACTCGGATTAAACTTAGAGAGAGTGTTGATGAGGCTTTGATAGAAAATGACCAACTGACCTCGAAGCCTCCTAATACATTTGTCTTAGAAGCATTTTAACATGTATTACAAAATATTTATCACATTTGCAAACTGATTAAAAAAGAAACTCTAAAACAGGAAATTCCAGACCTCATGTATGCTGGAAACAGTCTTTCAAAATGGGTTCACCAGTGCTCCACCAGGCAGATGTGTTTCCTCATACCCCGCATTTTTTCCCATCAGTCTTGTGCACATGAAGCCGATTCCTCTGGGAGATGGCTGAGCTGGAGGCCAGGGAGTAGGAGCATTCTGTGTAAGTGTGGGGCCAGTGTTTCCTTTGGTAAATTTGCACTTCGCCAGTGTTCTTTCTCGTTAGCACCCCAGATTTGTTCCTAAGCTGGCTTGTCTTTGGGTCCTGAGCCCTTTCTCTACCTTCTCTTTAGGGGCCTGGAGTTGCTCTGTTGGGGCAGGAAAAGCATGGGCTCTGACCTCATGGACCTGGGGCTGAAACTGGCCTCTATCACTTGCTCATTGTGCAAACGTGAGCAAGTCACATGGCTACTGTTTGCTGAGCACCATCTGTATGCATGATACTTCAGGCAGTCATCACAACCATGTTGTTTTGTTGTAGGTAGACAGAAAGTAGAGAGACATTAAATCCTCATGGCTCATGGGCAACAGATCTGGGATTCGAAGGCTGGTGTGTCTGTCTCTGAATCCAGGGGTTTCTGATGGTTTTCTTCAGAGTGAGCGGTTCTTCAGGGGAAGGTGGGTCAGGGCTGGACGGTGCACAGTCGGGGTGGTTATGGAACCCCAGTCCTTCCTTTGAGAAAAGTTTTCCTGTCATCTGCTTGATAGTTAAGAATTTATTAGGAAAAAAGTTTGAAGCTATAAAGGCATAAAAGACAATTACATTTTTACTCCATTATGCCTTTCTAAGTGATGTAATCTCTTGGAGACTCTTTACTGTAAACTCAAGGTGATGATAGCATAATCCTTACAGAATTGTAGAAAAAGATTAAATGAAACAAAACAAGTGAACCATCAGATAAAGGATAGGACCTCCCACATCAGTTAGTTCTCTTCTTCCTTATCGTACAAAGGCTTTGCATTTAAGGTATGGTTCAACTGTGCCCAGGGCACAACTGAACCATTTATTTAGGTATTTTCACATTATTTATGATAATAGCTAATTAATTCAATAAATATTTGTTTAGAACCAACTGTGTGCCTAGAAATGTGTTGGGTCTGTGGCCAGGGACAGCCTGGTGTGTGGGCGGGGTGGGCAGCCATCTAATATGGCAGCTGTGAGAGATGTCTCCTCCTGCCCCATCCCAACCTGAAGGGAGCTTGATGTCTGAAAAGCCTCCATGATATCTTTGGCTCTCTTCAACATTTCTCACTAAAATTCAAAGCCATCAAGAGAGACAACTTCTCAGTTTTTGTGAGTTTGTTCCCTAGGAGGGGCGAGTTGGATGGTAGATTTGGATGAAGATCTGAGATGAAGGAGAGAGATCGGTGGGAGGTAGAGGCAGCTCCAAGGTCAAAATGTATTTCCTCCTGACACAGCCAGAAGCAGAACCTGTGCCATTGTCAAGGGACCATGATGACACTCATGTTATGTTCTTTGGATCTTGGGCCTAAAATGCTGGCCTGGGGGTCCCTCTTGGAGTCTGTCCACTGATCATTGATGCAGGGAGGTTTTGTCTAGGAAAGAGGGCACCTCAGGCCAATGAACTCTGAGGAGACCAGCTGGTAAAACAACCAGACCCAGACTTTGGGAACAGGGATGGAGCAGATTAAGAAGCAGTGAGTCAAGGACCCAGAGTGACACACTCTGACTCTCACAGACATTAAGCTTGGGGGTTAGGGGCAAGCACCAATTTCAACCAACTCAGAGAAAGATGGACTTAGTTGAAAAAGACCTTGAGATTTTTTTCTAAATTTGGTAATTGTAAGGAGTTCCACTAGCTCTGGGACTGGCAAAAATAAGTTGTTGCACAAGTGGGAAAAAGGCCAGACGAGAAAATGAAGGGAAGAGATCATTCAGGACAAGACACCTCTTGAATGATGTCCTGTAAAAACAGAGGGTCTGGCCTATACCAAGAGACTGGTCTGGTCAAGAAAAGATAAGAAGAAACCTTCACAAGACACTAACAGTGAAATGATCAATCGCAATCACCAGTGTTAACTTGCGCTGGATGCTCATCTAAACCCTTTGCATGAATGAGCTCCCTCAATCCTACTAACATTCTTATGAAGTAGGTACTACTATTATCCCCATTTTACAGACAGGAAAACTGAGGCACAGTCAGGCTAAGGTGCTTGCCTAAGATCAGTGGTGAGGCCAGAGTTCCAACTGAGAGACTGACCCTAGAACCCATGCTCTCAAGTACTTGCTTCCTCTGGACAAAGTGCACCAGGTGTTTAGGAAAAGTCCTATGAGAAGCTAAGGCTGGAGCAGTGGGTTTATTGTTTTTTTTTTTTTTATTTCATTTTATTATGTTATGTTAATCACCATACATTACATCATTAGTTTTTGATGTAGTGTTCCATGATTCATTGTTTGCGTATAACACCCAGTGCTCCGTTCAATACGTGCCCTCTTTAATACCCATCACCAGGCTAACCCATCCCCCCACCCTCTCCCCTCTAGAACCCTCAGTTTGTTTCTCAGAGTCCATAGTCTCTCATGGTTCGTCTCCCCCTCCGATTCCCCCCCTTCATTTTTCCTTTCCTACTATCTTTTTTTTTTTTTTAACATATAATGTATTATTTGTTTCAGAAGTACAGATCTGTTATTCAACAGTCTTACACAATTCACAGCACTCACCATAGCACATACCCTCCCCAATGTCCATCACCCAGTCACCCATCCCTCCCACCCCCCACCACTCCAGCAACCCTCAGTTTGTTTCCTGAGATTAAGAATTCCTCATATCAGTGAGGTCATATGATACATGTCTTTCTCTGATTGACTTATTTCACTCAGCATAATACCCTCCAGTTCCATCCACATCATTACAAATGGCAAGATTTTGTTTTGTTTTGTTTTGATGGCTGCATAATATTCCATTGTGTGTGTGTGTGTGTGTGTGTGTGTGTGTGTGTGTGTATATACACACACATATATATATATATATATACACACACACACCATATCTTCTTTATCCATTCATCTGTTGATGGACATCTGGGCTCTTTCCACAGTTTGGCTATTGTGGACATTGCTGCTATAAACATTGGGGTGCACATACCCCTTCAGATCATTACATTTGTATCTTTGGGGTAAATACCCAGTAGTGGAGCAGTGGTTTTTAACAGGGACCAGATATCCTGGATTAGTGAGCAAGTTAGTGTGCCTGTTAGTGTATGGTGTTCCACCCCCCCACCCCCGATGAATGGGAAAATGTAGTATCGGTCCCTTGTCCAGAGAAGTCAAAGACCCCAAAGAGGTAAGAATCCCAAGGCTAGGCTTCTAGGCTGCCTGTTGAGCCACAGGGCTGAGGCTGATCAGTGTCCTCAGGGTGGACTGCCTGGTACCTCAAGCTGGGTCTCCCCCAGAATTTTCTAGGGGCTCACTGTCTGTTCTCGTGAGGAATTTGGCTGGAGGGATCATCCCCTGCAAGCATTGCATTTGCCAGGCTTGGCTCAGTGTATATTTACTAGAAGATGAAGCCTGTTAAAACAGAAAAATGGTCCCTGCACTGGAACATTTTTCTCTAAAGTGCCATTATCCATGACTTCTACTGAGGGGAGAGAGAGGCAAAGTCCTTATATTCTCGGCACACGCTTCTGTGATGTTTCAGTGACATTGATTATAGCTTATCTAACTTCATAACAGATCTGGCTTATCCATAGGATACAGTGTAGCCTGAAAATCAGAAGAGAGGCTGGGGGTTGGAGAAGGCGGCATCACTCTTGTTTTTAGATAAGATTTTATATTATGGTAAGTCGCTTTCCCCAGACAACTTAGACTAAGCAGAGGTTCTTTCTGTGAAGATCAATATTGTCACTGGTCCTGAGCAGCAAAGAAATGTATTTTTTTCCCCGCCATCTGCACCTAACAATGAAGAACAAGGACACCGGAACAACTGATGTATTGGAGTCACCTGACCGGTGTCTGAAAAGCTACCATTTTGCCTTCATAAACATTAGCATAACTTTCAATACTCTTAGATTTCAGTGAGAGAAATGTGAAAGTATTTTTCCCACCAAAAAGATACATTTTACAATCAAAGTCTGATATCTGTTTTGTAACTCTTCCTGCCCTTTGATTCTTTCAACTTCCATTCTCTCATCTGGAGGAGACCGTGGAAAGTGCTCTGGAGGAGAGTAAGATAATCTGGTCTTACATCCCACCTCTGGCCCAAGTCATAGCCTCCCTGAGCCTTAGATTCACATCTTTTGTATCTTTACTGATATCTGCTGCTTGATTTTATTGATACATATTTGGTTGTACTTCTTTGTGGCTCTGACAATTTTGGCCAAATATATTTTGAGACTATGGGTGTTTTCAAGTTTAGAATTGCTACGTCTTCCTGGTGAGCTGAACGTATCATCATTTTGTCCTGCATCCTTTAGCTCTAGTAATTCTATTTCCCTTGAAATCTATTTTGTCTGATATAAGTAGAGCCACCCAAGCTTTTTGTTGTCGGTTGGTCTAGTATTTGCCTTGCCTTTTTCCATCCTTTTACTTCTATCCTCTCATATTCTTATGTTTTCGCATGTCTTTTGTAATCAGTAAACAGCTGTTTCTTAAAAAAAAATTCAGTCTTACCGAAGTCAAACGTTAATCAACATCTGTACTCTTGTCCCAAACACAAGAACCTTAGGATGTTCCAATTCCCATCACCTGTCTTAATTTACATGCTATTTGAGCATATATTTTCTTTCTCCCATTTCCTGTTGTGAGCGTGGTAGCGGGTGCTGTGTGCGCTGCTTCAGTTCTCCTTCAGGATGCAGACGCTCCTTCGGCCAGACGCCGGACGTGTTGGTGGCTGATGGCTTTCAGCTGAGTCCCTCATTGGGAATTGTTATCAGCAGAAGAGAATGGCCTTGCTTGAAGCCATGCCCCCACCTTCCCCCCAGCCCCCCAGTGGCAGCTCATATCTAAGCCTGGTGGGTGTGTGTATATAGGGGGATGAAGGCCCCCTTCCCTAAATGTGGGACAACTCTGATGGCAGTCCCAGCTCCAGAGCTCTCTGTGGGATCAGATGATGCTTTGTCGCGACTACATCCCGATTCAACTTCTTTCTCTGCCAGTTCTACTTCCTCGAGGAACAGGTGTCTCCACCCCCTATTCCTGGCCCGGAGAACTCCCTCAAAAACGTCCTGCAGCAAATCTCAGATTCACAGTCATTTCCCAGGGAATCTCGCTTAAGTTAAGAGGCCATGGCCAATATTTATTTAGACTTACTCATGTATTTTCCATTTTACTTGCTAATAATTTCTTTTTGTGTCTGGAATCAATTTCCTTCTGCCTGAATTATATCCTTTAAAATTCCTTTGGGCAGAGTCTGTTGAATGAATGTCTTCATTTTGCTTTGTTCTAAAAGATAATTTTAATGAGTATGGAATAGGTCATTTTTTCTTGCAGCTCATTGAAGATCTTCTATTATTTTCTGATTTCTGTTGCTGCTATGGCAAATTTAGCTGTCAAATGACCTGTCACTTACATGAAGGTAGTCTGTCTTTTCTCTTGGTCTACTTTCAGATCCTCTTTTTGTCTTTGATCTATAGTTTCACTATAGTGAGTCCATGGGGGGATTTATTTTTACTTAACTTCCTTGGGTTCACTGAGCTTTCATTTCTAGACTGCTGGAGATGGAAGTCTCTTGAGCCTTAGTTTTCACTTCTATAAAATGGCAATGCTGATAATTTCTGTGTTGGTGGGTTTGCTGAAAGGATTACATGAGCCCATGCATGCACATTTCCTACAAGGCAGGATTTTTCTAGTTGTGTTTCACTGACTTAGATATCTTCCTGTTCAGGCTGCCTCAAAAGGTCCTGTGACCAAACAGATTTGGGAATTGCTGATTACTGCAGACTGTCTTGGAGGGTTGCAAGCTCCTCAGCAACACGAAAGCCCTGAGAAGTCCTGCAGTATTCTCCATATTCACATATCCTCAGAACAGCCTTTGTCATAAACATCTGTTCACAGCTCCTATTCCATGGAACAGTGTTTGGAGGAATATTGTATAAAATACTGTCTGAAAGATTGAGTGTATAAAATATTGAATGAAATGCTTTATTTCATGAGAAAGGAGTACTTCCCCTCCATAGTCGAGGGTTTTCTATTAAGCCAAAAATGAGGGAAGGCTGGATCACAAGAAGATGGTGTCTCGTAAACGCCTTGTTGCAGACTGCCAGGATCTAAACCTGCTGGTAGGGATGGCACTCTCACCCCTTTTTGTGCCACAAGGACAGAAGTGCACACTGAGTATATGGAATCCAGGTCACCCACACAGGTGTCCTTCTGCATGAAGGACACAGTGCTGCTTTCTCCCCCAAAGGAACACTGTTTGGACTCAAGGGATAATTTTCAAGAAGTTCATAGTGTAAGAAGTTTACAGTTGTTGATTCTGAAGGAATAGTCTTGATGTTAATGCTGTGTTTGAAATTGGAGGCCTCCACTCAGCAGAGAGCATTTCTCCTGAGATAGGCTGGCTGGGGCAGAGCATCTTCGACACATTCAGATTGAGGCTGAGACCCCAAATGATCAAATTTCTAGAAGGAACATATCTAACGTCACCGTGCAGCCTATGTTTATTATCCCTTTATTTTTTTGAGAGAAATGAAGGGTGAGGGGCAGAAAGTTAGTCTTAAGTGTCTGGAGGAATGAGGCTGCAGGACAATTTTCCTACCAGAGGAAGAGAAATGTGTATATTCACATTTGTCAAGTTGGTGTAGGTTCTTTAATTTCTTTTCCCAAGGGGTTTCAGGAGAGTGATCTCGATTTCCTTGATCAGTGCCATGAAGAAGGTTTCTTAAGTGCTGTTCCCCATGTAGCCGGGGAGCACACAGCTTCTTGAGTCAAGTCTGATCTTCCTGAAAACTGAGACTAAAGCTCCTTCTTGTTGCCCCCGACTCTTGGGAAGACCTCACCTGGTTCAGGTGCGTTTATAGCCATCCTGGTGAACTGACAAAAAGTGGGTGCTGGGGTGTGCTCTGCTCCAGGGGTTAGAGCAGGGCCTCTCATTTGATAGTTGTGCACTACCTGCCTCAGAGGGACCCGAGCTCCTGGTTGAAAGTGCAGGTTTCTAGTCGCCATGCCAGACCTCTCCAGAGCCTCCGCGCTGTCCGTTTCCCCATGTGTTTATTATGACATTAAAATTTGAGCTCGCCATAGGAGTAACCTTGCGTGTGATCACTAGAAATGGCTGTGTCTCAGGTGTTTTTGCCTGATTTCTCACCTAACAAAACACAATTCCTCCTCACATAAGCTTTGACAGCCCCTCAGTGTCCACTTGCTCTTGAGTTCTCAAATTTAGGGTTTGCTGGGATATGCTCCTTTCTATGGCCTTCAGAACCTGCCCAGCCAGGTCGTTTGAGGGAACTGGGTTGATATGGGCTAGGAGCAAATTAATATAATTATTAGGAATCTGACATTTCTAGATAATGGTCTCTGCAGTTTTCAAAGCGCTTTCAAAACTGAAGCCACAAATGCATTATTCATTGGATCCTCCCTATGAATCTGCAAGATAAGCAGAATAAGTATTAATACTCTCCTTTTACAAAAACAGAAACTGAGACTCCACTTGATTGAATGATTTGTTCACGCTCCTGAATGTGGACAGATGATGGTGGAGTCGGATTCAGAGTCTGAGTTTTCCAGCCTGCCCACCCTCCCTTCCTCCCCCCCCCCCCCCGCCAATGAACACTCCCTGCCTCCTTTGGCTCTCCCTTCAGGTTCTCACTGCTGTTTCCACAAATCCGTGTCAACCAAGTGGACTCTATGTGGGGTTCTGTCCTGGCCATGGTGGACGCAGTTCCCTTTGCTATCCTCAAACACTGTAGTGATTTACC
The DNA here is from genome assembly GCF_009762305.2 of Zalophus californianus. NCBI lineage: Eukaryota > Metazoa > Chordata > Mammalia > Carnivora > Otariidae > Zalophus > Zalophus californianus. The sequence goes on along the minus strand of NC_045597.1, from coordinate 138,755,849 downwards.
ACTTGCCTGAATGCTGGCCCGCCCTTCCCCACTGTGTGCACTTCTGTGTCCATATCTCTAGAGAAGGAGAAACGTGGTGGCAACTCAGGAATGTTTTGCCTAATCAGGCTGTTTTGTGATCATTTCCTTCACTTTACTGACATTTCTAACTCTTGATTTTTCTTAAATAGAAATTATTCTATTTATAAATATATTATAAAATAAATTATTCTTAAATAATGGACACCAATAATCTTGCCATCTGGCGGCGGGGTACACCTGTTCTTCTCTTCTCCTTCCCGCCTCCCCCTCTGGACATGTGTACCTACTGACAAAGAAAGGCAACTGTGTTCTGTGCAGTTTGGCAGAATGGTAAGGGAAGATAGTTGCATAATTTGAACCTGCAAACATTTTTAACTCAAGTAATGAGAAAGTTGCTGTTCTAATTACCCAGCACAAAGAGAGTAGTTTTCCAATTCTACAGTTAATTTGAGCCATGCAGATAGCTTATTCTCCAGAATCCATCTAGCACTAAATCTGAAATGACTGTCTAAACTACAGAATTCTCCGAGTAACCACTTAACGAGCTCTTTACCTTCTGGAGCCTGTAGGCACAGTGAGGAGAAAAAAAGAATTTTTCCCTTCTGTTAGCCTTTTCACTTTTAAAAGTCTTTGCAATGCTTTATCATCTGTCCATATTTACTGGGCACCTACAGGGCTTTGGGTGTGGAGATTGGATAGATTCACAGAGCACAGACGTAGGAGATTTGTTCCGCTTTCAAAGAGTTTCATAGCATTACTCTGCTAAAGTGTGTTTATTCTTCAAAGCTACTGTTTTTTCCTTCCCCAGCAGTGGGCAAGAAGGCATTTCTTACTCTCTCCTCTTGAAGTCTCTAATCAGAAGGTCGCCAAGGTGAACAATGATGTATACCCTCCTGACTGTAGTAGATGTGAGCAGTCCGGGCCCACCAGCTGCGGGCTGAAGTGATTTCGTGGCTGTGTGCCTGCACCCAGAGCTCAGAACGAGCGCTGGGCAACGGCCGAGTCTAAAAAGAAGCCAGCAGCCATGTTCCCCCTGCCATGCTATGGCCACATCACCCCTACAGCACTTTAGCAGGAACATAGCGGCCATGCGGGGCCATGTCCTAGACATTCAGGCCTCCGAGTGAAGTCCTCTCCTTGTCACACCCAGGCTCTTATACGAGTCCTGGTGCACAGAAAACCTTTGTTGGGTTACTGGTGTTGGTTTGGTGATGTCCTGACCAGCAACAGTGTTGTGTTTGTCAACGCTTATGCAGGAGAGGGAGGAAACCAGCCTTTCTTTCGGTTATCTGAACGGAACGTTTCCCTGAAAGCTTCCGAGGCTAATTGTGGTGAAAACGTGCCAGGTAGAGCCCTTGCTTGCCAACCATAATTAATAGTGGTACAGTCTTCAAGGCCGTAATGCTCATCAGTTATTAATTAGCAATTCATTTTGTTGAATAAATAATATTTATGATGGATGATAGAACTTGTAATTGGGCACGAGAAGGGGCCCTCCTGGGACTGGCTTCCCAGCAAGTATTAACCACGACACAGGAATGAAAAACACAGAGGATCATCTGGGAAAATCCACGTTAAACAATGGTGACACGGCCAAGGTGTTCCTCTCCATGGGAGAAAAGCCCATCCTGAGTGCTGGATATGTATCCCGGGCCTGAGGGTGGTAATGGTTTCTGGCCCCGCGGCATTGGGGTTTTCCATTTCCTCTTCAGCTTGTAATTAGCCACCCTATTTTTGTTGTTGTTGTTTTTCAAAAAGCAAACCGTTCTTTACCAGACAATTCTATTGACTTCGAATTACCCTTGGGAGAGGGCCTTTCGCGGGATCGTCATGACACGTGCACACAGACTTAAGGGGGAAAAAAGTGCTTTTTCCGCAAAGGTAATGATTGAAATTTTTATTTGAAATGATTCCTTAGATTGAATTCACTTTAGATTAACAGATTTTCCTGCCCAATTGGTTTTCTGGCAACCATTCAGTGATCCAACAGAGATAAAATGGGGGTTCATTTAGTCCATGACTCAGAGGAAACAGAGAGCCTGGCAAATAGAATGAGCAGAGCTTCTTTCTCGCCTGCTCGGTTGGAGAGGGGCAACTGGAGCCGGTCAGCTGCTGACCAGATGCTGCCTTCAATTAATATTCCAACCCTCAAAGACATTTATCGCTCACTCTCAAAAGCAGAGCAGCTGAATAATAAAGGGAAACACTAAAGCCATTCTTTTTTCCAAGAGCATTTATAATGGCTAAATTGCTCAAAATAAATTAGCACGATAAATAAACATAGTTTGTACAGTATCTGTAAAACAAATTCCTAGTCTTGGGAAAATAGACAAAGTGAGAACTTGCATTTAACAAGCACATGCAATATGCTTCATTAGGACAGGGCTTTTTTTTTTTTTCCCCCAATTTAAAAAGGGTTAATAAACTCCAAGATATCATTGCCAGTTAAACAGGTCCTGCACCATTTTAAGGGAAGTAAGAGGCTACAAAGGAGACAGTTAAAAAGAAACCGAGAGCTGTGTTGTAATGCTAACAGGCAATTAACAAACTCATGGGTGTTAATTATCTTCATACTGTATCATGTTCAATTAGCTTAGTCTCTGCAACAAAGGCAACGATGAACAATTGCTTTGATAGGCGTACAGTACTTCATTTGTAGTTAATCGGTTTAAGCCCTGCGGTTGCTAGGTTACCTTGGTCTCCAGAGGTAAAAAGCTGTACAGATGCACTATGTTTAAATGACTACAGAGAACTGTTTAAACTCAAACCATGTATAACTCTTTATTGATTTTTCACAGAAGATCTCAGCTCTGATGATAAGGTTTTGATATATTTTCCTGCTACAGCCAGTTCCTTGGAGTATTGCAGAAAAAAATCTGTCAATATGCTTCTATTATGATCTCTTGATCTGTGCCTATAAAAACCTTTAGCCACAGCCCTTATTATAAATAATGGAAGAAGCAATATCTGATTTTTTTTTTTTCTGCACTGTACTACACGAAGACTTTTTTCTTCATTGCCTTTGGATCCAAATTACAGGACTTCTTTCTGTACCTGTGCTCTAAAATCATAAAGAAGAATTTCTAGCTCTAATTAATTTGATTGACTCTCAGCAGGATGGGATCAGCTGTAGCGTCAACTTTAACAATAACTACCAACTGATGGGCAGTTCACATCAATAAGACCATCACTAGCCTCTCTCTCACCTGTCACCAGGCGGGGAGTGAGCAATAACCAGCCCCCCACGGATGCTCCCTGCTTAGCGCTTTCTGCCCTATTAGCAATTTATAATGGTGATCAAGAAACAGTCAGCGGCAAATCAAGACAACTGTCTGGCTGCCTGTTTAATTGGCCTTGTTTGCTTTTTGATAAATGGCTCGTGACTACTAGAGGCCTCTGTATTTTGACTTTTAATAGGCCACAGTGATTAGACTACCAACAGATACTAGGTCAAAACCGAGGAAAGGTGCAAAAAATGTTAATTAATATCAATAATAGGCAATTATTAGTTAGACAGAAGGACCTACTAGCTGCATGCTCTAATGGCCCAGAGCTAACTGGAAGAGAAGGGCTGCCAAATTAGCATAACTTTATGCAGACTGCATGGTGGATCCTAGCAAACATCTGTTATGTTAGTAATTCAAATAGAATTCCTGCCTTTGGAGTGATATTCGCAGAGTCAGCAATCCCTGTTGGCCATTTCAAGGCACTAACAATACCCTAGTGACCAGTGTCCTTCCAAATGGGCTGTGTTTCAGGCTAAGAATTAAATTGCACCTTTTCTTTGGAGTTGTGCTATTGAGAGCTCAAGGGGGTCACTGTCCGCAGAAGGTGGGGGAGAAGGGGTTGGCATGGAAGCCATACCGACCTTGGAGGGAAGTGGGATGTGGGCCCAGCAGACTCAGAGAGGCGATACCAGCTTTCTACGTTTGCTGTTTCATAATTAGCACCAAAAATATGGCTACATCCAACGCATGGCATGAAATGCTATATATAACTCTCACAGCACGATTCTTTGTTATTCATTCCTTGAAGTATGTGTGTTTGGGAGCACAATGATAAAAGGCCGACCGCATGTTCAGAAGCGTACAAAGCAGTAAGATGGAGTAGCAGTTAGGACAATGAAATAATAGGAAGTATAAATACTATTCCCTATACTTGTTATTGACAGTAAGGTCACCTTGGGCAAGATCCAAATGATCGTCAAAGAATGTTAGAACTGGAAGTGATTTAGAGATTCGTAAACCCAAATTGAGAAATCGAGATCCAGAGAGGTCAAGAGACTTGGTTCGGGCCACCCAACTGGGAGGAGACCTAGGTTTTCCCAATTTCCTGCCCAGCGCCCTTCACCTGACCTCTCTGCTTCCTTAAGAAGCTATGGGTTTCTATCTGTAATTAGTGTCTGATGGATATTTCCAAAAGACATGTTTGAAACATAAACATGGAATATGTGCAAAAAAGTCATTCTGCCATATAAACGTATGACACTTAGGAAATAGCATGTTATCAAACATACTTTATTTTTAGGATTTTAGAAAACTTGCTTATAAAATTCAAAAATCTACAACTACCTCTTGAGTTGATTCACATTTAATGTCAGGCACAGATTGTTTTTCTTTTTTTTTTTGAGAAGGGTGGTTTATAATTATGTTATCCCTTGTTTTATTTTGAGCTTGTTTTCTTATACATCTTGCTTGAACCAAACAGGGCAAGGATCTGTGTGTGGTGCCCTTTTCCTTCCCCACCAGAGGACTGACATTTAAGACCCATTTGACTAAACAGTTTCAAGATCTTTAGGAAAAAAAAAAAAAAGATTGTGTGTGTGTGTGTGTGTGTGTGTGTGTGTGTGTGTGTGTGTGTGTGTGTGTGTATGTGTCTGTTTAGGGGACAGAATCTGCTTCTTCAAAGATTGAAACTGAATTGTGGATTATAACTAACTCTTCTCTCTACCCTCTGACACCCCCCCCTCCCAAACTACTTCATCTCCTGGCCTGATACTAAGAAAATCTCTGCAGGCTGCATCTTTTCCCCGATAGTACTGAACCATTAATCCTTTTTAGTACTGTAGTGTCAAAGAAAATGGGGTTACTTTTTCATCTCTATTCCTGCAAAAATACTTTGGGAATCATCTGGTTTTGCGTCTATGAGGAAACTATTATGTAAGCTTAAAAACAACATTTTCAAATCATTTCTGGGAATAAAATCTTTTAAAATGATGGAAATATGACACTTCAGTTTTTCATTTTCTTACCCTTTGACTTAAAAAAGTATTTGCCGAGACCTGCCGAGTTTTTTAAAATGTAAAAGAATCATAAAGATAATGATCAGAGTAGTATATTTATGCATTATTTAGCTTCTACTGTGTGGATCCCTTTATTAAACATTTTACAGGTGCCAGACACTTAATTCTCCTCACAACCCAATGAAGTAGCTGCTAAGTTCCCATTTTATGAATGAAGAAACTGAGGCTTACCGAGTTTGTTTAAATGCTTAATACTTTGTAATATAAATTATTTTCTTTTTTTGAGGATTTTAAGGATTTCTTTAATTTCTCTGTATTAAAAATATACTAAATAAAGTTTTTTTAAAAAAAGTTTGGGGGGGGCACCTGGGTGGCTCAGGTCATGATTCCAGGGTCCTGGGATCGAGCCCCGCATCGGGCTCCCTGCTTGGTGGGAAGCCTGCTTCTCCCTCTCCCACTCCCCCTGCTTGTGTTCCCTCTCTCTCTCTCACTCTCTCTCTAACAGATAAATAAATAAAATCTTAAAAAAAAAAAGTTTGGGAAGCAACAAAATGGTTCACTTCCTAGTTTTTTCTCAGATGTTACCTTTTTCAAAGATTTTTTTTTTATTTATTTGAGAGAGAGAGAGAGAGAGAGAGAGAGCACATGAGAGGGGGGAGCGTCAAGAGGGAGAAGCAGACTCCCTGCCGAGCAGGGAGCCCGATGTGGGACTCGATCCCGGGACTCCAGGATTATGACCTGAGCCGAAGGCAGTCGCTTAACTGACTGAGCCACCCAGGTGCCCCAGATGTTACCTTTTTCAGATAGTGTATATTACACATAAATGTTACTGTAACATTCTAAACTTTGATATTCAGAGTGAGAGAAGTTATATTTATTTTCTTTTAATTTTCAGGATTTTGGTTATTTTATTCCTATAAACTCACTGCATTGTGGTAGATATGCTGCTTAATTTGCTTAATTATTCCATCAACTCTAAGATGTTACTGATAACAAGATATACCATTATTTTATTCATCACAAAGAAAAAATGCTGCCGGGCACCTGGGTGGCTCAGTCAGTTAACAGTTGACTCTTGGTTTCGGCTCAGGTCATGATCTCAGGGTCATGAGATTGAGCCCCGAGTCAGGCTCCACACTCAGCTGGGAGTCTGCTTGAGGATTCTCTCTCTCCCTCTGCCCCTCCCCCACCGCTCATGCACTCTCTCTCTCTCAATAAGTAAATAAATACATCTTTAAAAAAAGACAAAAAAAGTGTTACCAATATTTTTTCTGGGCCATCAAAGGCATTGGTGATACAACATTTCTTTAAAAGTGCTGCACTGTTACCTCTGAATTCTCTTCCATGTCAATAATATCCATCCTGCAAGTTTTTATGTTGGTGCTTTTAGTGTTCTCACATGAGCAGAGCATGACAATTCTGTCAAGACTGTGCCCTAGCTGATGCCGCTGGTGGAACACATCTGCATTTCAGAGATGTTAAAACGTGCCAAAAAAAGAGTACATTTTAGAATCCATGAGATGTGTTAGTACACCCATCAGTGATGTTGGAATCCAAATACCTGTAGAGTTACACAATTTTCAGATAAGTAAATCCAGTAATTAATTCCAGTCTATTAAGATGATGTGTGGTCACAAGTGTTTTTCTCATAGCAGTGTTTACAGACAAGCTGTTGGTGGTGTTTTCATCAAAACAAAGCAAATAGGAGAAATCCTGAAAATTCTCTCCACTGTATATAGTTGGCTATGAGACTAGTAAATAGTCTTTGGTTTTCTTTTATGTATTTGTTACTAAGATTGACCTACGTAATTTTTAAGAGCCAGATTCCATGTGTGGCCGGTTATACCTTTAGTGCTTTAGTTGTATCAAGAGCACCACCATGGCCTAGGAATGGAAGAAGTTTTCTGTCTAGCTTGTTGGAGCCAGGACTATCTGGAAAAATATCCTTAAGAAGTCTGGAAAGCTGGAGTCTTGGACTTGAGTGAGTGTCAGAGTATCTGTCTACAAGGGAGGAGGCCCTAATTCTGAATGGCACCTATGGGCCCGATGTGGGCATCAGTCTCTGCTTTTGGCGATATGCTGCAATGTGTAGAACCTACTATTCCAGAAGAATTTTCTGCTTGTAGTATGCTTAGGGCTAGTCCTAGGGCACATTATCTTATTTTTTCTTCTTGGCGAGTGTTAGTACTCAGATAGAGGTCGACATTTACGGAGCCCATTTCTGTTCATGCCTAACATAGCCATGACTGCTAATAAGGGACTAGTAGCCTTCCTCATAGGAGGTAACATATTAGTCAAGAGCCAGTGTTTGTAGTCATTCAGGACTGGGTTGGAATCCCAGCATAGCCACTTACTAGCTGTGTGATCTTGGGCTTCAGTTTTCTCATCAGTAAGATGGGGGGGGGTGGCATCGTCCCTACTCCATATCTGTTTGTAGGTATCTGAGAAAACATACGTGACATACGTTGTCTAATTCCTGGAGGTAGTAAGTGCACAATTGATGGTACTCAATGGCATGATTATTGCCATTACTCATAGGTTCTGTCATGATGTGGGGGCACCTGGACCAGCAGAGGTGATTGCTTCTCCAAAACTCTTCTCCATGAATGGATAACATCTTTAGGAACCATTTCTAACCAGAGCCTACTGCTTTCCCAATCCTCTCCCCTTGTTTGGAGTCTGGCTCTCTAATAGGCATGTTCTTCTGCTCCTATGCCTAAACTGCATCCATTCCTGATGTCCTGAGTAGTTGTGTATTGATCTATTGTTGATCCAATGTCCTGAATATGTCCTTTTAAACCCAGCATGGTCAGGTGAGCATTAGACTGGAAGTTGGTCAGCTTAGATCCTAGTCGTGACCGTATCACTAACTAGCCATGTGACTTCCCTCAGTAAAATTCCTTCTCTGTAGAGCTACTTCATAAGGCGAATCGCTCATTCTAGCGACCATTTAGTGAGCGACTGTTCAGGGCTATTCTGGTGTTGGTGATGTTCCATGATTAATCTTGAATCCCTGTAAAAATCTTGTAAAGCAGTTATTATTCTCCCTGTTTTAGAAATGGAGAAGATCAAACTTTCACTATGTTCTTACTGCTTGTGTGATTTTGGGCAACATAATTAACTCTTTTGAGTCTTGAGCTCCTCATCTGGAAATTCAAGGGGCTCATGGGCTTGTGAGGATGGAAGGAGATGACGTATGTAGGGCTCTTGATGTGGCCACAATGCAGTAGGTACTCCGGGAATGTCTGGTGATAGGACTTGTCAAAAGTCACCTAGCTAGAAGGAATGAGCCAGATTTTAGTCCAGGTCTGTCTAGCTCTTTGACCATATGTGAGAAAGTGCCCCGTGAAGGCCCTTCTGCCTGGCACAATCCTGGAAGAGGGAGCAGCTTCCTCCCCCTCACTCTTGGGGTTTGCCGCCTGCGAAGCGGTTCCTCTTTCTCCTCGTCTCTCTTCTGGACTGTTACCTGCTCCCCCATATCCCACTGGCCACATGGGAGGACCATATACACTGGAGAGAATTTTTCTTCTCTTAAAGGATGCAGGCATATCCTTAAAAAAATTGTGGTAAAATGCCCCTAACATAAAGTTTACGTTAGTGACAGTCAGTACATTCATATTGCCGTACACCACTCTGTGGTTCCAGAACATTTTCATCATCCCCAAAGGAAACCCCTTACAATAAGCAGTTACTTTCCATCCTCCCGCCCACCCTCACCCCCATCCCTTGGCAACTACTAATCTGCTTTCTGTCTCTATTGATTTGTCTATTCTGAATATTTCATATAAATGGAATCACACAATATGTGGCATTTTGTGCCTGGATGCTTCCGCTTAGCGTCAGAAGACTTGTCTGTATCTCCTCCCTTCTCCACACCAGCTTCAGACGGACAGGGAGGAAAGATTTCCAAGTGTTTATTTTCAGCACGTGCTCTTGCCCACTGACTCTCACCACTTCCGTAGCTAATCAGCTTCATTCTGACCTTCCTGCCCTGTGCTGGGTAATAAGCCTATCACACGTGGCGGAATCCGCTCTTCCACCATGAGGGTCTGTGGTCTTTGCTTTTGTAGATTGTCCTCTCCCAGTAGCAGTTTGCTGTTCCTTGCAGAATGATGAGATTCAAGATGTCTCATGCAGGGCTGAGCCTTATCCCAGCCTCCCTCACAGTTTATGTAGGAGCCTGGGCTAGCCCACATACTACTAAATAATTTTACCTGGAAGTGAAGAACTTAGATGCTATCATCTGAGAGGGGGGCTAGGAGAAGAAATAGATAATTCACAGGGCTTTCCAAGTCTAAAATGCTACTTAATTGAATAGCTATTTTTCTAATAAGGAACGATGGACACTGAATTGCAGCATATTATAGTGTACATAAAATGAACAGTTTAAGGGGGTGTTACAGAGAGAGAATGGGTTGGCCATTGGAATTTTGAAGTCTCTGAAGTCTCTGGTTCCTTTGCTAATTGTATTTCTCACTGCAAGTGATTACACTGGTATTTTGGTTTTATTAAAACAACAGCAATAACAACCCAATACGCCAAAAGAGCAACAGGAATTTATGTTGTGGGTAATGGCAGAAGGCAGGACTGGCTGATCTCCTGAGGTCACCTCCAGACTCAGAATTCTGTGTGTCCGAGTCATCTTTTAATTTCTTGGGGTTTTGAGGGAGAAGAAAGAGGAGAGCCCAGATGACAGGAGTCAGGGCTGCTTGTCATCTCTTTACCCATCTTGGCTTATGCATATTTTGCATCGTGATTTCTGTTCAGAAATTGATTCACGGCAATTGCAGGGGGGCAGAGAGGCATGTTTCAAGGCAGGATTTGAAGTGGAAAAGAAAGGACCTTGTCCAAAGCTTTCTCCAAGCAGGTCATGCCAAGGAAAGATTCCTTGTTGGGAGAGAGAGGAATTCCCCACGGGCCTGTCTTCTCACTCCGGCTGGCAGCTCCACTGCAGGTATGGTGCCTCCCTAGCTGTCAGTCATGGGAGGGGAACCTCTGACCTCCAGACCTCTCTGGGTTATTAAGGGGGATTGCATACATGTGTCAGGGTGATGACGGTGTGTGTGACATAGAAACTGTCACCGAGCAAAGATGGAAGAAGCTGAGTTCCTGCCTCCCCAAAGTGGTCACCAAGTCATGCCTGGTATCAGTGTTCCATTAGAGGGCATACTGCCTGAGGGTCATATGTGGGGGGTATGTGTGGGCAGAGGGAGGGGTAGGAGAGAAAATCTTAAGATTTTTAGCTTGTTTATTTCACACACACACACACACACACACACACACACGATTCTGATTGAACACCTCCGTTCACGTGCTTGATGTTAACTGCTGATAACTATGAGAAGTGTTTGACATTTGGAACCCCAAAGTCACTTTCTGCTACTTATAAAACCACAGCAGTTGGTGAGCTATTCATTAGTGAGCACGAAAAATGCCCAAATAACACTGCAGGATTGTTGCTTGTCTATAATTTATAAGCAGATATATGTGTTTCTGCATGTAGGCATATACATAGGTTTTAATCTCACTTATTGCATAAATATGAAACCAAATTTAAAATTCATCAGGAATATGTGCTCAACACATTTAAATGGTCACCAACTGGCACCCATAGCTCTGTAATGATCTTTTTTCATTTCAGTTTCCCAAACTGAAGAACGCTACTCAGTCCTTTTGAATATCTTATCGAGTACCCATAAGTTTGAGGATCAGAGTTTTCTCTTTGTGTTGTGCTCTCCAGCTATAACTTGTTCTAAAATTGGATCTGTTCCAGGGTGTAAATATTTGTTAATGAGTTTTGAAAGCCAAAAAACAAATGATGCTTAGGACTCTTTTATAACAGACCTAGAATGGACTTTTAAAGTGAATGGAAGTAGATTTTCAATATATGTGTACATGTATGTAGTTTTTGTGGAAAAGTTCATTCATTTGTTAATAAATAATTAAGTATGCAAAGTAGAAGATGTTTAGACATGATTCCCTTGAAGGGCTAGCCTTTAAATTTAACTAAAAGGATGGGTGTTTTAAACCTCATGACTGGTGTGTGGCTTTGGACCGCATAGAACTTGCTGACATGGAGGGGGTGACGGAATCCCTCAGGGTTCTGGGCAGTACATGAGCTTCCTTCTCAATGGCTTCTGGATAGAAGAGGATCATTTCTGGGAAGTTTTAGATTTTGAGGAAAGAGTGTTCAAAAAATATGGGCTTCATTTGAGATCTATTCTAGGACTGACAGTGGCAAGGACTGGGGACAACATTTATTGTGAAAAGATGCATAAAGGGGTGTGATTCTTTAGAAATCTTGAGTATCTCTGAGCTAAATACCTTATTAATACAGTGTGCCATTTTAATTTCTAATGTTAAAAGAGATGCTTATTAGAGAAATTCTGATTAACCTTTGCTAAAAGAAAATGTGTACTCAGGTTAGAGGAGGAATATGTCATCTAGTAATACTGATTAAAATTAAGTTTATTCCTGAAAGCTCCCAACTATTAATTGTTAGCTTGGGTATGACTCTTGATAAATTAGATATATTAATCCAGTAAGTGGGACCATTCTTTCTGTTTGTCCCATGATGCATTTGACTTTGAGACCCCTGGTACCCAAGCCTCTGTGATTAGGGAAGCAGACTCACTATGAGTAACATGGAGAAAAAAATTTACTATAGAGATTAGACCTGACACAACGAAGACAATTGGTGAAGATGTCTATTTTATCCAACAAAGATAAATTCCTAGATGGCGTTATGTAAGCTGACTTAGTTTTATGTTGGCCTTATTTTTCCATATTGCTTTTCAAGAAAAATGTATTTGACTTCTTGAAGCTTTCTGGTTATTTGAAGAAGTAAAGCTCTAATTTTCCTAGTTAATTTGGTTAATCTTTTTTTTTCTGTTTGCAAGAAATTTGTGAAATAGTTGATATGTACCTGTCACAGATGAAATCATCTATAATGGTTAATGTCCACAATACATTTATTTTCTTTTAGTTTATATCTCTATTCTTTTTTTGTTTGTTTGCTTATATCTTGATCTTAATGCTAGTGATTTGCCCAAGGATTTATTTATTGATCAGGATATCTTGTGTGAAGGACATTTTTCTGTTCAAAATTGAAAACTGGTGGTCTAGACGCACATTTGATATAAATACCATTATTTACTTTGTCAAAGGCAAAGCCTCTTTGTTGAACAATTAAACAATATTAATAAAACCAAAAAAAAAAGTTTTGTGCTATTGCTTTTCTTTCCCCTACTGTGAATGTCATTTTAGATTTGGTTTTCAACTAGGTAACCAAGACTCTGATGTAATTCACTGAAATGTAGTAAACGTTTATTATGTACAAGGCACTGTGTTGGGTGCTGGGTCATGGTGGTGAATCATAAATGGTTATGATATATCCTTATATGTTCTAAGCTATCTTTGCTTTTTCTTCCATTATTTGGGTAGACTTACTTGTTCAGATGAACTGAAATAAAAACTTATTCATTGTGTATGCTCCAGTAATTGACCTGCCCAAATTGTACCAGTGAGTGTGGTCGTGGTTTTAGCCCATGTTGCTTAAGCTAAAGTAGAACTCCATTTCCCAGAATCCCCTCCCCTGTATGGTTCTGGGTCAGGGTTGGCCACGGGAGAAATTTAGCTGAGATTTGGGAGGCAGAAATGAAGCAGCAGCTATAATGCTCTGAAAGTCAGTGTGGGGTTCCCATACCCCTCATGAATATTATCACTGGTCTATGCGTTGGCTCACCTGATTGGTATTAAGACTGAGCTCCTGCTAGATCTCTTCCTTCAGCTTCTTTGAGTCCTGGGCCAGGCACATGTGAAGGATATCAGCTTCTTTTTCAGTTCTCTGGCTTTGTTGAGGGTGAAGGTAAAGAGAAACATGGAGTTTCCAGGGATTTTTTTTTTTTTTCCCTTTCCTGCTTCATGTGCAGCTTTTCTTCCCAATTCCTGGCCCTGCAGACTACAGCAGTTGGTTTTAGGACCACTGCCAGATTTGTGTAAACTTCTTTCCCAGCTCCCTCAACTGCATAATAAATCCCCTATTCCACATCACTCACAGTGGTCCTGCTTCCTTGATCAAACTCTCACAGAAACAGATACTCTGTATTGGGGGTCTAAAAATCAAATGTCCCAGTGGCCACGTAAGTAACATAAATGAGTGCAGCAGGTTTGTCGTAAGAAAATTCACGCAGCCTTCTCAATCTGTTTTTCTTTTTTCACTCTTGGTAGAAATGTAGAATCAAAGAAATATACCACAGAGTATGGAAAACAACAGCATGAACATATTGGTATGTGGCAACTGACCCTTGGCTGACGATCAAGGAGACAATAGGGAGACGTGGGGCTTGCCAAGCTGGAGATACTATCCTTCAATCAAAGGGGAAGGCACAATGCGTCTCCAGCGTATTGTCACCACGTTTCAGCAATCCAAAACTGAATTTTTATGTGACTTCCGATTTTCAATGTGTTGATTAATTACACACACACACACACACACACACACACACAATCCATAAGCCAACTACACACATGTAGGTTGTATTTGGCAAGGGCTTCTCCTCTGAATGGGCAGACTGTTGGCCAAGACCCTGGGATGTGGATGGAGGGGTAAAAAAAAAAAGCAAAAGAATTGTTGGGAGGAGAATGATCGAGGAATTAAGGAGGAAGGATCCTCAGTGGAGTCTATAGATGAATAGACAAGTCCATGGGAATAATAATGGGTTTTTTTCTTTTCTGCTCCATGTGCATGCACGTGTGCATGTGTGAAATCATCTAATAAGAACTGTCACTTTCACGGTATTTGCATTATACATGGGGATTTCACATATGCTATTTCATTTATTTTCATTTCTATCTTACCTACTGCTTTGGATGTGAGTGAGATTAAGGATAAATCACTCTTGTTCCTGCCCTCAAGGGTTGCAATCCATGGGGGAGACTAATATGTTCACATCCAACCACAGAAAGAGAATGAATGTGACTAAGTGTCACGGTAGGGGAAAGATTTTTGATGAATGGAAATGGAGAATGGGAAGGTTATGGGTGACACAAAATTTTGAGCGGAGGTACCATGGAAAATTTAAGGTTGACAGCAAAAGATATGATTAGAGGAAATCAGTAGCAAATGTTTTAAAGTTAAAGTTCACTCGTGAATTCCTGAAACTGGGAGAAATCTTTAACCTGCCTTAATCAATGGTCAAAGTGTGATCAGTCAATGGCCTGCATTCAAGCAGCCTTAGTTTGAAGGGAAGGGAAGTCAAACAACACCCATTATCTCTGGAAAGTAAAGGAGTACTATACTCGGTCTGGAATTCAAGATCCAGAAATAAATGGCCAGATTTCTCTAGAGGGAAGACCAAGTGCTCTTCCATTTCCTGATGTCCTACAGAAGACCTCACAAGAGACGGGAGAGGGCTGACCCCCAGGGCTGTCGATTGCCAGTAAGGACAACAAATATATTTTAAAGAGTTTGAAATAAATAATTAAGGGGACTTTTTAAATTTTATTTTATTATGTTATGTTAGTCACCATACAATACCTCATTAGTTTTTGATGTAGTGTTCCATGATGCATTGTTTGCATATAACACCCAGTGCTCCATGCAGTACGTGCCCTCTTTAATACCCGTCACTGGGCTAATCCATACCCTCACCCTCCTCCCCTCTAGAACCCTCAGTTTGTTTCTCAGAGTCCGTAGTCTCTCGTGGTTCATCTCCCCCTCCGATTTCACCCCCTTTATTTTTCCCTTCCTTCTAGTGTCCTCCATTGCTATTCCTTATGTTCCACAAATTAGTGAAACCATATGATAATTGACTTTCTCTGCTTGACTTATTTTCACTTAGCATAATCTCCTCCAGTCCCATCCATGTTGATGTAAAAATTGAGTGGACTTTTTTATATATAATCTAGAAACTTTGAATCAAATCTGCGTCTCCTTTCTGCTTAAAACTCTCTCTGGTGTCTTAAAGTTCATGCTCCTCTGTGGCATGCTACCAAGGCCTGTTATGACCTGGCTTTGGCCTCCTTCTCCAGCCTGGTTTCTACCCCCTGCGCCCACCCCCCAATCTCCCCAGCTACGGGACACTTAATTTTCTAGCCATGAGGCACAACTTGCAGTTGTCTCGATATTTCACACCTCTGTGACTGCACATTTGATTGCTTTTTTTGTTGGTATGTCCAACCTTCTCTTGATGACCCTTCAAAATCATCTCATAGTGTTCTGTGGCTCCCTGCTTCCCCAAGAAATCTTTCTCTGCTGATTCTGTACTGTATATAACTGAATCTTTGTACTCATTGTACTATGATGTAATTATTTATGTAACATGTCAGTTATTCATGTACAGTATTATATGCCCTGACACATTCAGTCATCAGCTCTTTACTGAGTAGCTACTCTGTGTAAGACATTGTCGAGTGTGCTGGGGATACAGTAGTAAATCGGATAGATCATGTTCCTGCACTCATGAGCCTTCCATTACAAAATGTGTGTTGAACCGAAATGAATTGCCAGGACAACTTGAACTTTACGTTCAAATTTTATGCATCGACAAGACATTCACTTTGCTAAATCATAATTTCAATCTGTTTTAAATTTACTGTTTTGTAATCATGTGCTTCCCCTGTGTGAATTCCTGATTAATGCATTCACAGAGCATATTCCTCCTGCATTCTTGCAGTAAGGGTGGTTGGACGTTGAGGGGCTTTGTGATTTTGTAGATCTTGGTTATTTGGGCTTTCTACAAAGGCTTGGATGGAAGAGGGATCTATTTTCAGCCTTGAGGACAGAGGTTCTACTTTTCTAATTCTCATCTGCCTTATTTTTCCTATTTAGCATGTGCTATTTAACCCTTTATCTCCCAGGGCGCATCTGGTTTAGGTTATATTTTACCTTACATCTAGCATGAGTTGTAAAGCTGTACCCTACCCCTCACCCTCAAATATCCTGAACTCGATTCGATTCGGTTCTGGTGCTTCTTTCAGCCATTAGCCATTAACTCTATGATTCATTCTGAAGAACGGAGGCAGCTTTTCTCTGATTCTGCCTTCCCTGCGAAGTGTCGGTTCTGTGGGCAATTTGGAGTAGGGGACTTCTCACATTTAATGCTGATGTTGATATTCACACAATGACTGTCTTTCTTTTCTTTCTTTCTCTCTTCTCTCTTTCTCTCCCCTCCCTCTTTCTTTTCTTCTTCCTTTCTAATATTACTTGCTTGGCTACATCCTGGAATAGTATTTTTCAAACTGCAGGTCATAAAAATGACCATAACATACATTTAATGCCATAATCAGCATTAGAGAATATGAATTGAATAAAACAGAAAACATCAGAATGTGTCCTGGGTAGTAAGGGTAAGTTTTTAACTTGTCATACATAGATACGCGTGTGTGTACTGGGTTGTGATGGAACTCTTTGCATGGGAAATGGTAAAAAAGTTTGGAAAGCACGGCTCTGGACCAATCCATTTACATTTTTTTCTCCTTGCTGTTTCAACTCTGTTTCTATAAAGGTATCTTTTTGATATACATTTAAATTATTTTATTTGACTGCCTACATTGATTAAACTGAATAAGTGAGTAGGTCACCATTTTTCTTTTTATTGTGTATTCACCTCTAAACTTGAATCTTTTAAGCTCTTAAAGACCATACTTAGCAGAATATGTTTATTTTGATAAGACCTTTAAATTATACTCCTTGTAACATTTTGGCAGGTCCCCCCCCCATTCTTCAGAAAGCTCTAGTTCCTTAGCTTTTCTCTTGACCAGAGATCTTTTTCAAGTTAAACTTTAGAGGAAGATCCAGGCAAACATCAGTTAAAAATAAAAACAAGAACCAAAGATCATCCTTTATCCAGCTTAAATGCTTCTGTTAGTAATCAAATTATTTTATACCACATCCAAAATTATGCAGCAGAAAGATCATGTTATTTAGTTGCTAATGACTTAAATAACACTTATTCATAAATGAACTTTCACTCTAGACTAATGTGAATAAACTGCTTTGATGCTCTTTAGAATAAATAATAACTCTAGAAGGACAAACTATCCTAAGGCAAGCATTGTAATAGGGGTAGCTCGGGTCTTTATTGCATTTTGTTATTGTGAAAAATAAACTTGCCTCTTTAAAAGGTTCTTTAAAAGGGAACAAACAAAACAGAAGGTCCCAGAAGAGCTGAATGTAGTGCAAATTTCTGAATGAATCTCTTAGGATTTGTTTTTAATCTGAATTTTTAATAGCGTTGCATTGCAAAACTTGAATTATGCTACTCAATTTTAATGGTTAATCTGCTTTAGAAAATACACAAGCTTAATTGTGACATACGAAAGTCCTTATTTAGGGTAGATTTCTAATTTGAGTGCTGTCGGCCCTGCTGTGTAAAGAGTCTCCTGGGTGCAGATTTTTGACAGTGTGTGCGCGCCTTTCTATCTCACCGTGGAACCGCTCTCGCTGCCGAGTCGGCCCGGCTCCTCCACAAGCCAGGAGCAGACAATAGATCGAACCTAATGGAGTTGTGTACTTGCCATCTGTAGGAGCAGCTGCAGGCCCGCATCTGCACAATATGCTGGGACGGGGAGCTCCGCTAATCTGCATAATAAGGAGGAGGCTCATTCCACTCCAGCTAATAATCACGAGCAATCGATGCACTTCATTCCCTCACTGCTGAGCACAGCAGAGTGCGTTTCCTACTCTGGGTAGACAGAGGTCAAGTGAGCCGGGGATGGCGTGGGGCTGAGAAGCCTTCTGCTTACAATCTAAGGTTGCCATCAACTTGTGGGGACCTACTCGGGTCTTTCTCTTGAGTCATGCTGACACATAATGCAAAATCCTGGGAATTGTGATGAAAAGGCGCTAGCGCATTATTAAGATTGCTAATCAGAAATGCTTTTGGAGCAATTAGAGTATTGACCAAATGCTTCTCGGCTTTTTGGCTAAGATCAAGTGTAGTATCTGTTCTTTTTAGTTTAATTTGCCTTTTAAAACGCTCCTTTTGTGGGGAGAAGGGCACAAGCAAATTTTGGGCTTAATTGTGAGCCCTTTGAATCATTTGGCGTTCATTGATTTTTTTTTAATAGCTGCACAATGCTGAGATTTGACTTTTGACCTGTTAATATACACACACCCCAACTGTGAAAAAAGGCAGACTATATGAATTAATGAATCAAATCTATGTTTATTTTCATTTATGATGTGGGGTTGAGATGACTATCTTGGAGGCAGTAGAACTGGTGGTAGAAAGGAAGATGACTATTGAAATCATGTATTTCTAGAATGGCTTAAAATCGCTTTCTTATTAAAGGAAACGCTAACATGGCTTCATGTCTCTAAAAAAATCATGTACTTACAAATATAATTTGATTTCATAGAGTTGATTAAAGGTTAAGACATTTGAACTTAGGTGACCTAGACTGAGGACAATATTTTAAATCAAATTGTAACTTGCCATTATTTATAATGTCTTGTTACAAGAAGTGGTGAGACTACTTTGTCTAATTTCTTGAAGGAAGAATATTTGCATAATTCACCACCCGTCAATGAGGCATAGGGAAAAGAGCATTAATTTGTGGAGATGGAACGCTGGGGCTGAAGAAATAATTGCTTTCAACAGTAAACAAAGCAGCTCACTTAGCATTCATTTCAACCTTTTAATCAACACCATTTGGTTAAATAAGATAGCATCTTCTCATGTGGTTTAGAAGAAAACTTTATTAAAAGTAATTCCCTGTAGATAGAATCAATATTGGTATATGGTGGTAATAAGAAAGAGATCGGACATTGCAGGGAAATATCGGTCAAATGTTTGAAATTTTGGTGCTAGAAGGCTAAGACAGAGCACTGGTTCCGCCCATGCAGCTGAGCACCCCTCACAGTGCTGTGATTAAGTGAAGAGCAATGTACCAGGTGAGCTGAAAGCATTCTTCCTTGGTTTCCTAATTTTAAATCCTATGTACTCCCATCGATCAAGAGACTGCCTGTATCTTCTTGAAATAGAAATGGCAGACTGCTCCAGAATCCCTCTAGAAGTTTTGCGAGTCATTGAATGGCACCCACAAAGAAGAAAAGTGATAGTCTGAGTTGGCTGCAAATGTGGGGTCCCTTTGTAAAAAAATCTTAGTAACTTTCCCAGAAATTAGAAAACAAAGGCAATGCCAGGGGTAGGGATGGGGTGAGAAGCACTAATTATAGGCACAAACTTGAAGATCAGTCAGGGAAGAACACAAGTTGCTAAATTAAATCTCCGGTTAGATTTCATTACCCTATTAGTGTCCACACTGTGTCTCACTCTCTGTGTTACATCAGTATTACATCACTGTGTATGTAAATATTTCGTTCATTTATTTAGTCGCTTGATGATTGTCTCATCACCCATACTTGAAGGGAAGCCTTCAAAGAGTAGGAACATTTCTTGCTGTATTCCCAACATCTAATAAGAAAATAAATCCCATAAATATTTTGCTGAAAAACTGGTGAAGGTTGTTGAAACAGCCTCCTCCCCGCTCCCCAAAATGAAAATGTTTCAGGATCTTTTAAGAGTAGATCAAGAGCACCATTCCTACATTTTAGGATATTTTTATGCCAAAATATAAAATATCCTAGTTGAACTTGGGCAACTGCAACCTCAAAGTCATGCCAATGAAAATCCATGAATCCACTGATAAAGTATAGGACCTTTCTTTCAGTTTCAGAAGATAAGGCCTCAATGTAATACATGCATCTCTGTGCAATAAGAAAAAAAAGGTTCTATTTCCATTCATCTCTTATCAGGAGGGACTGGATTGATCCCAGAAGTGCTCTTGTATCCTGGGCACGATGGAACGAGGCAATTCTGAGGAGCTTTTTCTGGGCCCAAAGATCCACAACATTTGCTTTCAACCCAGGCCAGTTCTAGGAGAGATGGGCATAGTTGGGGCATAAATAATTTGTTTGCTCTTTCCATCCATCTATCCAATATTATTTCAGTACTTACTCTGTGTGAGGAACTTTCCTGGGTGCTTGATGCACAAATGAATGGGTTCTTCTTCTGTATCTCTCTTTGCATTCTGGAGAAACTTTGTGTAGAGAGGGAGATGAGGGAGTTATGAGACTCCATGATTTTATTTTATTTTATTTTTTTAAGATTTTTTATTATTTGGGAAAGAAAGAGTACTCAGAGGGAGCCTGCTTTCCCCTGTGGGGCTCGATCCCAGGACCCTGAGATCATGACCTGAGCTGAAGGCAGATGCTTAACTGACTGAGCCACCCAGGCCCCTCCATGATTTTATAAGGACTCAGGGTCCAAACTTGAAGCAGGTTTGTAGGGATAGATGAAGTTTCATCTCTGTAGTTAAGTGTCAATTATCACTTAAAAAAATGGTTCTCAATAAAGATTTTTATTTTTATTATAGAGGGCTCTAAGGTTTTTTCTGGGAATTTAAAATTCTTTGGTTGTTTTTATGAGTAGGATTTTCTTTTTATTTATATTTTATAATTGATTGTTGATAATATACATGACAGTTGTTGAAATATGATTGTTTTCAAATAGTCTCCCTTATTGAACCCTATTATTCTAACACTTCGAAGTTTTGTTTTGTTTTTTAGTTTCTAAGCACACAATCACATCAATAGTTAAGACATTTTATTTTTGTTTTTTTCTTATAATATTTTGGATAGAAATTTCAGAATATTATTAGATAATAGTGGTATGATAGGCATCCCTGTCTTGAATCTTATGTTTTAAGAATGTGGGTGATAAATAATGATGGTGATAATGACAATAATAGCATCCATGTGCTGGGTATGGCAATAAATTTTATCAGCTTTGTTGGCCTGAAAAAGTCTATGTTTCACCTTCGTTTTTGAAATATATTTTTGCTGGTTATAGAATTCAAGGTTGACAGGGCTTATTTTTCCCCATCACTTTAAAGATATTCTATTGTATTCTGCCCTACATAGTTTCTGACAAGAATTATGCTATAGTTCTTATTTCTGTTCCTCTGAACTGTTTGTGGTTTTTGTGGGGTTTTTTGGCTACTTTTAAGATTTTCTCCTATTAGTGATTTTCAGTAATTTGATTTTTGAGGTGTTTTGGTATAACACTGTATCATATAAATGTTAGGGATTATTATCATATAGTCCTCTAAATTAACCTCTTCTGAGTTAACTATGAGTAGATAGGAAAAAATACATACCGTGGGCGGGGGGAATAGTATAGAGTGAAGGAAAAATCACTGCTATAAGCTTTACTATATTAATTTATTAATCCTCACCATGAGAAAAACACGACTATTCTCTTTATACATATGAAGCACGGAAAGGGTAAATGAGTTTTCCCAGGTCACACAACTAGTAAGTGGTGGAGCCAAGGATATAAATCAGGTGGCTTTGACCATTGCCTCATTATCCATCAGGGGGGTGTTGGTCATATCCACCTCTCAGGTCCCCCCGTCCTGGATCTGAGATCCAAGATACAAACCTTGGAGCCAGCTAATGTAGTTCAGCTCTCTTAAAATAAGGTGGGCTTCTCTCCTCATCTCTGCTTGATTCTCTCAACAGAAAGAGTGCAAGGAACACCGTAATCCTCACGTTGAATTTCTAGGTTCTCCCTGCTTCTGCCTTTGTGTACATAGCTTGCTCTGTCCTGATAACATGCAGCAGTCCCAGCGCTCATTGCTAAGTAGTTATTTTTTGAGAGATGCCGTGTCTGACTGGCAATAAGGAGATGCGAATAGCACTCTGGCTGTGGAGTAGTTCACAAAAGAGCAAAGAAATAGATGCCCAGTTTTCCTGTTTACAAAGCCATGACCAGGAGATAATGTGGTTGGGAAGAAAGATCTTTTCACCCATTCTGAGATGTCCTTAGCACAGAAGGGCCCCTAATTTCATTGACTAACTCAGTTCCCTTGATCATGTGGAAAATCCTTTCAGAATCCGACTTGGATGCTAGTAGTTCTTATTCTATGTAATCTGGCGAGTTTTATCATTTTTCTCTGTTTTCAGACTAAGTTTAGAGTGAATTTGGGAGAGGTTATATCAGGGGCTGCCAGTCTCATGCTCTTTCAAACCAGAAACCTCTCATTATACAGGAAGCTGTCCTGAGGTAGCTTACTTAGGCCATGAAGTTTATTTGTGTAAAACCAGATTAAATCCATCTTCATTATTTAATTTTTTAATCTAAAAATTATGCGGTAAAATGGGGCTTCTCCCCCTTTCGGTATACAGTTCTATACCAATTTTAATATGTAACTAGGCTTGTGTTGCCACTACCACAATTAATTACAGAACAGTTCCATCATACCAAAAAACTCCCGCAGGTCTCACCCCCGTTGCCTTGCAACCACTGAGCTGTTCATTACTATGGCTTTGTCTTTTCATGAATGTCATACGTGGTCTCATATAATAATATACTACCTTTTGATACTTGATTCACACAGCATAATGCTTTTGAGATACATCCAAGTTGTTGCATGTATTTTTAGTTTTTGTTTTGTTTTTTAAATTGGTGAGGAATGTTCCATTGGCTGGATGTACTGCACTTTGTTTAACTATTCCTCTGTGGAAGGATGTTTAAGTTGTTTCCAGTTTGCGGCAATTATGAATGAGCTGCTATAAACATTTGTGTACAGGTTTTTATGTGAACATGAGTCTTCATTTCTCTAGGGTAAATAGGAGTGGGATTGTTGGGTCATGTAGTAAGTATATATTTAGCTTTATGAGAAGCTGCCTAACTATTTTCCAGAGTGGCTATACCACTTTGCATTCCCACCAGCAATGTATGAGTATTTTAATTGCTCTGTATCCTGACCAGCACTTGGTATTGTCAGTATTTTTTATTTTAGCCATTTGAGTAGGTATGTAGTGGCATGGTTTTAATTTGTGTTTTCCTAACGGCTGATAATGTGGAACATTGTTTTCTGTCCTTATATCTTCAGTGAAGTGTCTGCTCAAATCTGTTGCCCACTTTTTAATTGGTTTGCTTGTGTTCATATTGTTGAATTTGAGAATTCTTTACATATTCTGAATACAAGTCTTTTGTCAGATATGTTTTATGAATATTTCCTCCCAGGCTGTCACTTGTCTTTTACTTCTCTTAACAGTGACTTTGAACAAAAGTTTTTAATTTCAATGAAGTCCCATTTATCTGTTTTCTTTTTTTATAGATCATGCTTTTGTTGTCCTGTCTAAGAATTCTTCCACTAACCCCAGGTCATGAAGATTTTCTCTTATGTTTTCTTTGAGTTGTTTTCTAGTTTTATGTTTTATCTTTGTGTCTATGACACGATTTGAGTTAATGTTTATATAAGGTGTAAGGTTTGGCTTAAGGTTCATTTCTTTGCATATAGATAACCAGTTGTTCCAATAGCATTTGTTGAAACCTGTGTTTATTGATCAGCTAGTGAATAAGTCTATATTTTGTGTATATAGTATATAAGTTAGTAAGTATATATATGTGTGTATATATATATATATGTACATAAGTATATAAGATAGTATATAAGACTAACACCTTTGACTTTTTGGACAGTGTCACTCAGTAGTCAGTCAATAAGTCAGCCTGGCAATCAGTCAGTTAGGCATTCAATCATTTAGCTACTCCACAAACACATGGAGTGCCTGCCTTGTGTCTGGCATTACACAAAATGTCAGCATTTCAAAAACGTCTGGGACGTGGTTTGTTTTCCTCCAGTGTCTCGTGGTCTGTGGGAAACAAAGCAGGGACAAACTTCTCAATCTGTGTACAAAAGAAGACTCCCTTTGATTGATATTATGACTTTAGAGATTCTTTAATATCGAGTCCTCACTTATGTGAGCTCCTAACTCTTTAACTTTGGCTTCTTCCCTCAAGGCATTGATCTGCTCTCTATTCACATAAATGGTTAGAGGAGTGTTCCTTTTGAAGGAAGCTGAAGGTGAATCCTTTTACTAAGGGAAATAAATATGTGTTTATTTTGTATGCAAACACTCTTGGTCTCTCATATTTAAAGTCTGCATTTTTGTATAGTAGATTTTCTTAAAATGAGGCACACTGCACCAAACTCACCACTCTTTCCCCACGAAGAGGCTGGAGCAGCAAACCAGATCTCCTACATGCACTGTAGCTACAGATAGTGTTGGAGGCCATAGGTCATGTAATTCTGGCTCTTTGCCATAAACTTATGATCAGAATAATGTTGAAAAATAGAAAGTTGATGGTGTTCGCTAAAGGTTAGACTTAGTAAATAGGATGACTTTTGAGAGAGTAGATAGGGGATCGGATTTAAGTTATGAGGCATTCATGATCTCTCCTGTCTTAACCAGAAAGGCTCTTTTTTTCTTTTTCATTTTAATTGACGTTACAGTATTGTTAGGCTGGTAATGGGGTGGAGGCAACTGGATTCCAGTTTGGGTGGATTTATGCTAGTTAGCTTGGTCTGCCATGCCTTGCTACCTTCCCTACTCTGTTTATTCTGATGCGTGCAGAAAACCAATAGGAAGCTAAAAGAGCATGACTTATAGCACATAATAATAAAACCATAAAATAAAAAAATATAGAAAACCAATGACAATGATAGCTAATATTTAGCGTTTACTATGTGTCAGGCACTCTTTGAAGCTCTTTATATGAATAAACACGTTTAATTCTTTCAACAATCTGATAAAGTGGGATCATTATCATTCCTATTTTATAGAGAAGAAAACTGAAGTACAGAGATGTGATGGACAGATTCTAAGACAGCCCTCAGTGATTTCTGCTTCCTGATATTTATGCCCTGTGTGATCCCCTTGGGTGTGGGAGGCCTAGTGACACACTTCTAGTCAACAGAATATGGCAAAGGTGATGGGATGTTACTTCTGTGATTAGGCTACATAAGATAGTGACTTCTGTCCAGCCAGCAGATTCTTTCCTTTGCTGGCTTTGGTGAAGCAATTTGCCATGTAGGGGAGGTCCATGTATCAAGGAATACAATTATTTTTCCACACAGAAGGACATTTTAGAGACTTTTAGACCATTGCAATCTCAGTAGTATCCCTGCAAGCACAAAGTCTATAGGCTTTTTTTAAAAGATTGATTTATTTTAGAGAGAGCGAGAGAGAGAGAGTGCATGGGGGTAGGGACAGAGGGAGAGGGAGAGAGAGAAAGAGAATCCCAAGCCGACTCTGTGCTGAGCATGGAGCCTGATGCAGGGTTCGATCCCACAACCCCAAGACCATGACCTGAGCTGAAACCAAGAGTCAGATGCTCAACCGACAGAGCCACCCAGGTGCCCCAGAAAGTCTATAGGCTTTAACTTGCCAGTGGCTGCTTAGGAACTGAGATCCTCTGTCTAACAGCCCTTGAAAACCAAAATTTTGCCAACAACCTGAACTTGGAAGCAAACACTTCCCCAAATGAACCTTCAGATGAGACTCTAGCCCCAGCCGATGACTTGATTGCAGGCTTGTGAGAGATCTTGAGCAGAGGAGCCAGTGAAGCTGGTCCAGATTCCTGACCTACGGAAACCGTGAGATAATAAATATGTGTTGTTTTAAGCTACTAAGTTTGTGAGAATTTGTTATGCAGCCATAGATAACTATGCAAGAGACATAATGTAATTTGCCCAAAGTCTTAGATCAATCCGGCTCTGTAGCCGGATTGTGTAGCTATACATTCCCTCTCAATGATCATCTCCTATGGAAATAACCCCAAGGAATTTGCCACATGGTACTGGATTTCCCATTTAGAACATTAGAAGTTTTCCCTGATGTTCTTAAATAGTTTTTTTGAGAGAGAAATTGTATTTTTAAAACTTCAGAATTCTGGAGGAAAAAGAGCCTCAGGAATTTTGTTTGTAGGACGGAGTAAAGCATCAGTCTTGACTTTTCCTTACTCTTTTTATTTTGTTGTTCGGGGGGCCACTGACTTTTTGGGCTTAGCATCAGTCTGTTTTCATTATATAATGATTCCAAAGGGAAGTAAGGCCAGACAGAGAGGAGTTTGTGCTAGATGATCAGCTGGGAACGATTTTTAACATCCAAATACCAGCCAGTTTCAAAGAATGCTGAATGTAGTAGATGAATGTGGTGGGAGAGTTCTCAGAGGTGCCTGTAATAAGAAGAGGTTTGGCTTTTGGATTTTAATGAGCTATAACTTCATGTCTTTTTAAATTTCTGGGGGAAAAACAATCAAATAAACATGCAAATCAACACTGCATTAGCATTCCTGATAGCACCTATGCTCTTTCCCTCTCTGTGGCTAGTATTGTTCTAATGGCACATTATGTGCTTGGAAGACTGTCCTGAGCATCCCCCTCCCCAGGCCCCTCTTCCTGCCCTAATCACCCAAGGGGGAAAAAAAAAAATCCAACCCTCTCAGGAGACCTTCAAATCTGGAGAGCCCCTTTTGTGATGGAAATACACAGAATGGTTTTTCCACACTGAAGGCCATGTTAAAGATGTTTTCACTGCGGTCATCCACAGAGAGAAGAACCTCAAAGGAATTCTGCAGCCATGAAGCCCCCAGGTTTTAAGTTGCTTTAGCCTTCTGGCATCATGATGGCTTTCTCAGGCACCTGTTTCTTCTGTTATCCTGGATGGGCTGATGTCCCAAGGAGCAAGTGTCAGACAACCTGGGTGCCCCTGAATATAGCAAATAAAGCAACGAACACAGAATTGTGTTCCTGCAGGGATTGGGGGTGTTTGAAGCTAACAGTCATGAGAAAGTGTGGTAGATTTGTCTTCAGGTGCTCTTTATTTTCTAGCCCTACCCTCCCATGGTAGTCACAACCCTCTTCCTTGTCTTTCTCAATATATGAGGCATATATATATATTTTTTCAAAATACTCTGGATTTGAAGATGAAAATCCTGACATAAGTATCAATTGGTCATTACTCTTACCTGCTGTGAAGTATTCATGATATTTTCTTAGGGAAAAATCTCTACCCTGAGCTATAAATTGAGGTTTTCAGACAAGTCCTTTCTGATTTTGAACTACAATAAAGGCTTGCTTGTTGGTGAAATTTCTGAGAGCTCTTACACTTGCAGCTTTAGAAGTGTCCCTTATAGAGCCAAGAATGTCTTTTTGGCCATATTTCTGGCCTCCTTAGACATTTTGGTTTCTATGTTTAAAATTTTAAGATGATCTAGTTCCATTTACTCTTGGCATAACTTGAAGAAAGTCTAAGGTAAAAGGCTCTTGGAAAGCTTTTACAAGTCATTTTGTATAACAGTCTCATCAGACAAAGACTGGGATGAGTTAAGTGTAAATGAATCAGAAACATGTGGATGACATTTCCCTTAGCAAGCAACTGTGCTTTTAATGTGGGACTGAATGCAGTTAGTCAGAAGGAATTTCATTTTGGTTAAGCTCACATGGCAAGCTTGAACCCCAAGCCCAACTTGCTACTGTCCTTTGGCTTTCTGGTGTGACATGTCATGGTGTACCCAATACTTCCAAGTTCCTGTGGCCAGGAGCTATGTGCCTGTGGCCTCACCCTGTATATACAGATATTCACACATTGGTTGGGGACCTTTCTCTAAATGTTCAAATCCCAGATTCTATCTCCTTTTACCAATGATATGGAGGTTCAGTGTGTGAGCTCTGGAGTTCAAATTCTTCCTCCTCCATTTATTAATCTTGGATAACAGTGACGTAACCTCTCAATTTATTATTTTTTTATTTTGTAAAATGGGACCAATAATAAAATAGGAGTTATGACCTGGAGTTGCTCCAAGAATGAATTGAGATTGAACATGGAACAGCAGTTAGTACAATTTCTGGTAGAAAGCAAGTGTTCAGTAAATGTTAGGTATTATTGCTGATTTAACCATCACTATGGTTTAGAACATGAATAATAGACATTGTAATGATTCCTACAATGGACCTAGATGGATTATGCTGTCATCATCAGAACATTTTAACACCTGATTTGGAAGTAGTTTGAGAGGCCTTGCCAACAGGATTATCGTCCAGTGTGGTACCATTGGCACACAAGCCCTGGCTGGGTGGCCTATAGACTGACTTCAAAGCCTGGCACCACCCACCTGCCTCTGCCTGGCTTTAGAACATTGTGGAATAACCTCAGATCTGGAAATTCCAGTTAGAGTTGATGACACCAGGCTTCAGCTCCACTTGCCGTGAAAGCCCCATGACAAGGCAACAGTGTCCATCAGCGTTCTTCCGTGAGCCTCTTTTTGCAAATGTGCACAGATGGGTGGTTCTCTTGTTGACCAGTTTTAATTCAAATGCTCCATTTTAGATGTGCATTTTGTTGTGCTGTCAACTCAGGGCCGTTCTCAAGCTGGGCACTTTTTGGATCTCTTATGCTTCACGACATAAGCATGTTCTCACTGCTGGGGGTTTTACAAAGCCAGAAAATGTTAAAGAAAAGAAAATGTGGTGATTCAGGAAAGCTGCAAACCAGTAAGGAAGCATTCATTGCTTCTTGCTATCATGACCCCTGGCTTAACTGACAGCTCTGTCTCTCTTGTTCTCTGGGACTGGCTGCCTGCTTGTCTTCCAATAGCTCTTGGGTACTGATAATCCTGGTGTCCACACCATGCTTTCTGAGGTGTAAATTTATGTGGGAGATGGGACAAAACATTCAGAAGGTGCTTTTAGAGTCTGTGTGTGTGTGTGTGTGTGTGTGTGTGTGTGTGCGCGCACGTGCACGTGTGTGCATGCGTGCGTGTATAGTGTACCCAAACGCAAAAGCACCAGAGGCTGCTCTTGATGATGCAACATGGGGGCACTTGGTGGTCATTCAGAGCCATTGTCTGTGAATATGTCTGTTTTTGAGAAAAATTGATTCTGCAGTTCATGCTCTCTTCACTAACCAAGGATATTTACTCACTGCTTTTAAGAATCCAAAATGCTGCTTTTTTGTACTCTGGCTGTTGAGGAATTACTGGTCCATATTCTACTAGTTTTAGTTAGTATTTCAAGCTGACTTCTCCTTTAGGTGTTGGACTCCGAGTCTGGTTCATCTTAGAGGTCTTCCATTTGGTAAAGTGTGTGAGATGTATCAAGACAAGTTTTCCTTGTCCCCATCCTCCAGCCTTATGGAGTCTGGCCAAGGGACTCATATCAGTCAGTCACAACTCTTACTGCCATCTCCAAATTCCTCTATATTGGGCATTCATTCACAAGTTAATTTTTTCACTCAACAGACATTTACTAATTTTGTGGCAACCACAGTGCAAGACACTGGAGATCAAAGGAGGAAACACAGAGTCTCTTGTGAGTCAAGTGTGTTGTAAATAAGGCAGGAACATAAACAAATTGGACTATGCTATTTGTTCAGGGCTTGTTCAGAAGTGAGCGATAGTCCTGAGGGGAAAACAGAACTGATGACCCTGACGAGGTTCCATCCCCTGGGGAGGATTTTACAGGGAAGATGATGTTTGAGCCGAATTTTGGAGGATGAGCTGGAGTTCTTGAGGACCCGTGGAAATTCAAGAAGGTGTGAATATGACTGATAGGAGTTTTAAATTTTGTCCTGGCCCTTAGAGAGATGAGTTTCGTGGGGATTCTGAAACGCCGAGGAGCAGTAGGAGATGCTCTGGTCTGTATAAGGAAGGGGAGAGGGGCCGAAAAGGACTGTGCAAGTTGGCTTTCAAGGAGTTAGAAATTCACCGAAGCAGGAATAAGCATCTCAGACAAATGGTGACCAGCAGAATGTTAAGTGGTTTGCCGATCTGTGCTGACCCATGTTATCTCCTCTTATTCCAGAATCTTCAGTAAAAGGCCCGTGTGACTGGTGCTCTGGGGAATGCAATGGTGAACAGTGTGTGTGCCTGGGATGGGAAATGAGGGGGTTATCAGGCTTCTCTGGGCCAGCATGGAGGCGCAAGTTGTGGGAATCCAGGCAGAGAGTGATCAGAGGACCCAGGTAGACACAAGAGCCATGTTAGGAGTCAGGCAATAGATGAGAAATGGGCAGCAGGGTGGACGGACTCAAAAGCAGATGTGACAATCACCATCTTCCCTTAAATACACCAGAGGAAAGGATGGACGGGACAAGCTAGGTCCTGCTGTTACATGGCTAGGTAGTTCAGAAGCCAGCCATTTGGGACTTAAAAGATACGTAGAGTCACCCGAATGTGGTGACAGATTGACCAGAAAAGGCAGGGATCAAAGATAGCAGCTATGCTATTAACTAAGCTAGGGGGTTCAGCAGGGGGGGAGAGGAGTTCTTCTCTTTGCAAGGGGGGCTGGGGAATGGGAATGGAAGATGAAGTGTTATAAGATAGCCCAGTAGGGAGGTCCAGCTGATGTCTAGGACTATAAATGTGGGAGCAGGATGGAAGTCCATGATGAAGCTCTAGATTGTGTAGAGGCCAAGTGCCTGGAAAAAAGACAGAGAGGGTCCAAGGGAGAAGGGAGGAGGTGACGGCAGAGACCTAGATGGACCCAGCGTTCAAGAGACCCTTCTAGATGGGACACTTCTGGGCCTCCATCCTTTAAAACTTTGCTCTGTTTATTTGGACATCCTTTCTTTCCTCTCTTACTCGGCAGTGCTCCCACGTGAAGGAACTGCAGATAGGAATTACTCCTTGACCCAAGAGATATTGAACTGCTTTTTATAGTGCCTCTTCATCTTCTGTGAATCAGGAATTTTCATTAAGGAAAATGTGCTTCAGATACTGCGAATTTAGCAATGTGCTTCAAATATTAGCTCTCTCTAAAAATACTCACTGTTTGTAAGTGTACTTCCTGTACTGCTGCTCTTTGATGAACCCTGAATAGGTCATTGCTGAGGCAAAGACTGGAGTCACTTCCTATGCTGCCCTGTGCTGTGCTGTCCTATCCCTCTCCATTGCATACCACACCATTCTATTCTACTTCTATACAAGCAGCCTACATGAGCAGGTTTTGTTCCCGAAGTAAATCTGGAAGTCAATTGTTTAAAATTTGGACATTTTCTCATAGAGTTAATGTTATAAAAACATAGTTCAACGCCTATGCTTTTGGCATAGGCCCTGGGGCAGGACTTCCTATATACGTGGCTAGAAGAGAAAGGCATGGATGAGGGCCAATGGTTTCCTTTTTTTTAAAATTTAATTTTATTATGTTATGTTAAGCACCATACATTCCATCATTAGTTTCTGATGTAGTGTTCCATGATTCATTGTTTGCGTATAACACCCAGTGCTCCATGCAGTACGTGACCTCTTTAGTACCCATCCCCGGGGTTAACCCATCCCCCCACCTTCCTCCCATCCAGAACCCTCAGTCTGTTTCTCAGAGTCCATAGTCTCTCATGGTTTGTCTCCCCCTCCAATTTCCCCCCCTTCATTTCTCCCTTCCTACTATCTTTTTTTTTTTAAACATATAATGTATTATTTGTTTCAGAGGTACAGGTCTGTGATTCAACAGTCTTACACAATTCACAGTGCTCACCATAGCACATCCCCTCCCCAATGTCTATCACCCAGCCACCCCATCCCTCCCACCCCCCCACCATCCAGCAACCCTCAGTTTGTTTCCTGAGATTAAGAATTCCTCATATCAGTGAGGTCATATGATACATGTCTTTCTCTGATTGACTTATTTCACTCAGCATAACACCCTCCAGTTCCATCCACGTCGTTGCAAATGGCAAGATTTCATTTTTTTTTTGATGGCTGCATAATATTCCATTGTATATCTATACCACATCTTCTTTATCCATTCATCTGTCGATGGACATCTTGGCTCTTTCCACAGTTTGGCTATTGTGGACATTGCTGCTATAAACATTGGGGTGCATGTACCCCTTCGGATCACTACGTTTGTATCTTTGGGGTAAATACCCAGTAGTGCAAATGCTGGGTCGTAGGGTAGCTCTATTTTCAACTGTTTGAGGAACCTCCATACTGTTTTCCAGAGTGGCTGCACCAGCTGGGATTCCCACCAACAGTGTAGGAGGGTTCCCCTTTGTCCGCATCCCCGCCAACCTCTGTCATTTCCTGACTTGTTAATTTTAGCCATTCTGACTGGTGTGAGGTGGTATCTCATGGAGGTTTTGATTTGGATTTCCCTGATGCCGAGCGATGTTGAGCACTTTTTCATGTGTCTGTTGGCCATTTGGATGTCTTCTTTGCAGAAATGTCTGTTCATGTCTTCTGCCCATTTTCTGATTGGATTATTTGTTCTTTGGGTGTTGAGTTGGTAAGTTTTTTATAGATTTTGAATACTAGCCCTTTATCTGTAGTGTCATTTGCCAATATCTTCTCCCATTCTGTCGGTTGTCTTTTGGTTTTGTTGACTGTTTGCTTTGCTGTGCAAAAGCTTTTTATCTTGATGAAATCCCAATAGTTCATTTTTGCCCTTGCTTCCCTTGCCTTTGGCGATGTTTCTAGGAAGAAGTTGCTGTGGCTGAGGTCGAAGAGGTTGCTGCCTGTGTTCTCCTCTAGGATTTTGATGGACTCCTGTCTCACGTTTAGGTCTTTCAACCATTTGGAGTCTATTTTTGTGTGTGGTGTAAGGAAATGGTCCAGTTTCATTCTTCGGCATGTGGCTGTCCAATTTTCCCAACACCATTTGTTGAAGAGACTTTTTTTCATTGGGCATTCTTTTCTGCTTTGTCGAAGATGAGTTGACCATAGAGTTGAGGGTCCATTTCTGGGCTCTCTATTCTGTTCCACTGATCTATGTGTCTGTTTTTGTGCCAGTACCATACTGTCTTGATGATTATGGCTTTGTAGTAGAGCTTGAAGTCCGGAATTGTGATGGCACCAGCTTTGCTTTTCTTTTTCAACACTTCTGGCTATTCGGGGTCTTTTCTGGTTCCATACAAATTTTAGGATTATTTGTTCCATTTCTTTGAAAAAAGTGGATGGTATTTTGATGGGGATTGCATTGAAATGCCATAGATTTCTGTGCATTGATTTTATATCCTGCCACTTTACTGAATTCCTGTATGAGTTCTAGCAGTTTTGGGGTGGAGTCTTTTGTGTTCTCCACATAAAGTATCATATCATCTGCAAGGAGTGAGAGTTTGACTTCTTTGCTGATTCGGATGCCTTTTCTTTTTATTGTCTGATTGCTGTTGGTGGGACTTCTAGTACTGTGTTGAATAGCAGTGGTGATAGTGGACATCCCTGCTGTGTTCCTGACCTTAGGAGGAAAGCTCTCAGTTTTTCCCCATTGAGAATGGTATTTGCTGTGAGTTTTTCATAGATGGCTTTTATGATATTGAGGTATGTACCCTCTATCCCTATACTCTGAAGAGTTTTGATCAAGAAAGGATGCTGTACTTTGTCAAATGCTTTTTCTGCATCTATTGAGAGGATCATATGATTCTTGTTCTTTCTTTTATTAATGTATTGTATTACATTGATTGATTTGCGGATGTTGAACCAACCTTGCAGCCCAGGCATAAATCCCACTGGGTCATGGTGAATAATCCTTTTAATGTACTGTTTGATCCTATTGGCTAGTATTTTGGTGAGAATTTTCGCATCCATGTTCATCAGGGATATTGGTCTGTAATTCTCCTTTTTGATGGGGTCTTTGTCTGGTTTTCGGATCAAGGTAGTGCTGGCCTCATAAAATGAGTTTGGAAGTTTCCTTCCATTTCTGTTTTTTGGAACAGTTTCAAAAGAATAGGTATTAATTCTTCTTCAAAAGTTTGGTAGAATTCCCCTGGGAAGCCATCTGGCCCTGGGCCCTTATGGGGAGATTTTTGATGACTGCATCCATTTCCTTAGTGATTATAGGTCTGTTCAGGTTTTTATTTCTTCTTGGTTCAGTTTTGGTAGTTGATACATCTCTAGGAATGCATGCATTTCTTCCAGATTATCTAATTTGCTGGCATACAGTTGCTCATAATATATTCTTATAATTGTTTGTATTTCTTTGGTGTTGGTTGTGATGTCTCCTCTTTCATTCATGATTTTATTTATTTGGGTCATTTCTCTTTTCTTTTTGCTAAGTCTGGCCAGGGGGTTATCAATCTTATTAATTCTTTCAAAGAACCAGCTCCTAGTTTCGTTGATCTGTTTTACTGTTCTTTTGGTTTCTATTTCATTGATTTTCTGCTCTGATCTTTATTATTTCCCTTCTCCTGCTGAGTTTAGCCTTTATTTGCTGTTCTTTCTCCAGCTTCTTTAGGTGTAGGGTTAGGTTGTGTATTTGAGACCTTTCTTCTTTCTTGAGAAAGGCTTGTATTGCTATATACTTTCCCCTCAGGACCCCCTTTACTGCATCCCAAAGATTTTGAACAGTTGTGTTTTCATTTTCATTGGTTTCCATGAATTTTTAAAATTCTTCTTTAATTTCCTGGTTGACCCTTTCATTCCTTAGTAGGATGCTCTTTAGCCTCCATGGATTGAGTTTTTTCCAACTTTCCTCTTGTGATTGAGTTCTAGTTTCAAATCACTGTGGTCCAAAAATATGCAGGGAATGATCCCAGTCTTTTGGTACCAGTTGAGACCTGATTTGTGACCTAGGATATGATCTATTCTGGAGAATGTTCCATGGGCACTAGAGAAGAATGTGTATTCTGTTGCTTTGGGATGGAATGTCCTGAATACATGTGTGAAGTCCATTTGGTCCAGTGTGTCATTTAAAGCCTTTATTGTCTTGCCGACCTTTTGCTTAGATCTGTCCATTTCCATGAATGGGTTGTTAAAGTCCCCTATTATTATATTGTTGTCGATGTGTTTCTTTGATTTTGTTATTAATTGGCTTATATAATTGGCTCCTCCCATGTTAGGGGCATAGATATTTAAAATTGTTAGATCTTCTTATTGGATAGACCCTTTAAGTATGATATAGTATCCTTCCTCATCTCTTATTATAGTCCTTGGTTTAAAATCTAATTTGTCTGGGGCGCCTGGGTGGCTCAGTTGGTTAAGCGACTGCCTTCGGCTCAGGTCATGATCCTGGAGTCCCAGGATCGAGTCCCGCATCGGGCTCCCTGCTCAGCAGGGAGTCTGCTTCTCCCTGTGACCCTCCCTCCTCTCATGTGCTCTCTCTCATTCTCTCTCTCGAATAAATAAATAAAATCTTGAAAAAATAAAATAAAATTTAATTTGTCTGATATAAGGATTGCCACCCCTGCTTTCTTTTGGTGTCCATTAGCACAGTAAATGGTTTTCCACCCCCTCACTTTCAATTTGGAGGTGTCTTTGGGTCTAAAATGAGTCTCTTGCAGGTAGCATATCAATGGGTCTTGTTTTTTTTTTTAATCCAATCTGATACCCTGTGTCTTTTGATTGGGGCATTTAGCCCATTTACATTCAGGGTAACTATTGAAAGATATGAATTTAGTGCCATTGTACTGCCTGTAAGGTGACTGTTACTGTATATTGTCTCTGTTCCTTTCTGGTCTATGTTACTTTTAGGCTCTCTCTTTGCTTAGAGGACCCTTTTCAATATTTCTTGTAGGGCTGGTTTCGTGTTTGCAAATTCCTTTAGTTTTTGTTTGTCCTAGAAAGTTTTTATGTCTCCTTCTATTTTCAATGACAGCCTAGCTGGATATAGTATTCTTGGCTGTGTATTTTTCTCATTTAGTGCTCTGAATATATCATGCCAGTCCTTTCTGGCCTGCCAGGTTTCTGTGGATAGGTCTGTTGCCAATCTAATGTTTCTACCATTGTAGGTTACAGACCTCTTGTCCCGAGCTGCTTTCAGGATTTTCTCTTTGTCTCTGAGACTCATAAGTTTTACTATTAGATGTTGGGGTGTTGACCTATTTTTATTGATTTTGAGGGGGGTTCTCTGTGCCTCCTGGATTTTGATGCCTGTTTCCTTCCCCAAATTAGGGAAGTTCTCTGCTATAATTTGCTCCAACATACCTTGTGCCCCCTTCTCTCTTTCTTCTTCTTCTGGGATCCCAATTATTCTAATATTGCTTTGTCTTACAGTATCACTTATCTCTCGAATTCTGGAGGGCCAATGGTTTCCTATTGAAGGCTCTGGGATAAGCCATCACCCTTTCTACTCTATCCCCAAGCTCCAAAATACCTGCTGTCTTTGTAAGTCAGCCATTTGGTTGAACTGATTAAATAAATTTTTTGGCTGGAACTCAAGGAGTGAATCAATGAATTAGTCTCTTAGTTCACTCTCAGCTACGAAATCTGGTCTTAATTCTTTATACCTCTCCTCAGAAAAAGCCATGAACAGAAGAATATTCCAGTTTGGAGATTATCTAGGAGATAAACCAGTTAATGGGCCTAATATTAGGTAGGGCTGGAAGTGGCAGGGAGAACATTGGATCACAGAAGTACAGGGACACCAATGATCAGTCTAAATTGATTGAGGGAGTTGACGAACCTATAGTAGGTAAGGCGGTCAGTATGTGTGGAAACCACAGTCTATGGGCGGTATTTCGATCAGAGTTGAAAGGCTCCGTCAAAAGGACCATTACCTTTCAAGTTAATGGGAGAGACATTAATTAATTAATCAACTGTTTGTTAAAAACTGCAAGTGGCCAGAAAACCATAGTGAACACGGTGGGCACAGACTTCAGTCTCTGGAGAGATTACAGTCTAACCCAAGAGGTGGGTAGATTCTTGGTTGGGGAAAAACAGGGTGCTTTGGGAATCCCCAGAAGGGAGCCTCTCTCATAAGCAGGAGGCAAACGTGTGTAGGGAAGGCTTCTTGGAAGAATATGAATTAGCCAGATGAAGAGAGGCAGAAGAAAGTTCCAAGCTTAGGAACCAAAGGAAATGGCACAGCTAACGTGTGGCTCTGATAATCTGAAAGGGCTTCATTTTGCTGGGGGCTAGAATGCCCGAAGGATGGAGAAATAAGCATTTGGCATCTTGTGGTTTCTAGAATTTAGTTTTCTTGAGTGAACTAAAAGAAAATTTTTTTAAGATTGTATTTATTTATTTGACAGAGAGAGACAGCTAGAGAATGAACACAAGCAGGGGGAGTGGGAGAGGGAGAAGCAGGCTTCCCAGTGAGCAGGAAGCCCGATGTGGGGCTCGATCCCAGGACCCTGGGAACATGACAAGAGCCCAAGGCAGACGTTTAACTGACTGAGCCACTCAGGCATCCCTCGAGTGAATTAAAATTTAAAACTTTCATGTAAAATAATTTACTAAATCCTTGTGATAATGGAGACTGCTTAACTGAACACAGAGTATTTCATAACTAGTGTTAAAACTAGTTCTCAGAAAAGAAACCTATTTACTCACTGCCACCAATCAGATTTTCTCTAATGTGAACCTTGCACTGGAGCTGGGAAGTTCTTTTGTTATTGAAATTATGTAATTATAAACCTTTAGTAAGCATGCTAAGAGAATTACCATTTGATATCAAAGAGATCCTAAAACCAGAGACAAAAATTACACGAAGCCAAAGAGGGTATTTTCATGCTTTCTTCATTATTTGTTTAAAAGTATCAAAATGCTATTTTTTTTTCCTCCTTAAATGATCAGGCAAACATTTTCTCCCGGGAAATCCTTGAGCCAAACAGGGTTGTTTCATTTTCCTTTACGTCCATCTTAAACATCCAATCCTTTCTCTTCTCTCACCTGCTTTGGCACGGATCCAAAAACTGGAGTCCCAGTGGGTAACAGACACAGAAATGAACGGAGCCCTCAGGAGACAATTTCACTACCACTTGGCTCTTAAATATATCAGGGAGGAAGGCAGTTGTCAGCATTCACATTTAGATGAGGATCAAAATGCAACTCCTGTTAACGTTTCAGAGGATTCTTTGTTGTTAACCACTTATATTTCTAAGTTGATGTAACATTCTTTTTTTTTTAAACTATTTCTTTTTTTTTTTTTTAAAGATTTTATTTATTTATTTGAGAGAGAAAGAGAGCACATGAGAGGGAAGAGGGTCAGAGGGAGAAGCAGACTCCCCGCCGAGCAGGGAGCCCGATGCGGGACTCGATCCCAGGACCCCAGGATCATGACCCGAGCTGAAAGCAGTCGCTTAACCAACTGAGCCACCCAGGCGCCCCGATGTAACATTCTTGATCAGAAATGGCTACATTTACGTGTAACTTGTAAGGGCCATTTTCTCTCTATTAGGAAGAGGATGGAGCATTTCAGAAGGGGAAACTGGTGCCAAGGAGGAGCTCACTAACGGAGTTGATTTCATGGTCTGATGTTTAGGTATTACTCCAGAATTTGTTTTTCATTCAAGTTGTGTGTGCAGGCATGAAGCCAATTTAATAGAAATTCCTAAAAGATTTTTAAAAACAGGACTTGGAATTTTTGAATGACAGAATTTTAAAGGAAAAGTGCAGAGTTTTTTGATCTAGTCCATTTATTAATATGATTCATAATGAGTCATGTACTGTATTGTCTCTCCATTTTCTTTTGTAGCTAAGTAGCTATAATGTCACCTGTTCCTTTTGCCCCAGTACTTCAGTGAAGTACTCTCAGCCCCTTGACACTTGCAGCTAACCTTTACTGAGGATGTAACATGTGCCCAGCACTGTAAATGCCGAGACTGCCCAATAATTCTGTAAGGCAGGAATATAGTAATATGCCCATTTTACACAGGGGGAAACTGAGGCTTAGAGAGTTTGTATGAATAGCTTACAGTCATATCATTAGTAAGAACAGGAGCCTAGATCTGACCAGAATGAACTGATTTAAAAAATGAGAGTTTCTGAGTCTGTGCTCTTAACTTCTGCATACTGCCTTTCTCAACAACCTCTACCATGCAACATTTCATCCACCAGTCTGGGAATGTGTGTTTTGTGATTTAAAGGCAGAGCTTCCCTTAAGTGAACTTGATCAAGTAGGTAAAGAATCCACCCTGATTAAATATCGATGAGGCAGTTTATTGACTTCTTTGTAGTGATTTCCCAGAGAAATGGATTCCTGAATGGAATCACTCATGTAGATGGATACACTTGTCAGTTACACAGAATGCAATAACACTGCTTTAATTATTACCCCACTTCACTCATGTTCCCACAAAATGGAAGCCTCCCTTTACAACTACCCTTTAGAGAAGTCTTTATGAAACATTAGGGTCATATTCATGATAATTATTCAACATTAGATTGCCAAAGAAGCTTTGTTTTCAAACTGATGAGCGGGAAATGAATCATTAAGAACCCAAGACAAATTTCTATAATAAATAGGAGTTCTCAGCCTTTATTTTTCGGTTAAAAAAATTGTCTCTGGATTCAAGGTGAATTGAAAACCAGAAGGCCTTTTTAAAATGTAGCTAAAATCACTCTTTTAAATAAATAAACTTTATTGAGGCATAATGGACATATAATAAAATGCACCCAACTTAAATGAGTTTTCACAAACATGTATGATCATGTAACCACCACTATAATTAAGACGTAAATATTTCCACTGTCCACTTCCCAGTCAACACCCAGCCCTGGCCCCAGGCAATCACTGATTTGCTTTTTGTCATTACAGATTAATTTTCCTTTTCTGGAATTTTATATAAATAGAATCATACAATTAGTACCAAATTGTGTTTGGGGCTAATCTTTCACTAATCATGTTTTCACAATTCATCCATCTTGTCACACATTTGAGTGGTTTGTCTCTTTTTACTGCTGAGTATTACTCCATTGTATGGATGTATGTACCACAATTTATGTATCCATTTACCTGTTGATGAACATTTAGATTATTTTTAGTTTGGCTTTTATGAATAAACCTAACATGAACATTCATGTACAAGTCTTTGTTTTCTTTTCTCTTAGTTAAATGTTGAAGAGTGGGATTGTTGGTCATTTATGTTTAACTTTATATGTTTTCGTAAGTGGTTATACCATTTTGCATTCCTACCTTCAATGTATATGAGTTCCAGTTGCTCTATATCCTTGCTAACATTTGATATTGTCAAAATCACTGTTCTTTTAAAAATGTATGTTTTTATTTCTTAAAAGCAGGTAAATCACAGCCTCTCGAGAAAGCTAACTTTAAAAACCAAATTTTGTTTATATTGGAAAGGTCAACAAATTCATTCTGTGGGAGTCAGTGTGGGGAGGAAAATACTTTGGATCTGATTCTCTGGGCCTGAGCTATTAGCGCATTAACTGGAGTCCTTTGGCTTAAAACCTCTGTAAAAAATCTCCCTGGTGGTAGAGGGGAGGTGATTTCTTGTCCTCCCAGAGGCCTTACAGAGCCACCCTAATGACTTGAAGGATGGTTGTTTCCTCATACCAAGGACTTTATGTTGTGTTTCAGAGAGTCACTATGGGTTAGTCCTGTATCCCAAACTTAAAACTTGTCTTGGGAGACCATCTATTTATTCTTCTGGGTATGGATGATGCGGGGCACAGAGTAGATGTCTAAAAAGTCCTTGGTGCTTATGCACTCTTCATGAGAGTCTTAGATGAGTAAAGAATGAAACACAGTGGCAGTGGCAGGCCTCCCAGTTACCATAAGAAACATGACATGACCGGAATCCTGCTATGCCTCATCATTAGGGTACTGTTTATCACACTTTGAGTCCTTTGCTGTTAAGAAAAATGCCAACTTTTGAAATGTTAAGGGTAAAATGTAGAGGTGTTTATGTTTGACCTGCTTCATCTGACAGAAAACCTGATAGTTAAGCTGACTGATAATGCTTATGACAGACACAGAATGAATTATGGTTTTTATAAAGTAATGTTGGCCTCTCGGAATCTACTCTATGTCTACCACTGGGGCAGGCAATGGGGACACAAAGATGAAAGTGCCCCCTCCCCTCCCCTCAGTGGAAAGATGAGAGACCAACTATACAATGGGGTGTGCATATGCCATAATAGGGTTAAGTACAGGGTTTCCTGAGCTATAAAGGAAGTTCACCCATCACAGGTTCATATCCATTCCACAGATATCTGCACAGCCGGTATAGACCAGGCTCTGAACTTGTTGAAGGCACTGACCTTCACGGAACTTCTAGTCTAGTGGGAAGATGGACCGAAAGCCAGTGAAGCAACAGGAGACCATCACAGAGAAGGAAGGGAGCATATGGCAAAGGGATTGTTCTGGTTTGGAGGGGTAGGAAAGACTTGAAGAATGGTGGGGCTCAGGAAGGACTCTGACAGGAGGGAAGCAAGGGGAGATGGGCTCCAGGTGAAAGCAGAAGTGTCCAGAATCCAGCTGGAATGTAGGGTGCACCAGGAATGGGAAGACACATAGGACCAGAGCTCAAAGGTCCTTGTCATCACACATGAGCAGTTCCCTGTTGTGGAGGAACAGGGGCCAAACTGGAGAGGGGGAGAAATCGAAGCAAGCTTGTGGTGCAGGGTTTCAACTTGGGCTTTTAAAGAGGGAGAGGGGCGCCTGGGTGGCTCAGTCAGTTATGTGACAACCTTCAGCTGGGGTACTGGGTTCAAGCCCCATGTTGGGCTCCCTGCTTGTGGGGGGGGGGCATCTGTTTCTCCCTCTGCCCCTCCCCCCCTTCATGTGTGTGCCCACGCATGCGTGTGCTCTCTCGCTCTCTCTAATAAAAAAAGCCTTAAATAAAGAGGGGGAGCTATGTGTATACTTAGGGCTGGAACTGAGTATGAATCTGTTTAAAATAATAGTTCTGCCAGCATGCTTAAGCCTTAAAATCACCTAAAATACATCTAAATATGTTAATACACATTTTAGCCAGCAAACTTATCGTTTTACTTGGAGTCTTTAAGTAAAGCCTCTCTTATCCCATATCATGTAAGTTAACATTTCCCCTAACACTATTTTCCATGACTAGAACCTGCCAGCACTACCTGTGATCCTCAAACTCCAGCTTGAGTGTCCTGGAGAGATTGTGAGGAGAGATTCTCCTTTACAGAAAAGGCCACAGAGAACTTGACAGAGCTGGCCTTGAACCCAGAGCTCTGACCATTGTTCTCCTAGCCTCTCTCATAGGCAAATTTTCTCCAGTGAAAGTTCTATTCAAATAGCTCAGAATCTGGATTTTTGTTGTTTTGTTTTGTTTTTACTTTCTTATTTTGAATTAAGTTGTGTTTT
This sequence comes from Zalophus californianus, assembly GCF_009762305.2. Classification (NCBI taxonomy): domain Eukaryota; kingdom Metazoa; phylum Chordata; class Mammalia; order Carnivora; family Otariidae; genus Zalophus; species Zalophus californianus. The sequence goes on along the minus strand of NC_045597.1, from coordinate 138,713,785 downwards.
TCACAACGAGATTTTTCAGAACTCCTCCTATTTCCGAAACTCCGGGTATTTTGCTTGTTTTCTTGCTCAGGACATACAATGGTGTTTGGAACATGGTGGGCACGTGATGATTATATCTTAGGTGAATGAGTGAGAACATTGATAGTGAACAGATATTGCAAAGTTTGGTCTGATTTTGCTTTCTTACTGACACACACCATCAGCTTTACTCCCGTATGCCCTCCCTCCCAATTTGAACTCTAGACTGCAGTAAAACAACCCTTGAAAATTCAGTTATTGATTCTGAAATCTGTTAGTCCCTGCCCCAGCCCCATACCTGCCCCTCTTGGCTGCTTTTTAGAAAGAATGGACTATTTGGAGGGAAATGCTCCCTGCTTTTTAAAAAACCTATATTTGATTGCTTCAGGGCAGAATAAAAATTCTTCCTGTGCTTTTTCTCCTAATTTTTAACCTATATGATGAAAAAGTGTTGGCTTTATTTATAATGTGCTACTAATCTTGTATCACTTTACAGCCATCAATTCTTACCACCTCCTGGTGGAGGATCCAGTGTAGATTTATCTAATCCACTGGCAGACAGGCTATACTTTCGCATTTGCCTGAGCTGGGAGTTTTGCCTCTCTGGAAAAGTGTTTGTTAATGAAAGAAAGGCAAATTACATTTTATATATCAAAAGTGTCATTGTCCTCCCTCAGAGAAGCTGTTGCAGCCACCTGCTAGAGAGTGGCATTGGGAACAACTGTGCCCAGAACGGTTGGAGGGCAAAGAACACATGCCTTAAATGTTCCTTTAGGCTGTTTGGAAATCAGGCTGGAGAGGACATGTCAGGATTTGTACCATTTTCCTTCAAAACTCGGGTGAAAGTCTCAGGTGGGCCCTTGAGAAGGTGGTGGCAAGCTAGCTGGTTCTCTCCAGCTTCTGACTAATATGGTTATAAATATAGGATGGTGACTGACAACCACTCCGAGTCTGGCAGTGTGGGAAAAAGAGGCCTGGACCAGGACCAGGTTTGGGTGATTTGGGTTCCTGGTTTAAGCAGTTCTGCGAGCTTAGGAAAAACCACTTGACTCTTTTGCATCTAGCTTCCTCTTTGGCAAAATGGACTGGTCAGGGCTGCATTTTCCTGGCCTGTGTCAGAGAACTATCATGAAGATCTGAAGGAATGTGTGTTGGTGCTTTGACAGGACAACGCACAATATAAATGCAGAGCAACATTCTGGAATGTGTGGAAGTTTTGGTGGGCAAGGCAAATTAAGGTGATAATTCTGAGAACCATTGCTGGCTGGGACCCTGGTACTCCACAGGTGTTTGAGTTGGTCCCAAACTAGTGACTAGGGAGAAATAACAATTGTCTCACGTGGAAATGGGATAGTCTTCACCCTTTCTAGTCCAAAACCACCAGATAAAAAGGACTTCATCTGGATGCAATCTCTACCTCTTTTAGGGTGACCACACAACCAGTTTATACCTGCCATATCCCTTTTATTCTTCATTGTGTTCCAATTCAGATGATAAACTATATGATCACCCTACTTACCAGGCACTTGATTAGGCAGTTATATGGTAAATGTTGAAGAACCTTGAATGTCACAGGGTTTCCAAAATCCCGAGGCCTACCAGACACCCCTCTTCTTGACTGGGAGCCAGCTTGTAGCACTTGTCTTTTCTCTACTGTTTGGTGACTCATCATTATCCATCACTAGTTCTTCATCCTTTTGTTTTGTAGTCTTCTTGCTCAGGGAAGCAGGAAGGAGAGTCTGTTTTCTGAGAGCCTCTGTTCAAAGGCAAATATTTTGGCCATGTAATTTAATGAAGAAGCATACATAAATTTAGAACAGGCCGAATATGTAGCTCCTCACCCCTCAACATGTCCGTATCCTAATCCCTGGAGCCTGTGAATGTGGTGTCTTACCTGGCAAAAGGAATTAAGGTTGCAGATGGAATTGAGGTTGATAATCAACTGACCTTAAAATAGAGATTTTATCTTGGATTACCTGGGTAGATGTAATATTATCACAAGAGTCCATAAAAGTGGAAGTGGAAGGCAGAAGAGGCCACCAGAGTGATGTGATGTCAGGAGTCATCTTGCTGTTACTGCCTTTGAAGATAAAGGGAGCCATGAGCCAAGGAATGGAGCAAGTCTCTAGAAGCTGGAAAAGGCAAGGGACTGGGTCATTCCCTAGAACCTCCAGAAAGGAGTGCAGCCTGCTGACACATTGATTTTAGCCCAATGAGACCCATGCTGAAATACTCAATCTGTGTTATTTTAAGCCACTAAGTTTGTGGCTTAATAGAGATACTAGAAAACTAATAATAATGATGGAAAAATCATAATAGAAAACTAATACAGCACTCATTAATCAACAAGCGTCTATGGGATATTTGTCACAGGTCCAGCACTAATGCTGTGGAGAAGTCCCAGAGAAATAGAATACACAAAGCCTGCCCTCAAGGAGCACACTAAGGCTAATGCATGTGGAACATTCAGAGAGCAGTTAATGAAGGTGCTAATTAAGCACTGAGTATATTGAGCAGAAGAATTTGAAAAAAGATTGTAGGAGAGTCTACATGAGCAAGGAGGTAATGGTTGAGAATGAGGAAAGAATGGGAAACTTTGATAATTTCTAACTGATAATGATCTCAGATTCCCAAGGAACTTATTAATCAATGGACTTAATTGCTGTGTATGGAATTCTATGTGGCACACAATAAGTATTGGAATTGTTCTAGGCATAGACCCTTTTCTCACTATTGTCTTCTTGGGTGATTTCATCCATATAACACACACATGCTCTAATGGGTTGAATTGTGGCCCCCAAATATATGTCTACATTCTCACCCCTGGAACCTCTGGATGTGACCTCATTTGGGAGAATGGTCTTTGTGGATGTAATTACATCAAGGATCTTGTGATGAGACCATCTGGATTATCTAGATGGGCCCTAAATATGATGACAGGTGTTCTATAAGAAATGCAGAGACAGAAGAGAAGACACACAGAAGAGGAGAAAGTGATGTGAAGACAGGCAGAGATTGGAGTGATGTGGCCACAAGCCAAGGAATACCAAGGATTGCTGGCAGCCACCAGAAGTGGGAGAAGCAAGGAAGGATTCTTTCTAGAGCCTTCCAAGGGAACATGGCCCTGCTGACACCTTGATTTTAGACTTCTGGCTTTAAAAATTTCCTAGAGAAAATACATTTCTTTTGTTTTAAGCACCACATTTGTGGTAATTTGTGATGGCGGTGCTGGGAAATGAATACACATGGCTTCAGTGGCCAACCCTACATAAATGTCTCAGAGATGGTACCTCTAGCCCGGAGAGCCCTGCAAGCTCCCAGTTGTTTGTTCAGCTGTCTACCTGATATCTTCAGAGGTTTTAGAGCCACTTTATTATTTTTTTAATATAAGTTCAATTGGCCAACATATAGTACATCATTAGTTTCAGATGTAGAGTTTAATGATTCATAAGTTGCATATAACACTCAGTGCTCAACACATCACATGCCCTCCTTAAAGCCCATCACCCAGTTACCCCATCCCTGTACCCACCTGCCTTTCCACAGCTGTCTGTTTCCCCGAGTCAAGAGTCTCTCATGATTTGTCTCCCTCTCTGTTGACTTCCCATTCAGTGTACCCTCCCTTCCCCTATGATCCTCTGCACTATTCCTTATATTCCACATATGAGTGAAACCATATGATAATTGTCTTTCTCTGCTTATTTCGCTCAGTGTAATACCCTCCAGTTCCATTCACATTGATGTCAATGGTAGGTATTCATCCTTTCTGATGGTTGAGTAATATTCCACTGTATATATAAACCACATCTTCTTTATCCATTTGTCTGTTAAAGGACATCTCGGCTCCTTCCACAGTTTGGCTATTTAAATCCATTATGTCCCAAACTCTTTCCTGTGCAGCCTGGTCCTTTTCCAGTTTCCCTGGGACACTAAATAATACCACCATGCATTCAGCTGGGCACTTCAGAAGCTTTGTAGTCCTTCTCAATACCACCCTCTCTTACATCTTAAATGCCCAATCACTTGAATTTACCCCTCAAATATTTCTCAAATCTCTCTACTTCCCTCTGAATTTCCACCATCACCACCTTTGATCTTGCTCTTACTATCTTTTGCCTGAATTACTGCAACTGCCCTGAACTCAACTCCCCACAGAGATGGGTCTTGGCCATCCCCGATCTCTTTTCTACCCTGCAGCCATTGTGATAGTTTCAAAATGCAGCCTTGATTGTGTTAGCCCCAGCTTATAATCCTTCAGTGATTCCCACTGCTTGTATGATAAACACAAAACTCGTATGGACTGAGGATGGCTACAAGGTCCACCCTTGCATAAGGCTCCTCTTGGGGACCTGCCCCCCTCAGTCAGCCCCCACTTCTCCCTACCTCTGGCCACAGCATGTTTGCACATGCTGCTCCACCTGTTAGGAGCCACCTTTCCTTCTTTGCCTAGATAACTCTGACTTAGGCTTCTGAGCCCAATGTCATTTTCTCAGAGGAGTTGCCTCTGACTTCCCAAACCAGGTAGAAGCCTTCTGCTTTTCAGACTTTCATCGTATTTGATCTCTCTCCCTCAAAGAGCTTGCCTGTGTTGCAATTTTCCATTTTTGTTATTATTTTATTAATGAATGTGCTCCCTCGGTATAGACTCCACTGAGAATAGGGAAATCGTGTCCTTGAGCCTAGAACTGTGTCTAGTAGGTGCTCCATAATATTTCTTGCATGAATGAATATATGAAATAAGTAGTGTATTAATGTTATCCATATTCTGAGAAGGCTCTTGCCATTTGAGGGTTGTAGTGAAGGGGGCTAAAAATGCGGTCACCGAGCACACATGGGAAGAGGGAGGGTGATCTCGCCACCTTTTCTGGGGGGGGTTTCAAGCATTCAGTGTCTCACCAGCATCATCTGTCTTCTAATTTGCTTGAATATTACAAACTGTGTCTCAGACCTGGTTGTGGAAGATAAGTGTATAAAGTCTATTTTCAGGAAGCATATGAGTCAGTTAAGTTTTTATTTCCCAAGTGCTGTGCCAGCTTGTTGTGATTTCAGCGGGAGGCAACAGGTGCACATATTTTTAGTTTTTATGACAAGTATTGTATACTTATCCTCAGGAGTCCTCGGCTTGAATGATGCCAAGTGGGGAAGAGCTTACCCACAGCAGTGTGCTTATTTGGAGAACAGTAAAACTAGCAGCAGAAACCCCCCCACCCCCACCCCTTGAAACAACGAACACAAAACTCTTTACCCTTAATAGAAGCAAAGGCAGAAAGATTAAGCTTTGGCTAATGAAAAGAGGGCTTGGTTTTGGGAAAAAGATGCTGCTTTTCAAAATGCAGACCATGATAACGGTGAAATTAGTACGGAAACAATGGATCATTGCCTGAAAACAAGACACCAGCCCCTTAAACATGCTTTGCTTCTCCAACTCTCTAGGGAACTTTTCCCTAGGCAGGTGAAGGTTTTGAAGAGTACTTTAATTAACTAGTATCAAGGAGACTGTATATAAGAAAGAACTGTGTAAAGATTTCTTTAATTAGTGAATTTTATCAGGTCTTTCCCAATGTCTATCAGTAAAGTAGTTTGTGGGCTGCCCGGGTCCTTGGTGGTCTATTCAGTCAATAAGCTATTCATGACTCTAGCAAGTAGCTAGGTTTTTAAACCAATGGGAATTTGGTGGACAATTTCCCTTTGCTACCTTTAGCTACATAGCTAGAATCTATAAACTGTTCTCTTTCTGAGAAAGTGCTGAGGTGAACAAGCATCCAGCAGGGATGTAGTAGACACTTTAATTGAAGAAGCATGGCACATATTTACTCTTAAATGTAACTAAAGAGGGGTTTTGTGTTATATTTGGCAGGGTGAGGGGGTGGAGGGGAGAATAGAATACAATTGTGCGTGATGTGTACAGTTGTTAATTAAAAAACTTTTTTTTTCGGTGTAATTTTGAAGGGTCACATGCCTTTCATTGTCTTTCCGCAATGGCAATAAAGCCTAGAGAAAGAACCCTTTCCCTCAGTAAATCAAACATTAGCAGACGAAAGGTCAAAATGCCCAAAGCCACAGGAACATTAACACTTTAGATAGAAAGATTCCCTAAGAAACAAATGCTCCTGCTCACTTTGGAGAAAGCAGACGCCTTATCTTTGTGAGTTTACAAAATGGAGCCAAACTGTACCCGTAGCCACTTTAACTAAACCCAGGCCTGGATCTCTGAGCAGCCCATAGTCATTAAAGCTCTCAGAAAGCCTCCCAGGAGCCAATGTGCTTGCTTAAGTATATGCTGTAAAAGGTCCCAGAGATTTACAAGGGACCGCTCTACGCTAAACCAGGCACCATCTGATAAACAAGCAATTTTGGCTGCAGGCTAAATGATGCTCTTTGAGGCTTTGATTTACAATGCTGAAGATGATATATTTGTAGTTTGGGGATAGGTTCTGCTAGGGGCTTGCTGTGATTACTTACCCATGAGCAGAATTCAGGGCTCAAGTCTTCAACTTGGAGGTCAGAAAATTACCAGCGGAATGAAAGAGGGTTGATAAGGTTTATTGAGATGCTAACTAGATATATATTATATATATATAAAAAGCTTAATAAGCCAGTGGTTTCTTAAGCTTTCTGGGGACCACAGGTTTTGTTCGTTTGGCTTAAATCCCAAAGATATGAAAATAATCTGCAAAATCGATCTGGTGGTCTAATTTGACTTTCATTACATTTAAAAAGCAAATACAGGCTTAGTTTATTATTGCTGACATTTAAAAATAAGAAAAAATGTCCAGTTTAGCATTTATGTAATTGGGGTAAAGCTAAGGAATCTGAAGGCAACTTTGAAGCAAATCAAATCACCTTCAAGAGCACTGAGGAATCGACGGAGAGCACCAGAAGCTGAATTAACTGAGAGAATGCTTTTAAAACTCTGGGTTCCAAGAAATGATTTGGCAAACTCTTTTGCCCAGAAGTTTTGTATTTAGTAAAAAATGTGAGTGTCCACTAATGTGAGCACTGTACTAGTACAGTGATAAATAAAACATTGTCTTGGCGGAGAAAACCATAGATGATTTCTGTAAAATGGGAGAGGTGTGAGGAAGGAGAGCTGTAGGGTGCTGAGAGGGCACAGAGGAGAGGAACTAACCTGTGGGTCGCAAAAGGGATTTAACAGGCAGACGGACCCCTCCCTGGGTGCTCTTCTTCCCAGCCCAAGCCAAGCACACACAGAACAGACAATGCCAAGAGGCATTTCCGGCACCACTGGTATTCTCTCCCACAGTGCACTCAGCTATGCAGCTGTGGCCAAATGTTCTTGACTGAGAAGACCTCAGAGCCCTGGAGGTCTGGTTCAGGCGACACGAAGCAGATTCAGAAATTGCGAACACAACTTCCGAGTAAAGGCATCAGTGGCACATTATCCGTAAGGCGGTAGGATACCGCTCTGAGGTCACAGCGGGCTGTAGGCTAGGTTGTTGACGCCAACCTTGGCCTTTTGGTCTGCCCTTTCTTCGGTGGGGGCAGGGAACACAGCCTCTCCCACCTCTCTCCGGAAAGAACCTAATGGAATTATGCGGGCTGTGGCATGCGTGCCAGACACTTGGAATGGTATATTTTTTTCCCAGGCAACTTGTATTTTTAGAAAGGCCAAAGCGCTAAGCCATGGGACTCTGACGATGCAGTAGAGTATGATGGAACGGCCTTTTGGGGAGATTGGAAGGAAGGGGGGGTAGGTCTCTCTGCCAATCAACTTTCACCGACACTGTTTCCTTATGGGATAACACACCCTAGTGGGGCTTAAAGGTTAGTAATAATGACTAACATTTATTGAGTGCTTACTATGTGCCAGGCACTATTCAAAGGGTTTGATGTATATTAAGTCATTTAATCTTCAAAATAGTCCCTTGAGGTAGGTACTTTGTAAACTAGGTTTTACCTATGAGGAAATTGTTAAACTTGCTCATGGTCATATGGTTGATGAGGTCACACTCAGCTGCTCCCAGGACAGTGAATGCAACAGCAAATTTTACAGGCAAGGACCTCTAGATTGGAAATTGAGGGCATCACTGCCCCCTGACTCCCCAGCAGTTGAATCCTTTAGTTTGGTGTTTCAAGTCGGCACTCTGAAACCCTTCCTTTGCAGCCATCCCTCACCCTGATGACCACGTCGCTTCTCTAAACCTCAGTTTCATGGTCTGGAAAAAAAAAATGCCCTCCTCCTTCTCCCTCGAAAATAATTGGAACATCAGATATATAATGCCTGTAAAACACTTAAGACTATGCAAATGAAGGATATTACAGAGACACAAGGTGATGGTATTTTATAGCAGCCCATTAAGACGTATCATTGTAAAGATAGTGGGTTGCACTGAGTCACATCCTTTTACCAGATCCTTCTCTGAATTTTAGTGTGGAATTGCATATGCTTTTAAAATCTACCCAAGCTAATTGTCTTTATGAACACAGACCTCTGCACAAGCTTGACTGGATCTAATAAATTCCCCTGGCCAAAACATTTTTCAACTATTATAGTGTAATTCACTTTATCATGTCCAGTCTCGGCCTAATAATGCACAACTCCCAGGAGCCAAGTATATTTCATGAAGCTTACAATTACTTTTATAAAAGTTGCAGTAAAGTATAATGATTTTTAATGGCATCAATGATACCGTTGTATATATCTGTTTCAGTTTTGAAGTAGACTTAAGTTCAAAGACCCAAGGGGACCATTCTCCTCTCGATGCACTTGTGTTACTCCCATTAATGCTAATGGGACAGACAAATGCTGCTCTGGAGGAGAATATATCTACTCTCAGGAAGGTAACAGGTTTTAATTAGTAATGCTTTGAATTGCACAAAAACAGCTCGCCCTCTGTAAACAGCAAGAGCTCTCAGGGATATAAGCAGGGATCACAGCCTGGGTTACTCATACGGCATCTTCACATCTAAGTTTTGTAAATGGTGAAGACATAAGGCTCTCGTCAAGTGAAAATGAGAGAAAAAGCCTCGATCTGGGGGAGGTTTGTGGGAATAAAGTCACAGAACTAAAGCAGTATTTATTAAATGTCTGAGTGCCTGAGCATCAGGTAGATCTTTGAAAAGGAAGCTCGATTAACCTTATATTCTGGAAGCCAAGGCCTGCTGGAGTAGGGTCCACCTTTACCTGATCACAAGATTTCAACATAAAAAGCAAAAGTCTAGAGAGGCTCAGCCAGCCACAGAGCCCCAAGGTGGTTTCATGCTGGCGCTCAGGCAACAAAGCACTTTCTCGGGAAGTGGTTCTCAGGCGGAAAGGACAGACACTGGGTGGAGGAAGGGAAAGAGAAGCGAGCTGGCGTTTTGGCACGTTGGCTCTTCCACACCACTGTCTCAGACAGGTGTCTCAAACATGGCCTTCAGAGTGAGGAGGCCGGAAGGTCAGTTTCTCTCTAGCTTGCTTTCAAGGAACCTGTACAGTTTAAAAAAAATGTTAAATTAAGGGGCGCCTGAGTGGCTTAGTCAGTTAAGCATCCGACACTTGAGCTCAGCTCAGGTCTTGATCTCAGGGTCATGAGTTTAAGCCCCACGTCGGGCTCCACTTAAAAAAACAATTTTTTTTAAAATTAAAATATATCTGACATATAGCGTTGTGTAAACTTAAGGTGAACAGTATGTTGGTTTGATATTTATATATTATAATACAATTGCCATTGTAGCAATAATTAGTACCTCTATTACATCACATAATTATCATTTCTTTTTAGTGGTTGGAATAATTAAGATCGAAAAACAAATAAATAAAAACACATGTAATTTAAAAAAAGAAACCTATGTATGAAAGTACAGTTTTTAGGCATGACTATTCACACTAGATGTTATACCCCAGACTTCAGTTAGACTGTTTGTTTATTTATTTTTAAAGATTTTATTTATTTATTTGACAGAGACACAGCAAGAGAGGGAACACAAGCAGGGGGAGTGGGAGAGGGAGAAGCAGGCTTCCCGCTGAGCAGGGAGCCCGATGCGGGGCTCCATCCCAGGACCCCGGGACCATGACCTGAGCCGAAGGCAGACGCTTCACGGCTGAGCCACCCAGGCGCCCCCGGTTAGACTGTTTAAAATCCAGTACGTTCAACCCAGAACTTTTGGACATAGCTGTCAGGAACTGAGATAAATTTATATTCATGAGCTGTCTTTGGTTTTCTAAGGTGAGGCCCAAATGATCATAGATTTTGTGTTAACATGGATCAATCTGGTTTTATCTCTAAACAAGCAAACTGAATTAGGATAACGATAATATAGAAGTATGTGTGTGTTTTTCCTTTTTCTTAAAATTTTTAGATTTAGTGTGGTTAACAAAAAACAGTAGTCACTCTAATGACTAGAACAAGAAACAGTGTTGGAAAGACTTAGTGTTTGGAGAAAACTGATTGGAATAACATTCCACTGGTTATAAGCACAATTTTTTTCCATATAAATATTTGAGGAATACTTTGCTTTAAAAAGACTGAATAAATTCAATTATGGAAGAGGACACTTTCTGCCATTTTACAAAGGAAAATATAAATATGTAGGGTAAGAGAGTGTTTCTATTTGCTCCTGCTGCTTGTCTTCCCCTCCTGTGACTGAAAAAAAATCCCATTTATAGAAGCATTAAGCTTATCGTAGAAGAAATGTCATAGGCTCATTCTCAAGCTCATGAATTCATTATCACACGTGTTCAGGCTGGAGATGTGAGGTGTAATGTCCTTTCTCTGAGGTGGCCTCAAAAGATGCACTCCACTCTCAGGATGATTTCATTTAGACCCAATTTCCCCAGATCTTGGAATGTTGCAGATGACTACCTCTGGTCTCTCCACATTTCCCCTCCTGACTTACTAGAGACTGTAAATGTTATTAACTTTGAAGTGTTTATTTATGTTGCTCTACAAATGGTCGCCCTCCCTCCCCCACCCAATCCAACAAAAGTTGGGGTTTTAAGTTTGCACATTGGAAACAACCTGTAAAAGTCTTTTTAAGCTTGCAACAATCCCACTGCACAGCACATCAGGAAGGCCCAAACGCAAACATCAGTCTTATATCTGCCCAAACAGTAGCAAATCTTTTAATGCAAACTTCTTGGCTGCATTTCAGTCTGGTTATATCATTTACTCTGCTTTTGATCCCCTCCCACCCCCGTTTTGCTATCTTGAAGTGTAAGGTTTTTCCATCTTAAATGTTCTTCAGTAGCAGCATAACAAATTCTCAAAGCAACTTGGGGACAGATCCTATGAAAACACTCTGGATTACAAAATTACAGAACTCATTCGAGAAATGCAAGGATAGGCTTGATTTTGGATATTTAAACAAATTCAAGGGCCTTGTAATTCCCTCACCTAAACAATAGAACCTTCAAGATTCTGGCACCCAAATTATTCTTCCATTACCATTGATTGCTCACTGTTTGTAGCAATATTTAACACTCCAGCAGCTCTCTGGGATCCAGAAATGGAAGCCAGGTGTAGAGCACAATAAAACCATCTTATCCGCCTCTGGACAGTTGTTACATTAGAAATAAATAAACTTCCAGTTTAGACAACTCACTGTTGTCTTGGGGACTCTGATACAGCACCTTAGCCTGTGCACTCACTAATACAATCCATGAGAAAACAGGGCAGGGAAAACCCTCTAACAGCTTGTGCACAGGATGTGAGTGAGGGCCGGAGTTGCATGGGCATATGGGTGTCCGGGCCTGGGGAGGGGGTTCAGGACTGCAGACCCGACCAGTGAGGGTGTGTGTTCTCACACGTTGCTGACTCAGGGTTTGGAAAGGTTGAACTATTTGGCATGTTCTGCCAAACATGCAGCGGGGCAGTCGGGGACTGACAGCGGTGATAACTTGTATACCGTGTTGTGACGCCATATAACTTTGTGTCTTGGTCCCATGTTCTCAACTTAAGTTGGGAGTTTTCCAAGGGAAAGTTCTGTGTCTGCGCTTCGATATCACTCCTAGTGCCAAGCACGTTTCTTCTACTTGGTAGGGGCTCGATAAGCAATGGTTTATCGAATCACTTAAATGGATGACACACACATAAGAGCAAGAGTTAAAGAACTAGAAATACCCAAGTACAGTTAATGTTTTTCTCATCCATTGAATTGAAAAGAAAAAACTCACAAGATCCTCTATTTCAGCCTTAATGTTACAGATGAGGAAACTGAGGTCTAAGGCAGTGAAGGGACTTGCTCAAGGTCAGCTAGTTCAGGGGCAAACCCTATTCCCCAAGCTTTCTGTCTTAGAAGAATCACCCTTTGCTCTAATGGTGCTTTTATTCAGAAGATGGCCATGGGTTAGCTAGCACACACAGGACTGACCTACTCTGCCCTTTACATTTAAAGTGTCACACATATAATAAAACACATTTGAAGGGAGTGTTCTTTTTAATTTTTAAGCAGGAGAAAGTGATTTTTTTCCAGAGTAGCTGTGATTTGACAAAATTAGAAGGATTCTTTGGAAAATACATTTTTTCCTTTGGAAGAGGTATTGGCGAATGGGTTCTTGCTTTATTTATACTCAGCTGGATGCCTGGGAAGAGAATCTAGGACTCTAAGAAGTATCCTTAAGGCAAAGTGTTCTCTGTAGCTCTTAGCATTACAAAGCCCACGTGGGAACTTTTGGGACGCAGTGTCAGGGGCACTCAGTCTAAGTGGTCAAGATACCACTTAGTAATAGACTAGGGCCAGAGGGTCAGATTGTATCACTTCAAAACTCCTTGGGAGTTCTAGATAGTATCAGGTCCAACCATACTGAAAGGCTTCCACTTCCTGTGAAGCTATAATGTAGACCTCTGTATTTCACAGTGCATCCTGCTGTCTCTTTAGTGGGTTTTGTCTCCTGGAAAGTATCACAATGCATTGAGGAAACAATGAACTGTTCCTTGGATATGTTACCTCTGAAGGGCTCTTCAAAAATCCCCACTGGGCCTCTATTTCTCAGAGAGTAACTTTGCTCATAAGTATACTTAAATGGGTCCCAAAGCTTGATAGTGAAGGATGTGGTTTACAATAATAATAATAAAAGAAGAAACACAAATGCTTCCTGGCAAAGGGGTAGGTGGGGTGGCGGTGGTGGGGCAGTGCCAAGGAGAGCGAGCTGGTGGGCGCTCAAACTTCAACCAGTTGGTCAGGAAAAGTATATTCTGTCAATCAAGTTTCAGGAAAAGGAGCTGTCCTCTGACCCTGGTTTTTATACATATAGCGTGTCTAAATGAAATCTAGTTATGTAAATGGTAAAGTTTTTCTAACTTACTTTCTCATTCCATCGGTAAACCTTGATTTATTTTTTATTGCTTTTGGCCAAAGGCCATTACAAGAGTTTTCCGAGCATCGAGCAGGTTCAGTGTGATCTTTATGGTAAATTAATTTACTGCTAAAAAAAAATATGGTTGTACAAACATTTCAAGGACTAAACTAGCTCATGGTTAAACAGGGTACCGGTTTTGATTTTAACTAGTAGGCTTATCCCTAGGATTGGCCCGACACTATAGCAAACATGGTTTAACAGAGACTCAGGAGTTCCCAGTGGCAGAGGGATCACTTACAGCAGGGAGGGAGGTTTGTTTTTCTTTCTCTTCCTGTGGACTGATCCTGTCCTGGCTGCCAGTGTATGTCAGCAAGTTCACAGGCTTTAATTCATTGTAAGCCCCAAGTTATTGCACACCAGCACACTTCCAAGAACCGAGATGTCATAGAAATCCAAGTTACATAATGGAACACCAGTACTAATCAAATTTTGTTGTAGCAGTGCTGCCCCATAGTAATTAGAATGATGCTACCAAGACTCTTGGCATTTCTATGTGACATTTCCTGAATTATTTGACATACTCTGTAGGAGGACATCCTTTTTCACAAAGGTTTATTTTAGGCTCTCTGTGAGATATAGATATCTGGTAAAAAGGACCAAGCCTGGTCCATCACTGGGGCCTTCTAAATTGCTTTTTTTTTTTCCCCTTCAGATAAAATCAGCATAATGGTGTTCACCTCTGAGTGTCATTACAGTTGAGCAGTCCTGCCCCTTAGTGTTGTGCCTTATCGTACTCCAAGCCCAGGAGTGGCTCACGGGACCCCTACGCATGGGCAGAAACCAGTGAATACTTTCGGGTTGTATTACCTTAAGAAGAAGCTTAGGTTGGAGATATCTTATTCGCCTCCTCATGATGGATCCCAATGGTTAGATTTTGGGTGGTTGGGAAGACAGCGTAATTTTATGGTCTGTCATCAACTCCTCCTCTCTTTCGTTCTTAGGGAGAGAGGTGTAACTGAATGCCTCAAAACGTAGTGACATAATATAACAACTACTTTATTATGTTCATGGATTGTATAGGTCAGGAATTGAGAAAGGCCAAAGGGTTCTTCCTGTTTCATAAGTCTGAGATGTCTCAGAGAACTAGGAGTGTCCTAAATGGTTGCGGCTGGAATGGCTGGGGGTTGGGGGTCCACTTCAAAGATGGCTTTTTCACTCACATGTCTGGCACATAACTAAGATGGTTGAAGGATCCCTCAGCTGGGACTATTGACCTGAGTATCTATATGTTGCCTCTCCAATATGGTGGTCTCAAGGTGGTTGGACTTCTAACATGGTGGCTCAGGGTTCCATCATGACTATTCCAGCAAACAACATGGAAGCTCTATGGCCTTTTTTTTTTTTTTTGTCCTTTTCTTTTTTTTTTTTAATTTTTTTATTGTTATGTTAATCACCATATATTACATAATTTGTTTTGGTGTACTGTTCCATGATTCATTGTTTGTTCATAACACCCAGTGCTCCATCTATGGCCTTTTATGACCTAGTCTCTAAGGTCACTAGCATCACTTTTGTCATTCTTTATGAATCAAAGCAGACACAAGCCTTTCCCGATTCAAGGAGAGAAGATATAGATCCCATCTTTTTTTTTCAGTGATTCATCAGTCTAATAAATCCCAGTGCTCATTACATCATATGCCCTCATTAATGTCCATAACCCAGTTTCCCCATCCCCCCACCTCCCTCCCCTCCTGCAACCCTCAGTTTCATGTCTACGATTAAGACTCTCTTATGGTTTGTCTCGCTCTCTAGTTTCATCTTGTTTTCTTTTTTCCTCTCTTCCCCTATGATTCTGTTTTGTTTCTTAAATTCCACATATCAGTGAGTTCATATAATTGTCTTTCTCTGGTTGACTTATTTTGCTTAGCATAATACCCTCTAGTTCCATGAATGTCGTTGAATGGCAAGATTTCTTTTTTTTCTGATGGCTGAGTAATATTCCATTGTGTATATATACCACATCTTCTTTATCCATTCATCTGTTGATGGACATCTGGGCTGTTTCCATAGTTTGGCTATTGTAGATATTGCTGCTATAAACATTGGGGTGCGGGTGTCCATTCGGATCACTACATTTGTATCTTTGGGGTAAATACCCAGTAGTGCAGTTGCCGGGTCGTAGGGTAGCTCTATTTTTAACTTTTTGAGGAACCTCCATACTGTTTTCCAGAGTGGCTGCACCAGCTTGCCTTCCCACCAACAGTGTAGGAGGGTTCCCCTTTCTCCACATCCTCGCCAACATCTGTCATTTCCTGACTTGTTAATTTTAGCCATTCTGACTGGTATGAGGTGGTATCTCATTGAAGTTTTGATTTGTATTTCCCTGATGCCAAGTGATGTTGAGCATTTTTTCATGTGTTTGTTGGCCATCTGTAAGTCTTCTCTGGAGAAAGTCTGTTCATGTCTTCTGCCCATTTCTTGACTGAGATCCCACTTTTTGATGGGAGAAATGTCATAGAATTTGCAGCCATGTTTTTAAATTTCCACATGAGCTTTCATGTGGTCTGGGAAATCTCCCAGCACCTATGGTGACTATGCAGCCCATTCATGAAGTAATGAAGTAATCCGTTTCTTTTCTAATCCTACCCTAAGGTGGGACTGCCCCCTTGTACTAGTTAGGGTAAAGCCTCCACTATTGGAACAGAGACATCCCAGAATATAGTGACTCAGGTACGGTAGAAGTTTATTCTTCTCTAATATACCCAGATGTACATAGTGAGATCTAGGGTAGTTAGGCAGCTCGATATACAAGGTCATTCAGAGATCCAGATTTTTTTTTTCTCATTTTGTTGTTTCATTGTTCTTCAGGGTGTTATCCCCTTCCATGTTGTCAAAAGTGGTTTATCATCACCAGGTTTGCATTCTAGCACAAGGGGAAGAGAAAATGGAGGGTAAAAACTTCCTTTTTAATTTTTTTAAAGATTTTATTTATTTGACAGAGAGCACAAGCAGGGAAAGGAGTAGAGGGAGAGGGAGAAGCAGACTCCCCACTGAGCAGGGAGCCCGATGCGGGGCTTGATCCCAGTACCTAGAGATCATGACCTGAGCAGACACTTAACCAACTGACCGCCCAGGCACCCCAAACAACTTCCTTTTAAGAAAGTGACATAGAAATTGCACACATCACTTCTATTCACAATAGTTTTGTAACATGGATATGCCAAGCTGCAAAGGAGGCTGGGAAATGTTGTCTCTAGTTGGGTGTCCATGAGCCCCAATAAAAGTTGTGTGTGCATAGGGTTCTATCACTAAAAAGAAGAGAAGGAGACTGGATACTAGGGGGACAATTAGTAGTTTCTGCCACAAGCTTTTGAGATGTCCCTGGAATATTTGCCAGGCATATTCAAGAACAGAGGTTGGCAAACTTGTTCTGGAAAGGGGCAAACAGTAAATGTTTGAGGGTTTAGAGGCCATATGGTCTGTCTATATTAGTTTTCTATTGCTGCTGTAACAAATTACCACAAACTTGGTAGCTTAAAACAAGAAATTTATCTTACAGTTTGGTAGGTTGGAAGTCTGACACGGGTCTCACTGGGCTAAGACCAAGGCTGCATTCCTTTCTGGAGGCTCTAGGAAAGGATCCATTTCCTAACTCATTGGAGTGACTGGCAGAATTTCTTGCACACAGCCTCCTACATTTCAGAATAAGGATGGGGGCATCCAATTCTTCTTAGGCTGCCATCTCTCTCATTGGTCACAGCTGGGTAAGGATTCTCCACTTTTAAGGACTCATGCAATTAGTTTGAGTCATGTAAAATAATATTCACAAGTTGTGGGTAATAAGACACAAGCACTTTGGGGGCAATCATTCAACTTAGCCATTGTAGGTTGGAGGTAGCCAGAGACAACGTGTAAGCAAATGGGCATGGCTGTGTTCTAGTAAAACTTTATTTACAGAAACATGTAGTGGGTTGGATTTGGTCTGTGGACTATAGTTTGCCAACCCTCCTTCATGAGTATGACAACGAATTGTTAACTGAGGGCTCTTAGGAGACAGAAATCTGCTATCTACCCCCATCCTGAGAGTTAGGTATGTGCATTCCCCAAATGGAATTTGGCATGAAATGCATTCTCAGGGCAGCAATTAATTGCTTCTCTTAAAGCCACCTTTACACTGAATTAAAATGGCTTTTTTCAGTGTCTGGTTTTTGTCCCCAGATTATGAGCACAGGAAACTTGTCTAATTCATCTTTGTGCCTTCCCTAATGCTTAACAGCATCTAGCACTTAGTAGGTGCTCAGTAAATATTCATTAAATAAAGAAAACCTCACGTAATGGTTAAATGAGGGAGGCACGAGTTGAAACACACACACATTAGTATTATTTGTGTGTTGGGTGAATATGTCTTTTTCTGGGCAGACCTTCAGTTTTGATAAGGTTCAACTGTTTTTGTTTTATTCTACAGGTTAAGCCTGACACCTGCGATCTTCCATAAGGGTTCCTGAAGATAGATCTTAAAAAAAAAATTTAAAACCAATTTTTGTTGCCCTAATGAAAATTAAAGGGCAAAGCCAGAAGTATACATTAGCTGGTGAAGCCAGTAGTATGCATTTGACAGACATTTAATTTCTGCCTGCTTTTGCCAAAATAACAATGTGAGCATAAAGAAATTTGCAAATGGAAATAATATTTTCCTGAGTGTTATCCCAGACATTGGACTTCAGTGTGGGTTGAAAAGTGTACAGAAAGGTGTTTGACCTACCAAGACATGAGTTCAGCTGTTGTAGGATAAACACAGAACTCTGATGACATTAACAACATCTGAGCCTGAAGTGGGCCAGGAATCCATCTCTACCTTATTTATGTGAAGTGTTCTCACACAGCCTGTAGCCAAAATAATAACTTTATAGGTGTGTAAGTATTTGGGGTCTTAACTGAAGCCATTTTATATGTGAAATATTATAGGAACAACTCCTTTCATCCCAGATGTTCAATGAAATTAAGATACACAGAGGGCACTTTATCCACCAAGCAAGGACCAGTCTTGGGTTGGGACCCGACCTGGATGCTTATTAAGTTATATAACTATATAAGACATGGCCATAAGACCACTCCATCCAGTTGAAATTGGCTCAAGTCTCTTAGGTAGATTGAAGGAAAAAAAGCCTCAATTCTTATTACAAATGTCATGCATTTAAAGAGCTCACTTATGCTTATGTTTCCAGTCCAAGGTGGTAGGTCTAGAATTCCCTAAGCTCTCTCCCAATCTAAGAGAACCTTATGGATATTCTACTTCCATACTCTCTGCTTCCCTAACTCGTATGAAATAAACTTCTTTTCTTCAAATTATTGTCAGTGGCACAGTCAGTGTGTTCATCGAATCATTGTACTTGCTGATAAAAAATGTTAAGATGTCAGACCAAAGTCTAGCTTTCTGGGAATGCCCTCATGCTGACATCAAAGCACTAGAATTTATGTTTTGGAGCACAGCCCTACAACCAACAGTAGGGTCCTTCCCATGTCATAAAAGCATTTTTTTTTAAAGATTTTATTTATTTATCTGAGAGAGAGGAAGAGAGCAAGAGAGTGAGCACAGAGGCTGAGGCAGAAGCAGATTCCCTGCTGAGCAGGGAGCCCATGTGGGGCTCCATCCCAGGACCCTGGGATCATGACCTGAGCCGAAGGCAGACACTTAACCGACTGAGGTACCCAGGTGCCCCCCATGTCATAAAAGCTTTTATGCTAAAATTGTCAGCCTCACTAAAGTCTATGTTTACTGTTTCTGTTCCTCTTTCGGCTTTTCTCCCTAACTTTTTATAAAAGCCAGTCCTCTTAAAAAAAAGCCAAAGCCCCATCTAATATGATTTATCCTTCCCAACCCTTTATTAGCTACCAGCCAGCCCCTTACTCCTCTGGGAATTTGGCATGAAATCGATATTTTCTCTGGCATAACTCAGCCCTGTGATTTGCAGGGCATGCTTTGCATCCCCTACCAACCTCTCTCATCTGGTCTCCCATTATCCAAAAATTCTCAAAGTATTACCTATTTGACCTGGACATTATGGTAGGTAGTTCTTTGAAGCCCTGTGCTGGGTATGGGCAGGCCATGTTGATGTGAAAGCACCTGGCTTTGCAGAAACATCTTCCAACCATTTTCCTACCAATTTTAATTTGAGGCTTCGCTTTCCTGTGGCAGGCTTTACGTGTTTATTATTTATGAACTTGGGTGATTTTGTTTAATAAATACAAGTAAAAGAAGAGACTAAGTTTTTGTTTTTGTAAGGTCAATTACTGTTATGGGCTGAATTGTGTCCCCTCAAAATTCATGTATTGAAATCCTAACTCCTAGGACCTCAGAATGTGATTGCATTTGGAGATAGGGCCCTTTGAGAGGTAATTAAGACAAAATAAAGTCATCAGGGTGGGTCCTAATCCAATATGACTTGTGTCCATAAAAGAAGAGATTAGGGTACAGACGTGCCCACGGAGAGAAGACGCCGTGAAGACCCAAGCAGAAAACGATCATCTGCAAGCCTAGGAGAGGCCTCAGAAAAATATTAGCCCTGCCGACACCTTGATGTTGGACTTCTAGCCTTTAGAATTTGGAAGAAATAGGGGCATCTGGGGGCCTCAGTCAGTTAAGTGTCAGACTCCTGATTTTGGCTCAGGTCAAGATCTCGGGGTCGTGAGATTGAGCCCTGGGTCAGGCTCCTTGCTCAGCATGGAGTCTGCTTGGGATTCTTTCTCTCCCCCCTCTCCCTACCCTCTCCCTCCACTTCTACTCCCCCCACCCCAATAAATAAATAAATAAATAAAATCTTAAAAATAAAAACAACAGGGGCGCCTGGGTGGCTCAGTCATTAAGCATCTGCCTTCGGCTCAGGTCATGATCTCAGGGTCCTGGGATCGAGCCCCGCATCGGGCTCCTTGCTCTGCAGGGAAGCCTGCTTCTCCCTCTCCCACTCCCCCTGCTTGTGTTCCCTCTCTCGCTCTCTCTCTGTTAAATAAATAAATAAAATCTTTAAAAAAAAAAACAACAAAAAACCAAACTTTTAGGAAATACATTTCTGTTGTTTAAGCCGCCCAGTCTGTGGTATTTGTTATGGTGGTCTGAGCAAACTAAGGTATTTAGTATTAATTTTGTTTTTTCCCAAATGAACACTGATTATGCTTTTAATGTTCACAGATTACATTGTAAGAGGGCAGTGTTTTGTGGGTCACAAGGAAGGGAGATGATCTCATGTAGGTGAGCTCAAGACTTGATTTTTAAGAGCATCCAGCAGCATGACCAGAAACTTCTATCATTACCAGGGCCATTACAATAACAATGACCTGAAATCATAACCGGAAAGATAATTTACAATAGGCATGACTTCTCTGGGCCAAAAGTTTTATAGAGTGGGTTACAAAATACTATCCTGGGGGACATAAGTCCGAATCAGGAAGCTCAAGGACCATGTTTGTAACAGATGTGCCTGGCCCATAAAGTGTTTTAAAATGAATTCTGCCACACAAAAGAATCCATATTTCCTGCCCCTCTTCTTAAAAGTTTGGGAAGTTTTTGTGGACCAGACTGAGGGATGGCTGCCCCCTTAGTTGGATGCTGCTCCCTAGAGTGCCCTACCCCTCTCCCTGTTGTCACTTAACCCTGTCTGCTTTGCTTATTACTGAAGCTGCCTGGTCCAGATAATGGAAATACACAAACTATCAGCTCCTAGATGATCAATTCTGAAAAGTGCTTATCGAAAAAGGTGAAAGGTCATTTCAGAGGTGAAAAGTATTTGGTAAACTCAACAGCCTTTACATATACTTCCTTGGAGATTTTCAATGTGCATTAACACAGGGAAAGACCTGGGAAGTTTTGTAATAGAGAACTCTTTTTAACTTTGTTTCCCAGCATTTCCCATTCCCATTCAACTAGAAAATCCCATTTCTTTGAGCAACGTATATTTGACATCCAGTGGAAGTAGTGTTCTGTGGAACATGATCTGTGAAACGCTGAAATGGATTCTTATAGTCTGGGCCCAACTGAGGACAGAAGAATGAATGAGAGAATTCAAATTCTGTAAATTACTAAATAATACGCATATTCATAAAGAACACTTGAAGAGTAAATGTAAGAAAAAGAGTAAAAAAGTAAACATACAGTTATTTTATTAAGGAACAATATAATTTTTGTGATGTTATTTGGAAATCTACATAAACGACCATAAACCACCAAACGCATGACCAATGTTATCTACTATGGGAAACAGTCTTTATAAAAGTGAAATGTTTTACTCCCTGTAACAGAAAAATAGATTTTAGCTTCACGAGAACTGTATTCCAATTACTTTCTCTGTGCTCCAGTGTCTTTGTTATCTCACCACCATGAATGCATCACTCTTTTCATATTTCAGGTTAATGATCTGATTGGACTGTAAACATTTTGTTAGACAAAACTTACACCCATTATACTTGCAGTCATTTAAAACAGGGAATATGTGCAAACGAACCCAGATATCCTTTTGTATTAGCTATTTTATTAGAGTAATAATGTGCGAATCCTGATTTGCATGTTCAACTAAATGATTGCAAACAGTTTTTGACACATAAATTCACGGCTGCTCTACGTGCTTCCACTGAGTTTGGCAAGAGTGAATTGGTCTATTTGAGTTATCCTCCTTTGATTTCTCCAAGAAAATCAATATAATAAAGTAATTCTTTCCTGCCATCCTCTTCTTTGCTAAGCTCTTCTGAGAACAGTCAGAAGATGTTTTTCCTTCAATTATTTCAGGCTGTTTGCATTAAATTCTCTCCAACAGGCGCCAGTAAATGTGTTCCCTTAATAAGGATGTCTCCCTTTGAAATAAGCTAAATAAAATTTTACATTTAAGGTGAGTAAGAACCAGTTATGGAGAAAATTGCTCAATATCTGTTCTATTCTAATTTCTTTTTCCATGCAAAGCATGTTGCTGGTCTATACTGAGGAAAAAGTGTGATGATGTGGTATGCATAATTCATGTTCCTGGCCTTCCACACACATTTATTTTTTCCTTCAGAATTCCACATGTTTAGATAAGGTCAAGAATTCTTCTTTCCTGCTATCAACAGAACTTATTTTTAAGGATTAGGACATAAAATATTTGGGGGCTTTAGTTTTTCAGAAGAATGTTTGGGGTAATCTCACAATACAAGATTTTTTTCCTGTGGATACGTTAGATTTTGCTTGTTCTGTGAGTGGTGGTTTTGTTTTGTTAGATGTCAGGATCCCATTTATTTAAGTGGATGGAATCCTTGTTGTTAAAGATGCCTAGAACGAAAGCTCACTTATTTGTTGGGAATTATGGCAAAATCGTGCCACTCGAAGAATGCTCTCAAGGAATTCACCCTTCTGTGGAATTTTTTTAACTCTTCAAATGGTATTTTAACTCTAAGAAAAGAACATCATGTCTTCCTATATGTGAAGTCCGTTTCCCAGTCACCTTTCCCAACTCTGTTCTCTTACTCTTATTCTGCCTGTTTTTATACCTCCTTGAGGCTGGTGGTCTTCTCCATCTGGAGAGCCACAGGCATCTCCCACTTAGTGTTTATAGCTAAATCCATTGCCTTCCTCTGCAAGCTTCTTCCCCCCAGACAGTGAGTTGCTCAAACCAGGAGCCCGAGCATCATCTTTGATTCCTCACTCTACTCTGCTTGATACATCAGACAACAGCGAAGACCCGTCCATTCTACTTTCTCAGTATGCCTCAAATCTGTCCTCTTCTGTGCATTTACTCCCCACTGCCATTTCCTTGCCCAAGAAATCATCATTTCTTTCCCAGATTACTCCATATCCACACATGGTGAGCATTGCTCCTACTTACACACACACACACACACACACACACACACCCCTAAACCGGATTGTAAAGCGGCTAAAGGGACAGAGCTCCCTATCTGGCATGTTCCCCTGTCCAGCCTTTTCCATCAGTCACATTTATTGAGTGTCCACAGTGTAAAAGGTCCATTCTATTAGGGGCTATTAAGAATCTAAGAAAAAGTTATGTTGTCTGCCCACAGTCAATCTAGAGAATCTAGTAGATCTTTGTGGGGGATGCTTGGGAGTTGGAATGCAATGAAAAATCACCAATCATGTCTTAGCCACTGTGGCACTATTTCTGCATTAATGCTCTTTTTGGGGAAAAAAACCAGAAGTTGCTCATGGCCTTTAATTGCCTAATTACCACTAATTTGCTATCTACTACATAATAATACGTATTTCAAGCATAAATTGTAATTTTTGAGATTGGGGCTCCAATAGCGAGGGTTTCAAATAATTTCAAGGAACATCCAAAGGTCAAGGCAAGCTAAAATTGTTTCCTCTCCGTACTGATGGTCTGGTGGGTATAACATCCTATTCATTCCGTTTCCTCTTCAAGGTCACTCAGAGCCCCTAAGTAGAGCTAGATCATGGGGAGGAGAATTTGGGGGTCGCTGTGAAATTCACTCCTCCCTAGGGTCTCTTCCCAATAACAATGGGTGGTCCTAACAATCTTGGAACCTCACACATGCCATCAGATTTTACATAATATTTCTTCCAGAGGTTTCTGAGTGGTCAGGGGAAGTTTTGTATCTACAGATATAAGTTGTCAGCTCACCGATCTCCTCCCCTGCATCCTGACACTCATCGGCTCCCCTCCCTGTCCATTCTGTACTCAGGATTCCAGGAGTGGAGCAGGAACATTCCCATTAAACAGGAGCACATAACTCAGATCAAATCTCCGTGGTAAATCGGCTTCACAGCATCTGGTGCCGTTCCTTTAATGAAGCCTTTTTCTCTCCATGATATGAATCCATTAGGCACTGAGAAGCTGGAGTATGTAAAATATTTTGTTTATCTGGCCCTTCTCAAAGGTACTGTCTGTCATCATAGATGTCTGCAGTAAATATAGCAACAGCATCAGTGGATGTGTGAGGCGATTAGATTTATGAGGCACATAAACTGCAAAGCTTCTAATAACCATAATTCCTAACTTTAATCATAATACCAGTATTAGTGTCATGTTTTCCAGAGGATTTTATATTTCTAAAAATATCTTAATTGTGGTTACCCTGTTTACCCTATAATTCCTTTAATTTGAAAGTGGAAGGGCTCTCCCAGAGTTGAAGCTAGAGAAAACAGCCCACCCTCCTGTATTGTTTATATGGGCGGTGGGGCAAGATGGATGGCCCATCTCATGTGTTTTGCAATTAAATTAGATAAATTTCCTTGGAAAAAAAGAGAGCCCACACTAATAAGGAACCACTGATGACAAAATCAAATGTGGGGGTGGTGAAGAGAGGGTAGGATCTTTGTCTTCACTCCCACTCTCCTACCCCAACCACTGTCTCCAGGGAGATTCTGAGTGCCTTTAACACGATCTCTTTCTAATTATTTGGCATCATTTGAAAAGCCTTTGAAAGGATGCCAACCATCAGTCGATTTTCCTTTTGACCCAGGCCTGAGATGTTAGTTCAGGTGCGTGATACTAGATTCTTGGCTTGTGAAGTCTATCTTTGACTTTTAGCGATAAAAGAAAGACCCTCTTAGGGCTGCTCAGAATACACACAGACACACACACACAGGCACACTGGTTTTTTTTTTTTTTAAAGATTTTATTTATTTGAGAGAGAGAATGAGAGAGAGAGAGAGAGCATGAGAGGGGGGAGGGTCAGAGGGAGAAGCAGACTCCCCGCTGAGCAGGGAGCCCGATGTGGGACTCGATCCCGGGACTCCAGGATCATGACCTGAGCCGAAGGCAGACGCTTAACCGACTGAGCCACCCAGGCGCCCAGGCACACTGTTTTTTAACAATTTCTGAACTAAGCAGGAAAAAAATGTATTGGCATTATCCCACGCAACACTTGGTCATTTGGTCTTGCTATTTACAGTGCAAATCTTTCAAGTTCACTAGAAAGATCATTTGAATGAGTGGTTATTTTTGCGTCTTTGTGGAATTTGGCAGATTTGAAGGACACCCCAGATTTCACCATTGAAAGATGATTCTACACATATATCACTGAATTTAAGATCCTGACAGGTGACATGGTAGACTCTGGCCAGAGACAGGGGCACTGATCCAGTGGGTATTTAACACTTTTTTTTTTTTCTGAATAGAGATGGAATATAAGCTTGTCATGTAACATTCAAACAATAGAGATGTATAAAATAAATACATAATTTCACCCTCTAAAGATAACCACTGTTAACATCTTGGGGTATATCGCTTAGGGCTCTTTGCTAGTAATATTCAAATACATTATTATTTCACATAAATGGAATAACACTATACATGCTGTTTTATGGCTATCTTTTTAATTTAATATATCATGGATACATTTCTTTGGAAGTGAGTACACATTTGTTTCAATCTTTTTAACTCTTCTATGGCATTCTATAGCATAGTTGATCATAATTTATTTGCTGTTCTCCTACTGGTGAGTATTAAAATGGTCATCATTTTTTTCTTCTTATAAATAATGTGCTACGGTGAGCACTGTGAATTGTATAAGACTGATGAATCACAGACCTGTATCCCTGAAACAAATAATACATTATATGTAAATAAAAAAAAAACCCAGGGCGCCTGGGTGGCTTTGTCGTTGGGCGTCTGCCTTCGGCTCAGGTCATGATCCCAGGGTCCTGGGATCGAGCCCCACATCGGGCTCCCTGTTCGGCGGGGAGCCTGCTTCTCCCTCTCCCACTCCCCCTGCTTGTGCTCTCTCTCTCGCTGTCCCTGTCAAATGAATAAATAAAATCTTAAAAAAAATTTTAAAAAAAAACCCAAAATAAAAATAAATAAATAAATAAATGATGTTTTCAAGAATATCTTGGTCCATCATGTATCTTTAGATGCCAATGAGAGTATTTCAGCAGGGTAAATTCCTAAAAATGGGATTGAAATGTTTACAGTTATTATCAAATTCAAAGATTGATATGTGATAGAAAGTTGCCTTAAATTATGTCCTTCTTTCCAGTTTTACCAATAATACATGAGAGTGCTGTTTCTCCTCATCCCAACATGGGGGAGGAGTTTTGTCATTTCATTGCGTCTCAGCTCATCCTTTCCTCTTTGCTAGGTGCTCACATAAAACTGTCATGCTGGTTGCATTTGCTATTCTTGAATTAGTAATAATGTGGGGAATCTTTTCATCTAGATATATGTGTTTTTTCTTTTCATGAGTTTTTTTCATATCCTTGCCCTATTTTCTATCTTTTTCTTATTCATTGAAAAATACTTTATATATTATGTTCATGATAGAAGCTGGAAATAATTTTCTAAGCATTTTATTTATTTTTTTAACCCTATGGTGTGCTCTATCACACAGAAGGTTTATATTTTGGGGGGTGAAGTCTATCAATCTTGTCTTTTATGATTTCTTACCTTTGTTTCCTAATAAGAAAGATGTCTTCCACCTAAGATGATAAGCATATTCTCCTATATTTACTTCCAGTTATTATCTGGTTTTTAAAAAAATGTTGAAATCTTTAATAAATCATTATTTTGTAAGAATAAAATAGGTAAGAGTGTAACTTATTGTTTCTTTCCAAATGATTATTAATGGCCTCCACATTACTTAATGTCAGCCTTCTTTTCCTTACTAAATTTAAAGGCTTTAGTTAAGTCAGTAAGCACCTATGTATTCATGGACCTGTTTCTGTATTCTCTGTTCTGTTAATCTATCCCTCCAATACCATGTTGTTTTAGTCACAGTTCCTTTAAAATATATTTGAATCTGGGGGCACCTGGGTAGCTCAGTCGGTTAAGCATCTGCCTTCAGCTCAGGTCATGATCTCAGGGTCCTGGAATCAAGCCCCACGTCAGGCTCTTTGCTCAGTGGGGAGTCTGCTTCTCCCTCTCCCCTCTGCCCCTCCCCACTCCTTGTGCTCTCTTTCTCTGTCTCAAATAAATACTATCTTTAAAATATATATATATGTATATTTGAATCTGGCAGTACAAATTCTCCTCTCATTATACTTCATTTTCAAAAATGTATCTGGTATCTTATGCACTTACTCTTTCAAAGTAATTTTATTATCAATTTGTAAAGGTTGACTAAAATTGGAATTTTTGGAATTTTTATTAACATAGTTTATTTTGAGAATTGTCATTTTCTTCTAAGGGCATTTCTCTGTCTTCCCTTATTGAGCATGTTGTGAACAATAACTGCTCTCCCCAAATGTATGTGTGAAGATGGTAGACACAAATAATATGGGCTGAAACTGTGGGTTTTGAGAAAGATAACATTATCATGGACTAGAAAATGACAGATAAGTCAAAGAAATAGTGATACGGGAAAAGGGATAGAGGAGAGGGAAGTAAGTACAGAATGAGTAGAGAATGGATGGAAGTGAGTACAGAGAGAGGAAAGAGAAATAATCCGAGGAGAAGGATTGATTTGAAGAACAAGATGAAAACGGTGACCTAAGGCTGGCTAGGCAGGAAAGGGCTGGAGGGGTGGAGTGGCTCCAGAGTCTCATTCCTGTTGGCTGGGGCTGCAGAGAACACACTGAGCAATGGCCCAGTGGCTCTGGGGATACAAAGCCCGTGGTGGAGGGTGAGCCTGGGAAGGCAGAGTTGAATGTGGAGTCCTTTTGTCTATGGTCTGAGTGCTTGGCCAGAAAGAATATGGAGTTCAATTAGTATAGGGAGAATGAAGATTAATGGGGTATGGTGGGGCAGGGTAATATGGGCAGGAAAGAGGGTCTAGCCCAGAAACTGGAGTAGGAATTTGGATGGAGCTCTGCTCAGGGATACAGGTCTGGTATAGGACCAGCCTGAATATGAAGATCAGGGGCTTTTGTCAGGAATATTTCTGACCGTGAGGACCTTGTCAGTTCCTCTCCCCACCTTCCACCCCTTCCTGCTTCCCATTTTCTGGGGCCCACTACAGGGTTATAGGTGTGCAACATAACTTGCTCAGTCAAGCTGTACCCGAGTTGTGCAGTGGTGGGCACTTGACCAAAGCTGGGCCGTGTACTCACTTACCAAAGAGAGTTGGTGTTGGGACAGAAGGAGCGAGTGGATCTTTCTTGAAGCAACTGCATTTCAAAACAGAAATCCCTAGAGGTTTTGGGGATTGTGCCTCATCATGAGGACTGAGAGGCAGGGCAAAGCGAGATACTTTAGGAAAGAATAAAACATGTACACAGAAAAAGCAGAGACCGATTCTTCCTTCCAGCTTATGTTTGAGACCCAGCAGCATTCTCTACTTTGAGCTCAGTGAGATACTCCGGAATGGCCCCTTTTGCAAAAGAGCGAGCTCAAACTGGGTTTGTGTTACAGAGAGTCCTGGAGGTCTTAAATAATATAGCGACTAAGGAAGATACAGTGGCAAAGCCATGAATTTCCTTATTAATAAAGAGCCAACATCCAAATTAAAGGAGTAACCTCATTGGTGGAATTCCAGAAAGCAGGGATTCCACAGTCTAGATCTAAAAATAGAAGTCCAGGTTCTGCGTTCAACTGGACCAAACTTGGCAGCTGGGGGTGTTGGAAAGAGAACTGGACAGAGATGGAGAAAGCCAGGCCCAAGGCTGTGGAACTCTATGGCTTTGAATGAGAATTGCTGGGGCTCTCTGAATAAAAGAGTGGATAAAACTGTGCCTGCTTTACGGTCCCTGCCACACAGGAATTTTTTGATATGTGTGCTGGGACCGAGTGCCCCTGGTGGGCTGTAAAATACTATCTCCATGGAAGTCAATGTTATAGCCGCTTTTTGGGCTTGAAATATGATGCTGTGCTCTCCGGGGTAAGGTGCTTGTAAGCTCAGTAGCTGACTGAGGTGTGATCGTGGAATGGGAAGGGGTGGGATAAGAGATGTAGGGTAAGGCTAGGGTCCCATGGAGGGGCCTCTGGATAGCACAACACCAAGGGTGCCATGCCCTCGGGTGGGAATGGTGGCCCCCGAGACACAACCTAGAGCACCATGTGAGTGAGGCCCCCTGGAACCATGTGACGTGGTGGTCCTTGTCCCAGGATCGCAACGAAGCAGAAAGCCCTCTCATGCTTGGAATGCTAGCTGTGGCCGGAACCTGTGGTTAAATATAACAACCACCCTCAACTAGAGGAATACCCCTGGCAGCTTCATCGTGGCTGTATTGTCCAAACCTCTGGGAAAAGGCTGAAAACATCAGGCGAAGCATGGATCTGGCTGGTACTTGCAGGCATGCACCCCGTAAACTGTGTCAGCACCCCATAAACATGCCACTTTTAATGACAAGTGCATGTCCCCATTCACCGCCATCATTTATTTTACCACAAAACCTCCCGGAACTTTGTTTCCAGAATTCCTTTTATCTTCATCATTAAACCAGCCTTAGGGAGATATTGAGGTCAGTCGCCCTGGACCCGAGTCCTGTCTCCCCCTGACCTCACCTGAGCAGTCATCTAAACAGCGACAGAGGCTGTTGAATAATGCTGACAACCTTGTGCAAGGCTTCCTGGCCAGGCCTGTGTGGAAAAGCTGGACCTGTCAATCGTCCCATAATGGTTTCTGAACCTTCACTCTGAAATCAGGATACCTTCAGACATGTGCTTTGGTGATAATTCACATGTGTTGGTGCCTGGAAGTTAGAGGGGCCGTTAAAAAGATATGCACACCACCTGGAAAGAGGGGTGTACAGTCAAAGATGTACAGAAGAATGTGGTGTGATGCCAGGGGAATGGTGTCAGGCGGGCGATGCTGGGGGTTGCAAATACAACACAAAGCAAAGAAAGGCCCAATGAAATCAAAGTATCCCCCTCCCCCACCTTGTGAGGAAAACGAACCCAGAAAGCACAATGAAAAGGAGGGTTTTTTTGGTCAGTGGGGAGCAAAATGAAAGGGGCACCTGCTGAGTGGGAAGCCCTGGTGTGGAGCAGACCGGCTTGTCCCACGACCTTCTGGGTTTCTCTCAAGGAGAATGGGCTTCGCACAGCAAGGCCCTGAAGGGACGAGGCGGTGGGGGTACTGGTGCTCCTGGGAGACCAGCAAGCTGCCTCAGGGAAGGGTGCCCATCAGCTTGTCCAGGCCCAGCCGATGCACCAGAGCTGAAGGGGAAGTAATTTGCAAGTGTGGGTGGGGGGGTAACTGAACTGGTCAAGCATTTTTGAGAAGTTGTGGAGGATGGCAGAGGTGGCAAAATGGGAAGACAAGTCTGTCTTGACTTCAAAAGGGAGAATCCTGACAAATACAGAAGACAAAGACTACTGATCTGCCTCATTTCAGAACAGATTCTAACATGGAGTGTGAGCCCTTAGAAGTAGAAAAAGTCTTGTTTATTGGGGAACGATATGGATTCATAAGAATAATTCAATTCAGTGCAACTAACCCTCTTGCCTCCCTCCCTCTGGTCGCTCTCCTTCCCTTCTTCCGTCTTTCTCCTCTCTTCTTCTAAGTTAGAAATTGAACAGAGAAGGGAATTCCAGAGATAAAGTATGCCTACTTTCCTAAAGGGCATTTAATTTCTTTCATATTTTTTTGTGAAAAATATGGACAAATATGGGAAATATGTTGATATATAATAATTACATCATTAAATTAAAACATTATTATATAGTCAATATATTACATATTATACTAATATATGATTATTGCCATAGACTGAATGTTTCTGTCCCGCCCCCACCCAAATTCATATGTTGAAGCCTAACCCCTAGTATGATGGTATTTGGAACTGGGACCTCCAGAATGGTGAGAAACAAGTGTTTGTGGTTTAAGCCACCCAGCCTATGGTATTTTGTTATAGCAGCCTGAACAGACTAAGAGAGAAATATCACATAATAAATATTATATAATGTTACATTAGAATATATCATTGATAACAATATATAATAATACTGACATATAATAATTCAGTATGACATTTTTAATGGAAAAGGATTGAAAATATCTGAACAAGATGAAAGAATATATAGTTAAGTGGCCAAAGAGTTGCTTAATGGATTAGTGTCAACCAGAGGAAGTCGAATGGTAGAGTGTGGGATTTTACAGAACCATCTGGGGAGCTAATTAGAGGTGCAAATTCCACCCACGCTGGACCTAGGGAATCACTGAGGGGAGGGGCCTGGGAATCACCACTTGAAACAGATCTCCAGGTGATTCTCAAGCCCCCCACAAGTCTGCTCTTTACACCTGACCTCTCTCATGACTCTGGACTTGTATACCCAACAGCTTCCTCAACCTCTCCACTTGAATGTCTAACAGGAATCTCAAACATAATTGGCCTAAAATAGAACACTTTACTCCCCCCGCCCCCCATCTCCTCTTCTTCCTTCAGTAAAGGATACCACCATCCATCTAGATGCTTGTCCAAAATTTAGGAGTCATTCCTCTTGCCCTCAAATCCTATATTGGTTTTGCCTCAGAAGGAAATGATGATTCTACTACTTCTCACCACTGCCACCCTGCTAACCCTGGTCTAAATCAACACCACTCTCTTCCGGGCTACTGCCATTACCACCCTGGTCTCCCTGCCTCCACTCCTGCCCCATTCTTTCTTCTTAGAGTAGCCAGGCTCATCTTACGGTCACGTGGGACAATTGATCCCAAATTTCTCGCCTTGGCCTGCAAGCCCTCAATCTGGTTCCCGGCTACTTTGGTTCACGGCTCACTCTCTGCCTCCCTATGAGCGAGCTGTCCCAGCTTTTTCTTGCAGCCTTTGAGCACACCAGGCTTGTTTCTGTCTCAGGGCCTTGGTGCTTGCCGAATTGCTTTGCATCTGACACGACAGCCTGTGTTTCATCAGTCAGGCCTCTCCTTAAGGATAATCTCCTCAGAGAAGCCTTTCTGCCAATCCCAGTTCACTCGCTACCTGGTTCCTGTTTCATTTTACAACCTAAAATTTCTTCTTTACCTATTTATTTTCATGAATATTATCTGATTTCTTGATGGCATATAAACTCCACATGGGCAGGAAATTTATGCCTGGGGCCTTGCTTAGCACATCACAGATACTCAATAAGTATTTATTAATGAGTTGAACCACCAGCATAGCAGAAGAAGGCTGGTTTTTGCCATCAGCCCCGGGTTTAAATCTCTACCCCATCTCGGTTCACACTCCCATCCCTAGCCTCAAGCCTTGTGTAAAAACCCGACTTCTTTGAGGCCCCTGAGGTCCTTTTCCCTACCCGATTTCTACCACCTAGTCACCTCGCCTTCCCACCCAAGCAGCACCTTTACTGAAGACCCCCTGCCTCACAATCTTCGTCCTCTCCACAAGGACTAGCGTGACCCTGGGACGCTTCGCATCTGCATGGCTGCAACAGCCAGCGTCGGACCCCCCTAGTTCTCAACAGTGGCTGCATACTGGAATTAGCAAGGAAGCTTTAGAACAATACCAGCGTTGAGGCGCCTGGAATGAGGTCCCTGGGAAAGGCCATTCATAGACAGATAGTGGAATGCTGGTGGCCAGGGGTGGTGGGGGTGGGAGGGGAATGGGGAGTGAGTATTTAATGGGACAGAGTTTCAGTTGAGAATGAGAAAGTTCCGGAGCCGATGGTGGTGATGGTTGCGCAACAGTGTGAATGCACTTAATGTCACTGAACTGTACGTTTAAAAATGGCACAGTTGGAAAATCTTATGTTACATGTATTTTACAATTAAAAAAACAAGAAACATGGAACAGCAGAGCCCCAAGCAGTCAGCATTTTGGCAAGAGTGCTTGGGTGTCTGTATTTTTTTTTAAACTCCCCAGGTGATGCAGCGAGGCTTCCTGGCCACTGTCTCCTGACTTGTTCCTTACCTTCATGACTCCAACCACCAACATCTGTCCTCCATTCCAGCTGCTCCCTCCCCCCCCCCGCCCCAGTCATGGGGGGCTGGGCAGTGAAAGTCAGCCCTGTCCTATGGCCACCTGTTCTGTCTTTCAGTCGGCTCCTCTGACTTTTTCCAGAGAAACTGGGGGCCCCCTTCCCCCATCCTTCAGAGGCAGCTGCTCTTCCCAGCATGCAACAGAGCTGAGGTACAGTTGTGGGATGAGTAAAACCTTCGGGCCACCTGTGGTCTAGCATCCAGGTTAGGGAGGAGTAGAATCGTGGTGACCTCTCTGTGCTGGTCATACTGCACTTGGGCTATTGGGTTCTCTTCTGGAAAAACCTGTCCCAGTGGGAATTTGCAACATGAAATGTTCCCAAAGGGAGCAAATTTACCCCCAGAGGTGAAGAATGTGGAAGTCTTATTATAGAACAGTTTAAGGGACCAGGGGTATTTGGCTTGGAGAGGAAAAGGTGAGTGTGATGGGGAAGAGGAGAGTGAGCTGTAAGGAGTGTCTTCCGGCCTTTAGGGGGACCATGACGTACAAGAAAATAGATTCATGATGTGTCATTCCAGAAGGCAGTACTGGAACAAATGACTGAACCTTCCAGAAACATATTTTGACTCTGTTTCATGAAGATCCTTCTGGAGCCAAGAACAAGAGGAGAAGGAGCGGCCTTCGGAGATTTCTGTCCCTGGAACTACTGAAGGTGAGACTGACTGACTCAAGGGCAGGAAAGCGGCAGACAGTTCAGCATTCCCAAGACCACAAGAACCTGCAACGATCCTCACCCACCGAGACTGCAGGGGAAGTGGTTAAATAGTGGCATCCTTAACTCCTGCAGCTGAGGAAGCAGGTGTGTTCAGTGGTGGGCACACTCT
The DNA here is from genome assembly GCF_009762305.2 of Zalophus californianus. Classification (NCBI taxonomy): domain Eukaryota; kingdom Metazoa; phylum Chordata; class Mammalia; order Carnivora; family Otariidae; genus Zalophus; species Zalophus californianus. The sequence goes on along the minus strand of NC_045597.1, from coordinate 138,679,908 downwards.
CTACGTCATGAAGGGAACCGATTTTCATCTTTTCTTTCAAGCAAGATGTGACCTTCTCACAAAGAGGACTCAAGACCTACAGTTTATCAATGCAGCAGACAGAGAATGTTGAGGCTAGAGCCAGAGATCGCTGCCCATAGGGAAGAACCAGATATAAAAACCCTAGCCCTGTAGCAGTCAGGTTAGGGGGCCTGGCTGGGGCTCCGGACGAACCTTCCATGGGAAGGATCCGAGAAGACCTCAGTACCAAAAGGTTGTGTTTCACCAGAGTACACAGATTTACATGAAGACTTAGCCACAAGGCCCTCCTTATAGACGATGTGGGTGAGGGCCATGTGGGAGGCAGAAAAGGACCAGAGTCTCTGGGAACACTTAAGAGTTCTGTTTGGGGGAGATCCACACACTGGCAAAATCTCCTCATATTTGTGGTGGGAACATTAATGCCAAAACTTGCGTTAAATAAAGGAACATAAGTTTGTGTGTTTTTAAATCTTGCAGGGTGGGGAAGTACTTGGGGGAACCTCAGGCACAGGTGTTACATTTTCCTGTCACCCAGAACGGGACCTCAGCTTAGGAACCCTCCTTTACCCCCTTCACCAATTTTGGGATTTGTTAGGCCCCGTTCAGGCAGCGGGATGGCCCACGCTGCCTACCTTTCTTCTGTCATTTCTCACCAGGATTTGTCCAGAAACACTGGAGCGCCTTGATAAGAGGTGATCCTGCCAGGGGAGTGGGGCTGTATTCATTACCTGTGGGTCTGCTTAGGCCAGCAGCGGCCCTACCCTTCTATTTTTCTCACCCCTTCCTCGGGGCCAAAAATCACGAATGAAGCAGTAAAAGGAGACAGGACATGCTGATGACTCCTTTTTCAATGGTGTATGGAAAGAGAAAACAGACAAAACCCAACCAAACAAAACCTTTTGTTGTTCTGAGCTCTTATGGATATTTTGTTGCTGCTGATTGTTAATTACTGTCAGATAACACTTTGGGTGATTAATTGGCCTTTCTCAGCCAAAACAATAAAGGCCACTTAACGAGTACAGCAGACAGCGGAGAGCGGTTTTGTTGCACTGTCATTTCTGTCACGGGGTGATGCCCCACCTTGCCCCCCTTCTCATTCTGACCACGCCTCCTCGGGAAATAATTCTACAAATACCGCCTCCACATCAGCACGGGTCCTTCCCCGAAAGCTTCAAATCCACTTGCCAATTCTATTTTTGGAGTCATTAGGATAGAGTGTTTTACTCTGAAGATGGGTTATTTAGTAAGTGAAAGACATCAAGGAGCAATGCACGTGCAGGAGACTTCATTCTTGCTGGAGTTTCTAAAACCTTTCTGGGCACAGTTCTCCTGTACTTTAAGATGGGCATAGTGGACTTGATGTCAGAGCCTGAACCAATTTTCCAGTGCGGTTAGTATCTTCTGTAGAGTAATCTCTATATGCAAAATGCTGTAGGAGAGGAAAACTGAACTGTGTTGATTTGACCCTTCAGGAGCTCACTACGTAGCTGTGAAGACAGGTTTATACGCAGAGTTCATTCGGGTCGCCCAGGCTCCTGGCTCAGGAAGCCGGCGCTTGGACGTGGCTCTCCTCTGAGCAGCTAACTCCCCTCCTAGAGCTCCTGGCTTTCGTTTCCAACTGCCTCGGGCTGTCCTGTGGGCATCTCCAGTGGAAAATGCCTCAACAGAACTCTCCGTGTTGCCTTCAAATCTGCTCTTTCTCCTGGCATTCCTTACCTCAGTCAGTGGGTACCGATTGTCCCAGTCTGGCCACTCCCCACAGCCTCGCTCTCCCTTTCCACCAGGGCTGCCTCGTTTCATCCTCCACCCTCCATTCTTAACCTTGACCTTTGCAACAATCTCCTATCATACTTCTTAAGTCACTGTCTCACTCCTCAACTTACTACTCTTCACCTTGACTGCCGAATGTGATCTCTCAACGGGAACTTTGATTCTGTTACTTTGTGGCTCCTTAAAAATCTCTCAGTGATTGTGGACAAAGCCAGAACTCCTCAGCAGGGCGCACAAAATCCACCCTGATCTGGCCGTACCCACCACTCATGTGGAACTTTCTGCATTTCTGTTTTCTGCCTCGTCTGGCGTTCAGTGCCCTATTTCTCTACTCCCCGCTTCTCCATTGCCCACCTTCTAGATCCTTCCTCTCTCCCATCTCCATTGCTCTGCAGGACACCTTTCTCATGTGGAGTCACTTTAAGTCTGGTCCCCTCTCTGAGCATTTTCTGAGCCCCTGTGTAGACTTGGCCTCTCATTGTACTCCTGCTCCACCCTGGACTTGCTTCTGGCACAGCACCCTAACATCACGTGAATCTTACTTGCTCAAAGGTCTGACTTACTCATTGTCCGTAAAGTCGGCTATGGTGGGGTTTTTCTTGCAGGTTTAATCCCCCACGCCCAGCTCATTACCTGCTTGCCCCTAATGCGTTCAGCTTGCTACTACAGTGTAAATGAATGGCTTAATAACATCTTATGGGGGCCAGCCTCAGGAAAATTCTTAAATCACCATTTTTTTTAAAAGATTTTATTTATTTGAGAGAGAGCGAGAGAGCACATGCAAGAGAGCACGGAGGGAGAGTGAGAGGCAGAGGGAGAAGCAGACTTCCCACTGAGCAGTGAACCCAACTTGGGGCTCAATCCCAGGACCCGGAGATCATGACCTGAGCCAAAGGCAGATGCCCAGCCACCTGAACCACCCAGGAGCCCTTTGAATCACAATTTGTTTGTTTTTCTTTTTTGCCTTTTCTTCCAAGCTTAGGTATTTAATGCTTTTTTGCCGTTGCATATTATTTCTCCATTCCCTGCCCCATATGCTGTGATAATAGTTGAAAAACAAATAAAAAAGCCCTTTCAACTTTATAAGAATTAGGCATTAAATTAATCAAATGTTTTATTTTAAAAGATACTGTGGATATATTTTCATAATTCAAAGGTGTTATGGACTGAATGTTGGAGTCCCCCCCACCAAACTCCTATCTTGAAGTTATAACTTCCAATATGATGGTATCTGAAGCCTTTGGAAGATAATTAGGATTAGATGAGGTCATGAGAGTGGGGCCCCCTATCATGGGATTAGTGCCCTTATGAGAGACCCCAGAGAGCTCCCTGGCACCCGCCACAGACATACCCTGTGCATGTGAGCATACGAGGAGATTCCTACCACCAGCTAGCCATGAGAACAAGCCTCAGGATGAAACCTACCTTGTGGGCACCTTGATCTTAGACTTCCCAGTCTCCAGAAGTGTGAGAAATAAGTTCTGTTGTTTAAGCTACCCCATCTCTGGTATTTTATTATGGTGGCCTGAGCTGACTAAGGCAAAAGGAAATATTTTAATGGTGGAATTTCGTGTATTAGGGTAGACTGATGAAACATATTTGCAATAGCTCACACCCCTGTTCCCTTCCTCAATCACACCATCAACTCATTCAAGGAATTACCTTGAATTACTCCAAAAATCTAACATCATCTGATAGAATTTCTACTAGAATTGTTAAATATGGCCCAGTCCAAGGAAAAAATTAAGTTCATTCTCATAATTCTGAGCACATTTCTGGGATGAAATTTTTTGTGCCAGTATAGGAGTGGATCAGTGAACCATTTTTCTTTTGAACAGAGATCAGTAAAAATGTATCCAGATGCCAGAAATATCCATGAAGTCATCTGATTGTGTACCTGCTCTTCCTAAGCTTGTGACTCTTGGTTGTATTGCATGGGATAGGTTTGATTTCTCTAGTTGTGCCAAGAGGTGATGAGGACTGCTCTTAGCTTAACAGGAAATGGAAAATCGGAAAGAAAAGAGAGGGAGAGACAGAGAAAGTTTGCAAATCATAGGACATAACCCTTCAATGCAGGTGATCACAAGAGAGGACTGAGACATTGTTTAGGAAATGCTGCCCAGCTTTTGCTACTTCTTATTCAGCCACAGTGATGACAGTAACTTTATTTGCCCTCTACATGGACCACCCCATCTTTCTCCTGCCAACAAAATAGCTTGGTAACAGGTGTGGGGAAGGGAAGACAAGCAGGGTCAAGATCTGACATGTCCTCTTATGCTTTACTGTAAGCCGAGACGGCCTTCCAGAGCCAGCCAGAGGCCACAGGGGATGAGCACAGCTTCCCCGGAGCCATGATGAAGAAACATTCAGTGCCAAATAAACAATAATATTCTCAACTTCTAGCTCGAAAGGGCAGATGTTTCTGTTCTTTTAATGGCAGAGTCCAAATGGCATCCATTACTATTATCATCTTCTTAGATCTTCCTTAGAGTTGGAAAAGAACTCCCCTCTCTGTAGTGTATTTGTTGGCCTGGAGTGTGTTTCATACTTTTAGTATTGCTAGGTAATGAGTATACAAGTGATGACAATACATTTCATACAAACACATATACCCATTTATTACTATGTATTTAAAGCAAATCTCTACTTAAAAATCATCAGAAATTAATATAGCACTCTTGAGTATCACTGCAAGTAATTCATTTTCATTTCTAGTTTTTTTTTTTTTTAGATCAGTGCTTATCAATCTGTGGTGAAGGACCATTAAAAAAATTCCAATATTCTGTAGATCCACACTTTCATAAAATAAAATATAAGAATAAAAATGAATCAGTAGAAAAATAAAAGACATACAAAATGCAAATGGCAATTTGTTATTATATTCAGCAGCTCTGTCAAATTGCTTTAAAAATTTTTCAGTGCTTGCTCTCTATTTCTGTTCTTACCTGTCGTTGACCTATAACACATGGGCAAATGACCACACTCTGAGTAGTATAGACCAATTATAGTAAACAAACAAGTACATAGGACTTCTCAGGGCAGAGGGGTCATTACCTTAAAATTGCCCAGAAGGTTCTAGTCTATCAGAACCTGGGGGTTTTCCTCTAGGAATCTCTAGGATCCCTCTTCCCCTGGGAGGGTGGCACTTTGAGACATTGCTCTGGTTGAATTGATTTTCAAGTCTCCTTCATGCTGGAACTCGTTTAGACAGAAAGGCAACCTTGTAATATCTATTAGTAGCACCCTAGGAAAATGTAGCATAGGTGGTGTGATGTCAGCTGCCTTTAGCTCCAAGGGATCTCTTCTCTATATTGAAGGCTTTTCAGAATGAAAATCAAAACCCACAGAGATGGTCAATACAGCAATTGTTAGCCCCTGAAGGCTCTGGGGATTTACTGAGAGTGAGGCCTGGTGGGAAAGGTCACAAGTAGCAAGAGATCCGGGCCCCAGGAGCAAAGAGAGCAGAGAGGAAATGTCCCTGAGGGGGGCACCCGGGTGGCTCAGTCAGGCTCCGTGTTGGATGTAAAGCTTGCTTAAGATTCATTCCCTCTCCCTCTGCCCCTCCCCACTCTGTCCCTCTCTTAAAAAGGGGGCGGGGGGGAAGGAGCAGAAGGAGACAAAGAAGAAAAAGAAAAAGAAAGGTCCTTGAGGAACACTTCCATCTAGGGCTGGTTTTATTAATAAGGATTTTAACACTTTTAATGGTTCACCTCAGGGGTATGATGAAAACATGGAGTGTAAGAACCAGGCTCTCACCCACTGCGCCAGGATAAGCACAGGGCTTAAGACAACAGAAGTCATTCTCCTGATTTTAGAAAATAAGAACAAGATCTATATTGGTATGTCTCCTTTAAAACAAAAACGAAATGTTATTTGTAAGATTCATGGTGTTCTTTACTCTCCATCATTTTGTTTAAAAAGTACTCTTTAATACTCTTGCCTTCAATTTACTTAGCACATTTTCTTAAGAATTCCAAATATTTTCACTAATATTATCTTGTTTTATCCACACATCATTGTTGAGATACTATTATTCATTTACATATTCAGTCAACAATTCTTTATGGAGGCTTCCTGTTTAGTGGCTAGCAATCTACAAAGTGGGCAGGAGCCTTAACAATTTCTTCTACGTTTGTGAGAATAGACTTCAAGACAGAAAATACCCTTGGTGTTTTATATATATTTCAGACTTCAAAAAGTACTATGCGCTTTGGTACAGGTTCAAAAGTGAAACCAACGAGACGATCTGGGCTCTTTCCTTCTGTTAAAAAGTGCTTGCTAGCTTCATCATCACGATGCCTGTGAAGGGTAGGACAGGGAAAACTTTTGAGTATTTTTGAAGCCGTTTGCTAAATATGTGTTCATGATTGCTTTGTATTTGTTATTAATGCAGATTCTAGCAACGTAGGACCTGTCAGAATTAAGGAGACTTTGGCTGAAAACTGTTTTCCTGTTTGAGAAGTCACCTATTCCCTGTGTATGAACTCAGCTCGATTTAATGCTTTTCATCTGAGTTCTGTGAGGTGCTCAGTCTCCATGAAATGCTGTATGTGGTGGGTTCTTGCCTGAGGTTAGGGAGCTGAGAGCATTTATATTTAACACAGAATCTCCCACTGAAGAGTTTAGACGAAGTTGAAATAAAGGACCACGATTTTCTATTCTATACACACTAAATAGTTTCTTGTACACAACTGGTATTCAGGGGTAGTGGTACAAAGAAGCAGGAGTGGTGGAGAAACCATTTTAGGGAATGTGCTGGTAATGGCTGGGGACGGGGAGGCATCCAGTGTTCAACGGCTAAGGCAGGGATGTCTTCGCTGGGCTGGTTCAGTGTGTCATTTTGCTTCTTGTTCTGGCTCTTACTGGACATACATCTTTCTTACCTGTTTTCTGAGTGTGGTTTTCTAGTCTTTCGGGTGATTCTGTGAGCTACTCAATAAGTTCAATACAGATAATAAAGTCATAAATTACATATAGGTCTTATGGTGGGATTACATCCTGATAACACCCACTGTAAATTGAAAACATTGTAAGTTGAAAGCATGTTCAATACATGTAACTTACCAAACATCACAGTTTAGCTTAGCCTATCTTAAACCTGCTCAGCACACTGACTTTAGTCTACAGTTGGGCAGTATAATCAAACACAAAGCCCATTTTATAATAAGGTGTTGACTATCTCATGTAATTGAATACTGAACTGAGAGTGAAAAACCAAATGGTCATGTGGGTACAGAGTGGTTGCAAATGTGTTGGTCGTTTCCCCCTTGTGATGGTGTGGCTGACTGGGAGCTGTGGCTGCCACCGTGCCACATCGAGAGAGAGTATTGTGCCCCATATTGCTAGCCCCAGAAAAGATAAAAAATTCAAAATTCGAAGTACAGTTTCTACTGCTGTGTGTTGCTTTGGCTTTTGTACCATCATAAAGTCAAAAAGTGAAGTCGAAACGTCCTAAGCTGGGGACCATCTGTATTGAAGTGATGGGAACTTGATCATTGGTATAACGTGTATAGTCCTCATCCCACGTCAGCTGAAGGGACACTTTTGTTTAGAGCATTTCATGAAAATTTTATGCCAGTTTCTGAGACATAGCCCTGGCCATTGTAAGGTAGAGTTAGGTGAGTCCTGCGGAATGTTGGGCAGAGTGGACAATCTTCATGATTCTGGGACGCTCACATAGCCCGTGCTTGGGTCTTCCACGAAACACTGCTGCCCGGGGCCTCCGCCAGCCCATTCGGTGCCAGGGAAATGGGAACAGGGTCTCTTCCTCCAGCTGGGCACAGCCCTATTCCAGGAGAACTCTTGGGAGCTAGACCTGTGCTGGATTTTTGCCTCACTTGCCCTCTCGGTTGAGAGCTTGTGCAGGGCATAATCTGCACAACCGTATGTGCTAGACCTGCGGCCCTCCATGCCCATGCCTCCATTCACTCCCGAACAGGGCTACAGAGGGTGCAGACTACCAGTCTCCGACCTCAGCAAGTTTACAACTGGGTGGGAAAGGCAGGATGAAAGCATGCAGAAAGCCTAAATAACATAAAAGAGTTTTAGTAACAGTTTTAAGACAAGAGAATAGAACTATATTAGAGTTCTCCAGAGAAACAGAACCAACATATACATATATATGAGATTGAGATATAGTCATATATATATATGTATATATAGATATAACAGTTTTAAGACAAGAGAATAGGACTATATTAGAGTTCTCCAGGGAAACAGAACCAACATATACATATATATAAGATTGAGATATAGTCATATATATATATGTATATATATATGTGTGTATATATATATATAGGAAAGATTATTATAAGGAATTGGCTCATGTGATTAGGGAGTATGACAAGTCCCACAATCTGTAGGATGAGCTGGCAAGCTGGAGACCCAGAAGAGCTGATGGTATAGTTTGGTACAAAGGCTAGCAGGCTCAAGACGCAGGAAGAGCTGATGTTTCAGTTCAAGTCCAAGGCAGGAAAGAGGCAATATTCCAGTGAGAATGCCATCAGGCTAGAAGAATTCTCTATTACTGGGGGAGGGTCAGCCTTTTTGTTCTATTCAGGCCTTTAACTGTTTGGGAAGAGGCTTACACAAGTTAAGGAGGGCAATTTGTTTTATTCAGTCTACCTATTCAAATGTTAATCTCATCCCAAAACACTCTAACAGAAACATCCCAAAACGTGTTTGACCAATATCTGGGCATGTTGTGGCCCAGTCAGGTTGACAAAATTAACCATCACGAGGACATATAAAAGATCGTGCCTAGTTAATTGCCTGATGATTTCTACGGATAATAAATGCTCGGAGATGTCTGGGGGAGGTAAGGTAGCTTCAGCCGATGGCAGCCTTAGAAGGCAGATAGGTGTGAAGACTGATAAGCTTGGGCTGAGAAAACACCTCCACACAGGCTGCCTGCCTGGACCCTGGGACGGAACACATCCCCCCTTTTCCAAAAGATAAAGCCCAAACTCCGTAGCCTAGGTATGAAAGTCTTCACAATTAGAGCCAAGTCCAGTCATTTTGGTGTCATTTCTAAGAGTGTCCCCCAGGCTTTTTTTTTTTTTTTTAAGATTTTATTTATTTATTTGAGAGAGAGAGCGAGCAGGGGGAGTGGGAGAGGGAGAAGCAGACTCCCCGCTGAGCAGGGAGCTCGATGCGGGGCTCGATCCCGGGAGTCCGGGATCATGACCTGAGCTGAAGGCAGATGCTTAACCGACTGAGCCACACAGGCACCCCAAGTGCTCCCTTTGTGAGCCAGCATTTTGCAGGTTCTGCTGTGGGTGAGGTGCCATGCTAGATGCCACAACCAGAATAGTGGATGCCTGGTCCTGCCCGCGCCCCTTGCCTCTCACTCATGTTCTATCTCCCTGGAATGAACCCTCTCCTGTCCTCTCAAATCCCCTTTCAAGATCCATCTTTATCAGGTAACTCTCCATTACCACCCTGTTTTACTATAAGCACGTCCTCTTCTGAACATGAATGCAATTATTTTTGTTGTAAGTTATTTGAAAATAGTGGCTGATCAACTATTTTGTCCTGAACTATTATCAGAATCTTTTGTCTTTGACTTTCTTTTTTTAAACATCTTTTATGTTCGTTTCATCTCTCCAACTGGGCTATAAAATAGGAGACCATGTTTTCTAGTATCCTAGTATCCTTTTGTGAAGGCTTTCAAAACAAGCATGAGATGTCTGCCGCTTACACTCAGTCTTAGCCAGTGATAATGTAAAAAAGGGACAACTTACCCCTTGTCATCATGGCAGGTAGAGAGATCTGGAGTTGAGACACCTCTCCAACCCAGCAGGGACTTCTGGGGCAGTATCTTCTCCTACGGAGAAAGACAACTTGTTCAGGTGGTCATAAAATGATTCCTAATTTAAATTGTCTGCGAGAATGAGGAGTAAATGAAAGGGGGTGGCTAGCAGAGCATGCTCTCAGAAAGCGAAGCCTAACTGAAGTTCACTCTATAGTCTCTTTTAGAAGCAGAAGTTCTTAATTGCAAGAAATATATAATGGGTTTCCGAAGGGGCTTTAGTGCATACTAAAAGCCCAAGTATTGAGCAGAATGAAGGAAAGGAAGCACGTTATCCTCCTTTTTCACATACAAGTCATCCACCAAGTTATCTGACAGTTTTATAATTTCACTTCGAGGTCACCAATGAGAACTCATTTCCTAATACTGGACACTTAAGTAGAAGCAGATTACTGTGCCAGAGTAAACAGCATTAGTAATAAAGCCAAGCATCAATTTTTCATTTCCGGCCCCATCACTAAACTTTTAACTGAAACTACATGTGATACATTGTTGGTGTCCTTATATATCAATAAAATTGATTTGAACAAGTTGAATCAAGCCCACAATTAGAGTGAAATTGGCAACACTAATATGTGTTAATGATAGGTGGGCCACCTAATTTTGCGAAATAGTAACGATTAGAATGCAGCCTTGAGCACTTCTATTGGACTTATTAGTAAACTTAACCTCACTGCTGGTTTTGGCCAAAGTAACAAGTTTGGTAAAAGGAGCTCTTTCTTTGGGTTATAAACTGAACATTCTGTTACTGCTTGAAACCAATCCACTCAGTGGATCATTTTCCCACTCAAACAAGGAGGAACAGCCAGCTTTAATTTGGTTAGCTAACTTTTCTCTACATAGCTACTTCTGCCTGCATTTCATTGGCCAGAGCAAGTCACGGGACAGCTTTGGGGCCTGGGGAGCGGGGGAGGACCATCACAAGTTCATGGCCAAGCCTAACAGCGGTGGACCAGGGATGTATGATCCTTTCATAGAGAGGGCAAGAACGTATTTGGAATATTTTAAAATCTACCATAAAACATGATTCCATTTTTCCCATCAACCTTCCAAAGGCTCTTCACAAGAAGACTTTTCTCAAGGCTAAAAATTCTCCATTCTTTTTATGTTCTCTAAGACATCATTTTAAGTTCTGTTTTATTCTCTAAGTGTACTTCACTCTGCCTGCATTTGCTGGACTGTTAAGCTTCATGATGACAGGGACAGTGTCTGTTTTGCTCCCTGTCAGATCCCTGAGGCCCAGCACAGTATCTAGTACCTAGAAGGCATTCAATAAATATTTGCTGAATGAATAAAATGTTTTTTAAGGCTCTAATCGGATCAGTGCACATTGCAATGAGGATATCATCACCCTTATTGGAGATCTTGTACATCTTTTAATACAGCTTAGAATCATAGGTATATACCCACAGGACCCTATGAACTTGTTCTGACTCCATTGTTGACTAAAACTTTTTCTGTAGTGGCTGTTTTTAAACTTCGTCTCCTGTGTATTGTTGTACAATTGGTTTTTAAAAAATTTTGAATTTGAGTTTTTTAAATTTTTAGTTGAAGTGTAGCTGACGTATTAGTTTCAGGTGTACAACATAGTGATTTGACAATTTTATACATTATAAAATGCTTACCACCATAAATGTAGTTACCACTATACAAAGTTGTTGCAATACTATTGACTATATTCCCTATGCTGTACTTTTCAGTGACATGAGTTACTTACTTTATAACTGGAACTTTGTACCTTTTAATTCTCTTCACCTATTTTGTCCATCCCCCCACCCCCTCCCCTTCAGCAAACACCAGTTTGTTCTCTCTATATAGGAGTCTTTCTATTTTTACTGTTGTTGTTTGTTTGTTCATTTGTTTTGTTTTTTAGATTCCACATATAAGTGAAATTATATGGTATTGGTCTTTCTCTGTCTGACTTAATCTTACTTAGCATAATACCCTGTCCATGTTGCCACAAATGACAAGATCTCATTCTTTTTTTAATGTCTGAATAATATTCCATTGTATATATATATATATATACCACCTCTTCTGTATGTGTACAACTGGTTTTTTGAACCTATACATAGCCCTTACATTTCCCTCATCATCATTCAGGTCATTACTCCAGCCTGTGAGTATTTTCTGTAACCCTGATTTAGTCACCTAGTAATTTAGTATCCTTCTCATAGGTACCGTATACAAGCATATGGCAATTAGGTGAGTTTACCTTTGATCAAGAAACTAAAACAGTGGAGCAGGAAACATCTTCCAAGAAATGTTTGGTGGCACACTTTCTGAAATGTCCTTGCAGTCTGCCATTAATCTATTACTAGAAACCTAGTGTTCATGGGGTCGCCCAGACAAGCAAATCCGCATGACTCCACAGTGCCGGCTGGAATGTGACTCCAGGCTCCATCACTTATTCACTGTTTCGCATGTTTGAGCCCTGGTTTTCTCTCTGTTTAATGGCGGATGTCAGGATTGGAGAGGGCAAGTTGGATTTATTACAATCATCTATGTGAAATGCTTAGCTCCATGTGTAGTTCCTGGTAGTTGCTAGAAACATGTTCCCTTCCTTTTCTGCTCCCCCAAGTGTCCCATTTGTAGCTCTTCTTGGATCTCTTTTCATTGGGTTCAGATTGGAAGGCAAATTTGCTGAGCCCTTTGATTCAAGTACAGTCCCTGTACCCGGAATACCCACTCTGGATACTGGAGCATAAATATAACCCCATTCCCTGAAGTGCCCATGCTCAGGTAGCCAGGAACTTTGGGAGAGTTTTCAAATCCACAAAGATACAAAAGCACAGGTGTGTGTGTGTGTGTGTGTGTGTGTGTGTGTGTATGAAATTCTAGGAATGTCTTCAGAAACAGCCTTGGATATTTACCTAGGAAACTGACTTAGAGTTTCCAGAGATAAATATGTAAACTAACTTTAATGATACTCTTGGGCTATAGTGTTTTTCTTCCTTTCCTTTTCCTTTTCCTTCCCTTCCCTTTTCCTTTTCCTTTTCCTTTTCCTTTTCCTTTCCCTTTCCCTTTTCCTTTCCCTTTCCCTTTCCCTTTCCCTTTCCCTTCCCTTCCCTTCCATTCCCTTCCCTTCCCTTCCTTTCCTTTCCTTTCCTTTCCTTTAGCAGATTCCTCTACCTAATTGTATTTTGCTCAGGTATATCCAAATTAGTTTGAGCTGGGTAACAGAGGGAAACACAAGAGGAATTTGTCTCTGAAAATCCACAATCTGGAAAATCCACTTGTAGCTAATGAAGAGGAGCTTGGATGAGAAAAGAGAGGGCTCTGGGGATTTCTGGATGTTTCCCTTCTCTTCTCTTGGTCTCAAATATCAAGTTCATTTTAACCCGAACTTCTGACACATCTTTACTAATGAAATGCCTACATATGTGCTCAGGACTGAATTGCAGCAGCAAATTTATGGTCTAACCATTACTCTTCACTTTAGCCAAATGTGGAAGCATGCCCAAGTTTTAGTGCATCAAGGACATTACACTTCACTTTAAGTACCATTTTATTTGTGTGGGGTGATACAGCCATTAGCCTAGTTAAGGTCCTTCTTCTGCTTGGGCTCAAACCCCACAGCTGGGTCCAAGGACTCAGAGCCACCCTGGGTTCCAGTGATAAAGGTGCTTTAAAACACTTTGGCAGAAGGCCCAATGTACAACTTGAGACAAAGGTCGAAGCACTTCTGGCTGAAGGGAAAGTGCCAGAAACATGATGGTGGGGCCAAGGATTACCCAGTATGAGAGCTGTCAGCTTGCAGGGAGTCACGTGGACCGGTAGGATAGTAGAATGCGACTGGCTCCCGGCACCTGAGGTGAGGACTCGTTGGATGGAGGGTGGTGGGCAGCCTGGCTGTGCAAACCCAGCCGACCAAGGGGTGTCCATACCAACCGCCTCCCAGATGCCGGGCCTCAAATTAGTGCCGTTCAATAGACATTTCCTATCATTTGCTTTGTGCCTCGTTTTAGTGGACTCGGAAATTTTCTTTTCTACATTTTGCAATGAAGTCACCTGAGGTAATGGTGAGATCTGTGGATATAAAAAACAATAGGAATAGCTACAGACCACGTTAAAGTCTCAGATTATGATTACTTGGAAACATCACTTTATTATATGATAGTTGAACTTTATGAATTTGGACTCTGGATTCTCCAATTTATGAAGATGGAGGCAGAGGTCTTCCTGGTTGATCTTACATTTAAAGAACAAGAAAGGATATGTGAAACATAAATAGTAGAAGCAGGCTTATAGAACAACCTCATCAGGAAGGCATGCTGTTTCCAGTATTTTTGAAGCAAAAACTTACGCAAAAAGTTATTAGTATGCTAATTAAAAGGCATTATTGTCTATTCATCAGAATAAGTCTGTAAGCATTCCTACTTCCAATAATTTGTAAGCCTTTACTGGGTGCAGTAGTTTTTATTTTATAGGATATTTCTTTTTAAATACTCCATAATTCAGACTAGGCTATCCCTCATTACTCCAAATCATTAAATATTTTATCTTACACTAAAATGTCTGTTTATAAGCAGACAAGTTTTAAAGAGATCTGGGATGTGGCCTTTCCTATTTAAGGGAATAAATTTCTGTGCAAGGAAATGGACTAAATATGTTTGCTACAACACTTATTCCAGAGAATTTAAGAGATTATATTAAGAAAGAGGCAGCAAAAGTGAGAAAAATAAAACAGGACGGGAAGGAACCCATGTCGAGTGGTGAAATGAAGTAACCCATGTCGAGTGGTGAAATAAACCTGCGAGAGAGTTGGTGAGAAACCATATATTATACAGCATTTTGGTAATTTAAGAATGTACCTGTGACAAGGAAATAAACTACCAGACGAGAATGAGAAGAACAGTGTCCCTAAGAGGACTGTTGGTTGAAGTGAGTTTTAGGGGCAAGTATTTAGTCACATACCCAGCCATTCCCTGAGATATCACATTGCAGATTCCATTTTCATCCCGAGTAATAGAGTGCAGACGAATGTTTTGGATGGTGGCGAGGGATCGAGAGGATTATATAAAGTGGGCTATTGAAAATCTCAGTGCAGAGGAGACATACTCCAGTGGTCCAGCTCCCATTCTGGAGATCAGAAAAAAGTAAAGATGACTTCATACCCAAATGCTCAAGCCCGTGCAAAGTGTTGGATAGGCTGACAGACGTCAAAGCCCTCTCTTCCTCCCTGGGTGATAGTGAACCAACCACATGTGATCAAATCAGGACCAGATGGCTCTAAAACAAATCCCTCCACTCCGATGGAATATGGATGTGAGTGTGTGTGTATACACTCATATATATGAATATATGTATATACATGGCTGTGGCATGGTACAGAGGGAAGAACCATCATTTTAATTTTGTATCATGTAAAATTTTAAACATACACAATGTAAACAGAATA
This sequence comes from Zalophus californianus, assembly GCF_009762305.2. Lineage (NCBI taxonomy): Eukaryota > Metazoa > Chordata > Mammalia > Carnivora > Otariidae > Zalophus > Zalophus californianus. Next base: position 138,664,903 of record NC_045597.1, on the reverse strand, counting down.
GTAAAATGAACTCTCACGTGCCAGTTACTCAGCTTCAACCACTATTATTATTCTGCCCTTCTTGCTTCATGTCTACCTCCACCTCATCCCTGATCCTCTACTCAATAATTTTTAAGTTTTTTGAGATAAAGTTTACATACATCAAAATGTCTTAACAGTATCATTCTGACAAATGGATATACCTGTGTAACCCACATTATCATTTCATTCTAAGTCTCAGGGTTTTCTACAGGGTCTCAAGCAAGACTGAACTACGTAGACCCCATCTGAATGCCAGAACCGCCAACCCAATGCCAATGGCATAGATTACATGATCACTTTAGTACTGGATATGCTGAAGGAATGGCAGGGTAAGGAGGGATCTGTATCTGTTTAGGCATCTTTTTAAAAAAAAGATTTATTTATTTGGGTGAGAGAGAGTGTGCACATGTGCGAGAGGGGGAAGGGGCAGAGGGAGAGAATCTTCAAGCAGACACCCTGCTGAGTGTGGAGCCACTGCGGGGCTCTATCCCACCACCCATGAGATCATGACCTGAGCCGAAACCAAGAGTGGATGCTTAACTGACTGAGCCACCCAGGCGCCTCTTCATCTAGATATCTTAAAAAGATCTGAGGAGCAGAAAAGGAGGGAAGCACGCTCTCAAGTAAAGAAGTTGGACTTGGAATGGTCTATGAAAGATAGGCAAGCCACAAGAGAGAGAAGAGACTCATAACTTCATGGACTCCATGAGAAAAAGGAGAGACTTCCTACCCCTCAGCTTTTACGTGACAGTTAAAGGAATCCTAAAATAGAGCCTAAGAAACTACCTTGACCATCAATGTTTTGAAACTCCTTCAAAGCCTGTTGAGAAAGCCAAGAATGAAGATTTGCTCATGACGACACAGAGTCCTCAGTGCATGTCTCCTTTCCATCCTACACCCCCAGCTCCTTTGTCATGGGAATCCTGTTCATTCCCAGAGTAGCCTCATGACATGGTCATGTTGTTGATCATTGCTGTTGTTTTTATTACCTCTCGAATCTCAGTTTTGGGGAAGGTAGGCACTATAAGAGGCACCGTTTAGCAGAAGGCTGTGTGCCCCAGGGTGCCTTCTCCCTGTGCCCCTTCTCAGAGTTTCTTCCTGCACCAAGTCCATTTTAGGGCAGTTGTCTAACCCGCAAGACCCACTGTTCTTGGCTACACAGGGCAGCAGGAGCAAACTCCCGGAGGAAATGCATCAATATTCTGCATTGTTTCCTGGTGAATTGCACCATCTCAGTTTTTTTCTCTGGATCCCACCTACATTTGCCAGGTGGTTTCTTCATCTTTGTTCCAAGTCTGTTTTGGTGATTGGACCTCAGTGCTGAGGCTTGGAACTTTACTCAGAGATCTATTCCAGATGGCCCGTCATCTGCTAAACTCTAGCTCTTTCCACTCCCATTTGGTTCTGGATTGGTGGTATGGACAAAAACCCAGATTCAGCTTGAAGCTTGGTGGTAAGCCAAGGCAAGAAAGTGTGAGCAAATGACTGAATTAGGATAGCAGGTTTAAGGGCAGGAGACAAGATCATTTTTATGTTGATAGGAAAATTTTAGAGTTTTTTTTTTTTAAAGGCATCTGGTTCACATGTCTGTTGGTCTCCCAAAAAGGAACATGGTGTGGGGAAGCTTTAATATAATTCCCCCTATTTTCTTTCTTTCTTTCTTTCTTTCTTTCTTTCTTTCTTTCTTTCTTTCTTTCTTTCTTTCTTTCTTTCTTTCTTTCTTCCTTCCTTCCTTCCTTCCTTCCTTCCTTCCTTCCTTCCTTCCTTCCTTCCTTCCTTCCTTCCTTCCTTCCTTCCTTCCTTCCTTCCTTCCTTCCTTCCTTCCTTCCTTCCTTCCTTCCTTCCTTCCTTCCTTCCTTCCTTCCTTCCTTCCTTCCTTCCTTCCTTCCTTCCTTCCTTCCTTCCTTCCTTCCTTCCTTCCTTTCTTTCTTTCTTTCTTTCTTTTCTTTCCCACTAAATGTAAATTATGTCAAGTTTGAAACTCTACATTCTCTTTTCCTCAAGGTGGTGCCTTGCTATGTAGCTAAGGGAAAGTGAACTTTAATATATTTTTGCAGGGTGAAGAACCAATATTGATCAATGAGGTGTTATTTATTCTTTCATCCTTTTTTAAAAGCTCACACATTTAGTTAAGAATATTGGTCTTGCCCCATAGATCTAATCATAGCACCTAAGCAGCATTTTGGAGGTTGGCCACAACCAGTAGGAGTGTATGTAGAACAACTTTGTTTTTCTTCAACAAACTCCCATTTTAACAACTTAAAATTAAAAAATTTACTTAGAGAATATGTGTATATACATGTAATACACAAGTGTACAATTATTCTTAGAAAAATGAGTTTATTTTTGCATTCTTTCATAAAGTTCCAAGAATTGCTAGAATTTGGTAAATCTGTATTTACTCTACCCATGTATTTTTTGCATTTTGGTCTTTTGTTCTTCTCCTGAATTCTATCCCAGTCTTTGACTTTGTAGATGAGAAAATCCAACATTTCTTGGTCTGCAGCCACATAGAAACTCTTCTAGTCCCTTGTCCATTTTAAAGAAAAATCTGGCATGTTTCTTGGTTCTATTATTCTTTGTTCCTCTCACTGAGCAATCCTGAGCTTTTGTTTGTCCTTGGTCCCCCTTCCCTGCTCCTGCTACTTCAAAAGTACAATCAGATTTTTGTTGAACTTAAAATATGTTTTTTTACTACTCAAGTGATAGTTATCACCTTCTATTTTTACACTGCTTACATGTTCCTCTTTTTCTCCTCCATAAGGATTGATTTTCATGGTTCTTAAACTTCTTTAGTCTTCATATCTCTTTGTCTCCTCTTTTAAAAAAGTCTGGTGTCCTCTGACTGTTGGTGATTTGATTTCTGGTGGTTTTACTTTATATAAATACACAGTACTGAAGTATTTTCAAATTGTGTACGAAATCTGTGTCCAAACTTTTTTTAAAGTAATGAATTTGCCACCATATGCCATTAAGGACCTGCTTTGCTTTTTCCTTCTTGCAGCTGAGGACCATTCATTGCTGGTTTAGTTTTGGATCCCTGGGAGCAAATGAGACTTAGAGTGTAAAATTGTACGTCATTTGGAACTGAGCTGCTTTTATACACTTCAGGTGCAAAAATGCAAAATGATGAAAGCCTGACATTGGTGTAATTGCTGGAGGTAGGATTGCTGAGCCAGCTCAAGGCTGACTCCAAATACCCTGTGACTAAACTAATCCCCTCATTTATTGCTACGTGGATGTCATTTTTCCTCCTGGTCACCAAAGCCATTTTCATAATGTACAGTGACATTTATAACCTGTATATTCATATGCTAAATCTGAATCTATCCAGGTCATTGTTTTGTGTGTGTGTGTTTTTTTTAAGATTTTATTTATTTGAGAGAGAGTGAGCACAAGTGGGGGTGGAGCAGAGGGAGAGGGAGAAACAGGCTCCCCGCTGAGCAGGGAGCCTGATGCAGGGCTCCATCCCAGGACCCCAAGATCATGACCTGAGCCGAAGGCAGACACTTAACCGACTGAGCCACCCAGGTGCCCCTATCCAGGTCATTGTTAACAGCAGACTAAAGTGAACATACACTGGTCATGTTAAAATAAGTTCAGGATTCAAATCTTTGCCCAACCTTGACAGGAGCAAAAACTGTAATTGCTGTTTCTAGTTCAGCAATATCTATGCAGGTGTGTGCAGAATCATGATCAAAGACTTGAATCTCTCTTTCGGAGGAATTTTTTTTTAATACCTTCTGTAGATCTGTTTATCAAGAAGAATCTCTAAATCTAGTCACATTATATTCAGAAAAAGCTGCTTTCCTCCTGCAAGACTCCTTGCTGTTTCTGGAAGAAAATGTTTAGGGGGATCTTGGGAGGACATTGATGTTGTTGCCCTGGAAATAGGTCTTCCTGTCCTCAAGAGCGCCTTGCTGTTCAGGATGCCCTTCAAGGCCGGATGGTACATGGAAAAGTCCAGTTTCTCCCCTGCATGGATCATGAAGACAGCCCTTCTGAGAGACAGGCAGTTACTGAAGAGTTGACCACTGCCCCATCTAATGCTCAAAAATCCATCCCTTTAAAGGAAACGCAGTATGCTTTATTTAGTGCCAAGTCCACTGGTTGTTTTCCCTTCTGAATAAAGAAGCTGGAGGACACCGTGGAAAGAGCACAACTCTGTTTTTCTTTTCTTCCGATATTGTACCCTATGGAAATTGTTCAAGAACAATTTACCCTTAACCCCTCACCCACAAATGCTGCCAGCTTCAGGGTCAGGTTGAGCTGAGTTTATCAGCTCCAGAAAAGCAACTCAGATGAGTCAAAGGCAGCAACCTCAACCACTGTGAGCTCTCTGCCTCTGTGGACTTGGCAGGTGCTATCAAAGCCCAGCAGCCCTGGGGCTGCTGGGCGCTGGCCCCTCCCTTTCATTCAGCCCCATTTCCTGCTGGAAGGATGGGCCCTGCATAGAACTGCTTTAAGGCGCATGAGGCGTTTGTTTACTTTCATTCACATTTTGTTAACCTCTCTGAGTGGTGTCCACATCTTTTCCCATGTTTTGTGTTGTTTGTTACTACTGCCAGAGGTATGAACTTGATACGGACTTTGAATGTTTATGGGCCTGAGCCGCCCAGGACGACAGTATTCCCAAACTCCCCGGCCTGCTTCCAGACATCTGCTTTATAACCCTCACAATGATAGGCAACGAGCTCCTAGAACACCGAACCCTTCATGTCAGACAACCCCACCAGGTCTTTCACTGGTTTTGCTTTGCCATGACTGTAGATACCAGTGGATGGTGGGTCTTCTCAGGTGCGGCAGGGGGCAGAAAATCCCATGGGATCCACTTAGGCCCACATGGGGTGACTCAGGTCAGACCTGACATATGATCAGGTGAAAATTCAACTCCAGAAACTTGGAGAAGACCTCAACTCTGGAAACCATTTTTAAAGAAAATTAAACTTTCTAAAAGGTTTAAACACATGTTTTTAATACTTGTTAAATGTCTTCTCTTTCTGGAAAAGACATGCTTCAAGAAAATGAAGAAAAAGATTAATATTTGGCAAAACAATCTCTCCTACAAATGCCCCTCGGTAAAAGCAAATGAAAATTGTACTTACTACCAGGTTGGGCTCTGTTCTACACCTGCATTTTTGTTTTTCTTTCTTCTCTCTTTATTGTGTTATAACGGTCTGCTTCATAGGACTTCTTAATTAAATATTTAACAGCATGTAGCAGTGGGGGTTGGGTGATGTTATGCTATGTTTTATTGCAGTAGCTTAATGTGTGTATTTGTACTTTGTGCTGGTGTTTTAATCCACATGGAGGGCTCCCTTCCATACAGAGACCCAAGTGCATCTCATGAAGAGGACTTCAATTCTCTTAGTTCCGAGAGCCAAGCTATGGTGGTGCTAACAGGTAGACCCTAATGTGTCCCAATTCAAGTATTAACCTTAGTCGGAGGTCCCTTTGGCTTACGGAGGAGAAGATGTCTGTTGCCTTGTCATTCCTTTTAGAAAGTCTGAATTGTCTGTATATAGAGTGCGAGAGGGGGATAGAGATGGAGGAACAGTCTACAGCAGGCTGGGCAAAAAGACAGTTGATTATTGGCAACAGGGAAATTCTCACTGACTTAGCAAGAGTCACCGGGTAGCCATCTGTACTTGAGAAGGACTTTGCAGCTTTCTCTGCGTGTGGTGATATGTATTGTGGTTGTGAGGGTGTCAGAGGGTGAAATGCCAGGGACTTCTAACTGGCCCAGAGAATTGAAAGGCAGGTCACTAGAGAGATGGTTCGTTCAAAGGTGAGTTGGCATTTGGACAGGGATTCTTCTTTCTGCAAGATGAGTGACTGCAGTAGTAGAGCTAGAGGTGTGTGTAGAGAGGAAATGGGAGAGGGGGCTTACCCTGGTGCATGTGGAAGGGCCACATATGCAGGGAGGGTGCCAAGCAGAATCATCTGTCGCCTTTTGCCAAAGTATAGAGCTACAGTTCCTCAACCTATTTAGGTTGTGGACCCTTTGGGAATGTGATGAATGCTTGCTATGGAACCTCACTCCAGAAAAGGGTTTCTCAACCTTGAACTAGTGACATTTTGGACCAGATAGTTCTTTGTTATGGGGGCTTTCCTGTGTACAGTAGGATGTTTAGCAGCATGGCTGGATTATGCCCACTAGAAGCCAGGAACCACCACTTTGTCCCCTGCCCAGTTGTGGCACCACTGTCTCCAGATATTGCCAACATCCCCTGGGGGACAAAATTGATCCTGGTCTGAGAACCACAACTCAGGAAATACACAAATATATCCAAAATTTCCAAAGGGTGTGTGTGGGGGGTGCTGGCTCTTGATGCCTATTTATGATCCTCCCAAATATCTCTAGCACCTTCTGTTCTGACTTCTCAGAGAAACTCAATCTCGTATTATTCATGTGATCTCAATCTCATTATTGCCATAGAATCATGGGTCTGAGAGCCACAACAGGCCCACTTAATCTACCATCTTTGTGAAAAAGGTATGGAGAATTTTTATCCATTAAAAAAAAGGAGGCAACTAAGGTTCACAAAATGTAAATTATTTATCTCTGGTCACACTGAAATTACTTGCCTACGAAGTCATGAGGTACAAGAACCTAGATTCCCTATTTTCTGGGACAGATACATCTTTGTCCAGTGGTTCTAGGACACCAGCTTGTGGGAATTGAGTGAAGTCATTGTGGCTCATCAATATGTCATCACACTGCCCTGCCTCTTTATTCTGTCTTTCTCTTACCTCAGACAACCCAAGAAGCATTTGTCTTGTCCCTTTTTGGAAATCTCCTTTCGTCTTCAGGCATATCAGACATATTTCTGAATGCCTTCTTGCCATTCTACTTTCTCAGATAATCGACCCCTGCCCACAGACTCTGCCGAGTGAGCAGTGGGCCATATGTCCCTGCTTTTCACTCTCTCCACGGTGTGAACACTGACCTGAGAAGAAAGGCCCCATCTCTAAGTCAGTTGGTGGCCCATAAGTTGCAGCCTGAATCAAAAGGATAGCCAGATCAATAACACTCCTCCCTGGGAATTTGATCTTAATGACACAGTGAGAAGTGACTTGTTGGTAGCAACTAAGAGAGGGGAGTTGTGGTTGAGAACCTCCTGCCATGGAGGTCTCCAGGGCTTTCTGGGATCCAAAGTCAGCTTCAAGGAGGATCAGTATCGTTTGAGTTTCTGTACTTGGTGTAGCTAGAAAGACCCTTCTTTGAGCCCTGTAATAAACACCTATTCCATTCAACCTAGTGGGCCTTCCGAAGTGGCTGCCTTTCTACCAGATACCCTGCACACACAAGGTGAATAGAATTCTGACTGAATTATAAGGACTGTCCTGTCTGAGGTATTTTAAGGCAGCATTTCCCGCAGAAGAGCAGGCATTGTTGCCAGTACATTATCCGTAGGGCTTCTCTGTGAATAGGGACATCCAGGTCTGCTAGTGAGGAGTAGGGTGGATGCCTGCTATGGGTTTGTGACATGCTGCCTAGGATAGCCTTGCTATGGGAATTCAGATGCGGCCAAAGGACAGATGTGTGTATATCTCTTCAGGTGTGGATGTTCTGGGGTCATTTAGCGTCTCTTTGGCAGAGTCTACAATAGTTGTCACCCCGGGGGGAGACCGATTTGGCCTCCATAGTGAATGCATATGCTCATGTTTTGTGCTTTGAGGATATTTCCTGGCAATAGTGTTTATTCACCTGGACAATTGCCATCTCCCCTTCAAAAACATGGATCTATAAAAGCAGGGCACCTTAACGGTGGTTGTACTGCCTCTGGGTGGGGAGGCATATTGAAGATGTGGCGGGGGCCAATTTTGACTGAAACATGATTGAAGAACACTACTGGCATTTATGATCAGGGGCCAGGGATGCTAGATACTAAAGATTTGTGCCATGATCCACGTGAATTTTGAATGTCTCACAAGATCTATTTAAAATTATCTGAACTTAGGGGCGGAGAAAGATGGCGGAGGAGTACGAGACCTGGATTTCGTCTGGTCTCAGGAATTCAGCTGAATAGGGATCAAACCATTCTGAACACCTACGAACTCAATAGGAGATCGAGGAGGAGAGTAGCAACAACTCTCTGAACAGAGAGGCGACCACTTACTGGAAGGTAGGACGTGCAGAGAAGTGAATCCGAGGCGATATTCGGGAGGATAGACGGCGGGGGAGGGGCCTCCGTCGGCCGCTTCTGGCAAGTGCTAGAGCCGCGGAGCACAAAATCGGAACTTTGAGAAGCCGGCTCCGCTGAGGGATGTCGCTCCAGTGGCTAAGCGGGGGGTGGAACCCTCCCGGGACAGTGTGGTCTCAGGACCCTCGGGGTCACAGAAAGACCGGGGGTGCCTGAGTGCGACAGAGCTCCCAGGTATTGGAGCAGGGAAGCTGGCTGCAGAGACGGAGCCGAGGCGCGGGCTCACAGCTCGGGGTGGCCATAAACTGTGATCCGCGGCCCAGTTGGGCCACTGCTCCTCCAGCAGGGACCCAGTGAGTGGCAGATCCGGGGAGACTCCCCTTTCTCCCCCGGGAGGAGCGGTGCGGGAATGCACCGCAGGGATCTGCTGGGTTTGGAGACTCCACACGGGGTCGGGTGCCAGAAATAGAAACGCTCGGTCACAGGCCGGGTGAGCACGGAGTGTGGCCCGAGACCGGGGACACGGGAGTGACTGCTTTTCTCTGGGGGCGCACTGAGGAGCGGGGCCCCGAGTTCTCAGCTCCTCCTGGTGGAGATTGGGAGGCCACCATTTTCGTCCTGGTCCTCCAAAGCTGTACCGAGAGCTTGCAGGGAACAAAAGCTCCTGAGAGCAAACCTGAGCAGCTTGCTTAGCCCGGACCGACAAGGGCGGGGCAATTCCGCCTCCGGCAAAGACATTTGGGAACCATGGCAACAGGCCCCTCCCCCAGAAGATCATCAAGAACAGCCAGCAAGCCAAGACCAAGTTTACCGATCAAGGAGAACGGGAGAATTCCAGCGCTAGGGGAATACTGCACATAGAATTCATGGCTTTTTTTTTTTTACCATGATTCATTAGTTCATCAAAGTTAATTTTTTTAACTGTTTTTTTTTAATTTTTCTTTTTCCCTTTTTCAACCAACATCTTATTAATCCTTTTAAAAAAACATATTTTATTTTTCATTTTTAGAGTCATATTTTATCCCTTCATAGTAGTTGCCCTTATTTTTGCCATATATTTATGGTTGTTCTCTCTTTAAAATTTTAAGATACAGTTCCTTCTAACAGATCAAAATAGACCCTAAATCACTAGCGTATGGCTTTGTTCTAGTCTCCTGCCTGACCGCATTCTCTCCCTTTTTTCTTTTTTTTTTAATCTTTCTTTTTTCAAACAACTTATCTTATCAATTCCTTTTATAAAATCTTTTATAATTTTCATCTTTACACTCATCTTCCATCCCTTCATTGTATCGACCCTTATTTTGTACATATATGTCTTTCTTCCTTTAAAATTTTAGGAGGCGGGCGCCTGGGTGGCTCAGTTGGTTAAACGACTGCCTTCAGCTCAGGTCATGATCCTGGAGTCCCGGGATCGAGTCCCACATCGGGCTCCCTGCTCGGCAGGGAGTCTGCTTCTCCCTCTGACCCTCTCCCCTCTCATGCTGTCTCTCTATCTCATTCTCTCTCTCAAATAAATAAATAAAATCTTTAAAAAAAAATAAATAAAATTTTAGGAGGCACTTTTTTCTAACAGACCAAAATACGCCCAAAAGCTAGTGTGTGGCACTGATCTATGCACTAGCCTGATCATATTTGATCATATGCTACTTTTTTTGTATTGTTCTGTTTTTGTTTTTATCTTTTTTTTCTTTTTTCTTTCTTTTTCTCTTTCTTTTTTCTTTCTTTCCCTTTCTTTTCCCCTGGTTTCAGGTCTTTTCTGATTTGTATACAGTATATTTGCTGGGGACGTTGTTAACCTGTTAGCATTTTGTTCTCTCATTCATATATTCTCCTCTGGACAAAATGACAAGACGAAAAAAATCACCTCAGCAAAAAAAACAATAGATAGTACCGTCAGCCAGGGACCTACTCAATACGGACATTAGTACGATGTCGGACCTAGAGTTCAGAATCATGACTTTAAAGATACTAGCTGGGCTTGAAAAAAGTGTGGAAGTTATTCGAGAAACCCTTTCTGGAGAAATAAAAGAACTAAAATCTAACCAAGTCAAAATCAAAAAGGCTATTGATGAGGTGCAATCAAAAATGGGGGCACTAACTGCTAGGATAAATGAGGCAGAAGAGAGAATCAGCGATATAGAAGACCAAATGATGGAAAATAAAGAGGCTGAGAAAAAGAGAGAAAAACAACTACAGGATCATGAGGGCAGAATTCGAGAGATAAGTGATACGATAAGACGAAACAACATTAGAATAATTGGGATCCCAGAAGAAGAAGAAAGAGAGAGAGGGGCAGAAGGTATATTGGAGCAAATAATAGCAGAGAACTTCCCTAATGTGAGGAAGGAAACAGGCATCAAAATCCAGGAGGCACAGAGAACCCCTCTCAAAATCAATAATAATAGGTCAACACCCCAACATCTAATAGTAAAACTTACGAGTCTCAGAGACAAAGAGAAAATCCTGAAAGCAGCTCGGGAGAAGAGATATGTAACCTACAATGGTAGAAACATTAGATTGGCAACAGACCTATCCACAGAGACCTGGCAGGCCAGAAAGGACTGGCAAGATATCTTCAGAGCACTAAACGAGAAAAATATGCAGCCAAGAATACTATATCCAGCTAGGCTGTCCTTGAAAATAGAAGGAGAGATCAAAACCTTCCAGGACAAACAAAAACTAAAGGAATTTGCAAACACGAAACCAGCCCTCCAAGAAATATTGAAAGGGGTCCTCTAAGCAAAGAGAGAGCCTAAAAGCAGCAAAGATCAGAAAGGAACCCAGACAATATACAGTCACAGTCACCTTACAGGCAATACAATGGCATTAAATTCATACCTTTCAATAGTTACCCTGAATGTAAATGGGCTAAATGCCCCAATCAAAAGACACAGGCTATCAGATTGGATTAAAAAACAAGACCCAACAATATGCTGTCTGCAAGAGACTCATATTAGACCCAAAGACACCCCCAGATTGAAAGTGAGGGGGTGGAAAACAATTTATCATGCTAATGGACACCAAAAGAAAGCTGGAGTGGCAATCCTTGTATCAGACAGATTAGATTTTAAAACAAAGACTGTAATAAGAGATGAGGAAGGACACTATATCCTACTTAAAGGGTCTATCCAACAAGAAGATCTAACAATTGTAAATATCTATGCCCCTAACCTGGGAGCAGCCAATTATATAAGGCAATTAATAACAAAAGCGAAGAAACACATTGACAACAATACAATAATAGTGGGGGACTTTAACACACCCCTGACTGAAATGGACAGACCATCTAAGCAAAAGATCAACAAGGAAATAAAGACTTTAAATGACACACTGGACCAAATGGACTTCACAGACATATTCAGAACATTCCATCCCAAAGCAACAGAATACACATTCTTCTCTAATGCCCATGGAACATTCTCCAGAATTGATCACATCCTAGGTCACAAATCAGGTCTCAACCGGTACCAAAAGATTGGGATCATTCCCTGCATGTTTTCAGACCACAATGCTTTGAAACTAGAACTCAATCACAAGAGGAAAGTCGGAAAGAACTCAAATACATGGAGGCTAAAGAGCATCCTACTAAAGAATGAATGGGTCAACCAGGAAATTGAAGAATTAAAAAAATTCATGGAAACCAATGAAAATGAAAACACAACTGTTCAAAATCTTTGGGATACAGCAAAGGCAGTCCTGAGAGGAAAGTATATAGCAATACAAGCCTTTCTCAAGAAACAAGAAAGGTCTCAAATACACAACCTAACCCTACACCTAAAGGAGCTGGAGAAAGAACAGCAAATAAAGCCTAAACCCAGCAGGAGAAGAGAAATAATAAAGATAAGAGCAGAAATCAATGAACTAGAAACCAAAAGAACAGTAGAACAGATCAACGAAACTAGGAGCTGGTTCTTTGAAAGAATTAACAAGATTGATAAGCCCCTGGCCAGACTTATCAAAAAGAAAAGAGAGATGACCCAAATCAACAAAATCATGAATGAAAGAGGAGAGATCACAACCAACACCAAAGAAATACAAACAATTATAAGAACATATTATGAGCAACTCTATGCCAGCCAATTAGATAACCTGGAAGAAATGGGTGCATTCGTAGAGATGTATCAACTACCAAAATTGAACCAGGAAGAAATAGAAAACCTAAACAGACCTATAGCCACTAAGGAAATTGAAGCAGTCATCCAAAATCTCCCAACAAACAAAAGCCCGGGGCCAGATGGCTTCCCAGGGGAGTTCTATTAGACATTTAAAGAAGAATTAATACCTATTCTCCTGAAACTGTTCCAAAAAATAGAAATAGAAGGAAAACTTCCAAACTCATTTTATGAGGCCACCATTACCTTGATCCCAAAACCAGACAAAGACCCCATCAAAAAGGAGAATTACAGACCAATATCCTTGAAGAACATGGATGCAAAAATTCTCACCAAAATTCTAGCCAATAGGATCCAACAGTACATTAAAAGGATTATTCATCATGACCAAGTGGGATTTATCCCTGGGCTGCAAGGCTGGTTCAACATCCGCAAATCAATCAACGTGATACAATACATTAACAAAAGAAAGAACAAGAATCATATGATCCTCTCAATAGATGCAGAAAAAGCATTTGACAAAGTCCAGCATCCTTTCTTGATCAAAACTCTTCAGAGTATAGGGATAGAGGGTACATACCTAATATCATAAAAGCCATCTATGAAAAACCTACAGCGAATATCATTCTCAATGGGGAAAAGCTGAGAGCTTTTCCCCTACGGTCAGGAACGCGGCAGGGATGTCCACTCTCACCACTGCTATTCAACATAGTAGTAGAAGTCCTAGCCACAGCAATCAGACAGCAAAAAGAAATCCAAGGCATCCAAATCGGCAAAGAGGAAGTCAAACTCTCACTCTTTGCAGATGATATGATACTGTATGTGGAAAACCCAAAAGACTCCACCCCAAAACTGCTAGAACTCATACAGGAATTCAGTAAAGTAGCAGCATATAAAATCAATGCACAGAAATCAGTGGCATTCCTATACACCAACAACAAGACAGAAGAGAGACAAATCAAGTAGTTGATCCCATTTACAATTGCATCCAAAAGCATAAGATACCTAGGAATAAATTTAACCAAAGAGGCAAAGGATCTGTACTCAGAAAACTATAAAATACTCATGAAAGAAATTGAAGAAGACACAAAGAAATGGAAAAATGTTCCATGCTCATGGATTGGGAGAACCAACATTGTGAAGATGTCAATGCTACCTAGAGTACTCTACACATTCAATGCAATCCCCATCAAAATACCATCCACTTTTTTCAAAGAAATGGAACAAATAATCCTAAAATTTTATGGAACCAGAAGAGACCCCGAATAGCCAGAGGAATATTGAAAAAGAAAAGCAAAGCTGGCGGCATCACAATTCCGGACTTCCAGCTCTATTACAAAGCTGTCATCATCAAGACAGTATGGTACTGGCACAAAAACAGACACATAGATCAATGGAACAGAATCGAGAGCCCAGAAAGCGACCCTCAACTCTATGGTCAACTCATCTTTGACAAAGCAGGAAAGAATGTCCAATGGCAAAAAGACAGTCTCTTCAACAAATGGTGTTGGGAAAATTGGACAGCCACATGCAGAAGAATGAAACTGGACCATTTCCTTACACCACACACAAAAATAGACTCCAAATGGTTGAAAGACCTAAACGTGAAACAGGAGTCCATCAAAATCCTAAAGGAGAACACAGGCAGCAACCTCTTCGACCTCAGCCGCAGCAACTTCTTCCTAGAAACATCGCCAAAGGCAAGGGAAGCAAGGGCAAAAATGAACTATTGGGATTTCATCAAGATAAAAAGCTTTTGCACAGCAAAAGAAACAGTCCACAAAACCAAAAGACAACCGACAGAATGGGAGAAAATATTTGCAAATGACATATCAGATAAAGGACTAGTATCCAAAATCTATAAAGAACTTATCAAACTCAACACCCAAAGAACAAATAATCCAATCAAGAAATGGGCAGAAGACATGAACAGACATTTTTCCAAAGAAGACACCCAAATGGCCAACAGACACATGAAAAAGTGCTCAACATCGCTTGGCATCAGGGAAATCCAAATCAAAACCTCAATGAGATACCACCTCACACCCGTCAGAATTGCTAAAATTAACAAGTCAGGAAACGACAGATGTTGGCGGGGATGTGGAGAAAGGGGAACCCTCCTACACTGTTGGTGGGAATGCAAGCTGGTGCAACCCCTCTGGAAAACAGTATGGAGGTTCCTCAAACAGTTGCAAATAGAGCTACCATACGATCCAGCAATTGCACTACTGGGTATTTACCCCAAAGATACAAATGTAGGGATCCAAAGGGGTACGTGCACCCCAATGTTGATAGCAGCAATGTCCACAATAGCCAAACTGTGGAAAGAGCCAAGATGTCCATCAACAGATGAATGGATAAAGAAGATGTGGTATATATACACAATGGAATATTATGCAGCCATCAAAAGGAATGAGATCTTGCCATTTGCAATGATGTGGATGGAACTGGAGGGTGTTATGCTGAGTGAAATAAGTCAATCAGAGACATGTATCATATGACCTCACTGATATGAGGAATTCTTAATCTCAGGAAACAAACTGAGTGTTGCTGGAGTGGTGGGGGGTGGGAGGGATGGGGTGGCTGGGTGATAGACATTGGGGAGGGGATGTGCTATGGTGAGCGCTGTGAATTGTGCAAGACGGCTGAGTCGCAGATCTGTACTTCTGTGACAAATAATGCAACATATGTTAAGAAAAAAGAAGAAGAAGAAAATAGCAGGAGGAGAAGAATGAGGGGGAGTAAGTCAGAGGGGGAAACGAACCATGAGAGACGATGGACTCTGAAAAACAAACTGAGGGTTCTAGAGGGGAGGAGGGTGGGCGGATGCGTTAGCCTTGTGATGGGTATTCAAGCGGGCACGTTCTGCGTGGAGCACTGGGTGTTATGCACAAACAATGAATCATGGAACACTTCATCAGAAACTAATGATGTAATGTATGGTGATTAACATAACAATAAAAAAATAAAAATTAAAAAAATAAAATAAAATTATCTGAACTTCAAATCTAATTCAATTTAACATAAAAGCAGAAAGTAGTTTGGCTCAGTTTTAACAGTCACTGAAACTTCTAGGAATAAAACTACTATTTAATTAAGGGAAGATTGTCCCTTTTGTTTGGAAATTTACCAAGAGTTTTTCATTTCAGAAAATCATGTTAACTGATGTTGCTGGTATCAATTGCCAATATGAGCTGCCATGATGCAGTTTGTTTGTGTGCACTGGAGTAGTGACATTCATGATAATTCTGTGTGTATATACATATATATCTGTTTGTGGCTAGAGTAGAAAGACCAGAGTCTCAGTATAGGTCTCCAATTCTTATCACTATCTTGAATCATGAAGAAGCACTAAGGTTTTCATCAAAGAGTAATATTTTGTAGTGAAATATTATCACCTTTAGCTATGTGGTCCACTGTGAGTTTACATTTCTCCTTAGGGAATGTGAACATTTGTACATTTCTTTATGTGGAGCCAGACCTTCCTCTTCAACCAGAGAGTAAATCAGGACACTCTGCTGTTGAAGGAGGGGAACAAGGGTTTCTCCAACTCAGTAAGAGAGAGATTCTCTTCTTTTGGCTCTCTCTCCTTTGACCCATGCTGGGCATGTTCACACATCTCCCTATTTTCCATCTCCAAGCGTATCACCTGCTCCTGTGAAGTATCAAGATTATGAGGACTAGGTCTCCACAACTGTTCCCTAGGTCATTTTTCACATTTAAAGTTGCTTAAATTTATGATTATCATCCCCATTAGTCTCAGAGGAGTAGAAGTTCTTGGACTCCAGAGAATGAAGACCTCCACATTATCCAAGGATGCCATTAACCCTTTCTTTATATAAGATTTCTTCTGATTCCTTTCTTGGCAGCATTAACTTCTCCTGGATCTAGTATCAGCTTTGATTATCAAGAAGAAATGTTCAAATGAGATTATTTTTAAGTGACCTTTTATTTCTTAGCTATTTCTCTAGCAAGAATACAAACAGCCCACTTTCCTGAGGACTTGTTGTGTATCAGGCACAATTCCGAGTTCTTTATGCATATTGTTTCATGTAACTGTCATAAATAACCATGTGAGGTAGATGCTATTATTATCCCCATTTCATAGATAAGAAATCTTGGAAAGGTTAAATAACTTGCCTAAGATTTCATAATTAATAAGTGTCCTTCTCTGTCCATCAAATGTAACTCATTTAATGCCCTAAATAGAAAAGCATCCCAGAGAAAAATAAATTGAGAAAGTACGAAAGTGTGAGACTAAATCCATCACCAAGACATTCCAACAGAGTTGTGGTCATGGTAGGCCTAGCATTTCCCTAAATATTGGCTCACAATCACTTTCTCATTACTCATATCTAAACTATATATAGCAACAATATGTCATCGGGAGAAGAATGACTCTTAACAGTTGATGCTAACAGATTTCAGTGTATGTCTCTTTTTACTTTGGCTGCTGTCCTACTTAATTGGCAAATTATTCCTAATCAGAGAACCGAAAAGAATAAAATTTAATAGCAAGTCACTCGGTTTCTCTGAGCCTAGATATCTGTTTCCAAACATGTGACCCTTGTTTTCCTTATCTTTATGGCCTGGAGCAGAGAAGTGTGGATGACTATGGTTTATACTAACAAGGCCAGTGCCATGGTTTTAAATTATTTCATGTAAGCTTTTCTTTATGCTTTTACCACAGATGATGCCCTTAATCTTGGTCCCGAACTGTTGATTTTCAGAAGGACCAGGGGAGAAGATGAATCCACCGTTTCTACTGAAAAACATTCCCTAAATGTTGGACCCTGAGTAGATGAGCCACGTGTTGTCAGTTGGTACTCGGTTCCTCCCAGACTTTCTATTCCCTCATATTTCTAGGACTAGAAACCTACTTCCTCCGTTACTCAGACCCCCTTGTCAGCTGGGTTCTGTTGGGTTCTACCAATGAGAAGCCCTCAGGTGAGATTGGAAGGTAGGAGGGTTCTGCATCAGGCAGCAATGTCGATGGGAAAACGGGCTCGTGGTTTTTCCCCAGCAGCAGCATTTCTGGCCAGTGTGATTCATGCTCTGAGCAACTTACTTTTTTTCCCTTTCACTTCTTCAGCCCCGGCATTTTCTTATAGTTACTTATCTTTGTGAAACCTTGTGCCTTTCCTTATTTGCACCTCTAGCCCTTCTGATATGTTTGTAATCAATTTTCTGTATCACATTGCATTTCAAACCACTTTGAAATGAAGTGGTTTCTATTTTCTGGCATAGACACCAACTTGAAAATAAGTAGGGGGAAATTTATAAGAGCCAATAGCATCGTTGTCACAGATAAAAGATAAATTTGATCTGCTGGCTGATTTTATTTATTGTAGCATGAAAAGAAATTAAAGATAGTTTATACAGAGTAAATGGTAAGTAGGCACACATATCTAGCTCCAGTGGATTATATCCTGAGAACAAAAAGGATTGCAACAAAACAAGCAAGCAAGCAAACAAAACAAAAAGGATAAAAGCCTCTTAAGCTATTTTTACTTATAATATGTAGGTAGAAGTGTTGGTATTGTTTTCTGAGATTCTTCTAGAGCAGTATGTGATAAAACAAATAATTATATTGATGTCACTGTGTATGTTTTTCAAAATGGAAAAAGAGATACAGATGTAAGATTCATGAGGTTACATTAAAAACTCCGTGGTCTTAAAAAACAAAACTCTGTGGTCTTAAAAACAAAAGAAAACAAAACAAAAAACTCTGTGGTCTTGAACTGCAATTGGAATTAGCATTTTAAAAACCTCTTGAGGTATCTTATCTTTTTTTTTTTCACCGTATCATTATTTTTAATGTCCAGCATTTACAATACGAGGGCCAGAGCTTTCTCCCCAACTCAAGTTTATAAATTCTCAATTGGCTTGTGAGGCCAATAGGGATACTTCTTCTTGTCTAATCTGGTTTCTGGGAAGACTTCATTCAGATCCTCAATGGTCATCTGATCAAATGGATTATGTTCCTCATCTTCTCCACCTCTTTTTCATATTCCTCAATCCTGGCCTTTGAGAGAGACAAAAACTCGGCACAACTTTTCACATCTTCTTTTTCTTCAGCATCCACCTGAACAGTATATTTATCCTCTGGCACAGGAACCTTCAGGGCATTAAACTTCTTCTCAAAGTCATCTACCAAACCAGCCTTCGCCACATTGGCCTTGTAGTAAGCCCAGTCGATAGCAGCTGGTTTCTCAGGGAGAGTAGCCAACCTGGAGGTAAGTGTCTCATTCCAGGATTTCAGGGAGTTGGCAATGGCCTTCTGGTTTTGGGGTATGATCTCCCCAAAAGCTACCCAGTGAATGGTTTTTAGAGAAAGTTTTCGCGCAGCCATCTTGAGATCCTTCACTGACCCTGGCGGCCAAGAGTCCACAGCAGCAAGGACATGAGGTATCTTATCTTTAATAATGTATTTCCTATCCACCCAAAAGGACTAAAAACAACCAATCCATTAACAATTAACATCTTCTGTGCCCAGATTGCCATTTCTAAATATCATTTCCCAATTTATTTATTTTATTTTTTTGCCAACTTTGTTTTATTTTCTATCAAATATATTCCTTTTCATTCTGCCTGAATAAAGGTGAATGGCACATGGACTTTCATGAATAATTAAATTAATCCAACTTTGATTTACATATGTTGAAGTTGTTATCAGTCTACACAGTCTCTTATTATAGTCTTTGGTTTAGAATCTAATTTGTCTGATATAAGGATTGCCACCCCTGCTTTCTTTTGGTGTCCATTAGCATGCCCCTCACTTTCAATCTGGAGGTGTCTTTGTGTCTAAAATGAGTCTCTTGCAGGCAGCATATTGAAGAGTCTTGTTTTTTTATCCAATCTGATACCCTGTGTCTTTTGATTGGGGCATTTAGCCCATTTTTACATTCAGGATAACTATTTAAAGATATGAATTTAGTGCCATTGTATTGTCTGTAAGGAGACTGTTACTGTATATTGTCTCTGTTCCTTTCTGCTCTCTGTTACTTTTAGGCTCTCTCTTTGCTTAGAGGACCCCTTTCTATATTTCTTGTAGGGCTGGTTTCGTGTTTGCAAATTCCTTTAGTTTTTGTTTGTCCTGGAAGCTTTTTATGTCTCCTATTTTCAATGACAGCCTAGCTGGATATAGTATTCTTGGCTGCGTATTTTTCTCATTTAGTGCTCTAAATATATCATGCCAGTCCTTTCTGGCCTGCCAGGTCTCTGTGGATAGGTCTGCTGCCAATCTAATATTTCTACCATTGTAGGTTACAGACCTCTTGTCCCAAGCTGCTTTCAGGATTTTCTCTTTGTCTCTGAGACCTGTAAGTTTTACTATTAGATGTTGAGGTGTTGACCTATTTTTATTGATTTTGAGGGGGGTTCTCTGTGCCTCCTGGATTTTGATGTCTGTTTCCTTCCCCAAATTAGGGAAGTTCTCTGCTATAATTTGCTCCAATATACCTTCTGCCCCTCTCTTTCTTCTTCTTCTGGGATCCCAATTATTCTGATACTGTTTCATCTTATGGTATCACTTATCTCTCGAATTCTGCCCCGTGATTCAGTAGTTGTTTATCTCTCTTTTTCTCAGCTTCTTTATTCTCCATCATTTGGTTATCACCAATTCTCTCTTCTGCCTCATTTATCCTAGCAGTTAGAGACTCCATTTTTGATTGCACCTCATTAATAACCTTTTTGATTTCGACTTGGTTAGATTTTAGTTCTTTTATTTCTCCAGAAAGGGATTCTCTAGTATCTCCCATGCTTTTTTCAAGCCCTGCTAGTATCTTTATAATCGTCATTCTGAACTCTAGTTCTGACATTTTACTAATGTCCGTATCGATTATGTCCCTGGCAGTCAGTACTGACTCTTGTTCTTTTTTTTGAGGTGAGTTTTTCCGTCTTGTCATTTTGTCCAGAGGAGAATAGATGAACGAGAGAACAAAATGCTAAAAGGGTAACAACGACCCCAGAGAAATATACACTAAACAAATCAGAAGAGACCTGAAACCAAAGGGAAAAGAAAGAAAGAAAGAAAAAAGAATATGATCAGGCTGGTGAATAGAACAGATCCCAACACTAGATTTGGGGTATATTTTGGTCTGTTAGAAGAAACTGCATCCCAGAATTTTAAAGAAAGAAAAACTTATATATATATATACAAAAATCAGGGTAAATATGATGAAGGGATGGAATGTGACTGTAAAGATGAAAATTAAAAAAGATTTAAAAAAAGGAATTGATAGGAAGTTGGTTGAAAAAAGAAAGAAGAAAATTAAAAAAAAAAAAAAAGGAGAGAATGTGATCATGTGGGAGATTAGAACAAAGCCATACACTAGATTTAGGGTATATTTTGGTCTGTTAGAAGAAACTGTATCCCAAAATTTTAAAGAAAGAGAAACATATATATACAAAAATAAGGTTAAATACAATGAAGGGATAGAATATGACTGTAAAGCTCTTTTCGTTCCCAGTGCAGCCATGGCTCATGGTCCCAAGAAGCATCTGAAGCGTGTAGCAGCTCCAAAGCATTGGATGCTGGATAAACTGACTCGTGTGTTTGCTCCTCGCCCATCTACTGGTCCCCGTAAGTTGAGAGAATGTCTCCCTCTCATCATTTTCCTAAGGAACAGACTTAAGTATGCCCTCACAGGAGATGAAGTAAAGAAGATCTGTATGCAGTGTTTTATTAAGATTGATGGCAAGGTCCGAACTGATATAACCTACCCTGCTGGTTTTATGGATGTCATCAGCATTGACAAGACCAGGGAGAATTTCCGTCTGATCTATGACACTAAGGGTCGCTTTGCTGTTCATCAGATAACACCTGAGGAGGCCACGTATAAGTTGTGCAAAGTGTGAAAGATCTTTGTGGGGACAAAAGGAATCCCTCATCTGGTGACTCATGATGCATGCACTGTCTGCCATCCTGATCCCCTCATCAAGGTGAATGATACCATTCAGATCGATTTGGAGACTGGAAAGATTACTGATTTCATCAAGTTTGATACTGGTAATCTGTGTATGGTGACTGGGGGTGCCAACCTGGGAAGAACTGGTGTGATCACCAACAGAGAGAGACATCCTGTTTCGTTTGATGTGGTTCACGTGAAAGATGCCAATGGCAACAGCTTTGCCACCCGACTCTCCAACAACATTTTTGTTATTGGCAAAGGCAACAAACCGTGGATTTCTCTTCCCCGTGGAAAGGGTATCCGCCTCACCATCGCTGAAGAGAGAGACAAGAGACTGGCTGCCAAACAGAGCAGCGGGTAAAATGGTCCCTAGGTGACGTGATTGGAAGACATTATATATATTTAATTAAAGGTCATACAGCACGATGGAAAAAAATAAAAAGAATATGACTGTAAAAATGCAAATTAAAAAAGATTTTAAAAAAGGAATTGATAAGATGTTGGTTGAAAAAGGAAAAAAGAAAAATTAAGAAAAAGAAATAAAAAAGGAAAAAAAGAAAATTAAAAAAATTGAAAGACTAAAGAATCATGGGGAAAAAGCCATGAATTCTATCTGCTGTATTCCCCTAGTGCTGGAGTTCTGCCGTTCTCATTGATTGGTAAACTTGGTCTTGGCTGGCTGTTCTTGCTGATCTTCTCTGGGGGGGGGACCTGTTGCGGTGATTCCCAAATGTCTTTGCCCGGTGCAGAATTGCCCCACCCTTGCTGGGGGCTGGGCTAAGTAATCTGCTCGGGTTTGCTTTTGTTCCCTGCAAGCTTTCCTTACAGCTTTGGAGGATGAGAGTGAAAATGGCAGCCTCCCAATCTCCGGCCCCTGAGAAGCTGAGAACTCAGGGCCCCACTCTTCAGTGAGCCCCCAGAGAAAAGCAGTCAATCACTCCTGTCTCCCTGGTCTCTGGCCACACTCCGTGCTCACCTGGCCTGTGACTGAGCATTTCTCTCTCTGGCACAAGACCCCGTTTGGAATCTCCAAACCCAGCAGATTCCTGAGGTGCACTCCCATACCGCTCCTCCCAGGGGAGGAAGGGGAGTCTTCCAAGATCTGCTGCTTGTTGGGTCCCTGCTGGAAAAGCAGTGGCCCAACTGTGCCGCAGATCATGGTTTATGGCAACCCCGGGCTGAGAGCCCACTCCTCCGCTCCATTTTTGCAGCCGGCTTCCCTGCTCCAATCCCTGGGAGCTCTGCCACACTCAGGCACCCCCAGCCTTTCTGTGACCCCGAGGCTCCTGAGACCATACTGTCCCAGTGAGGGTTTCACCCCCCGCTTAGCCACTAGAGCGATGTCCCTCAGCAGAGCAGACTTCTAAAAGTTCCAATTTTGTGCTCTGCTGCTCTATCACTTGCCAGTAGCGGCTGGTGGAGGGTCCCTCCCACTGTGGTCTATCTTCCCAAATATCACCTCGGATTCACTTCTCCGCACATCCTACCTTCCTGAGAGTGGTTGCTTTTCTGTTCAGAAAGTTGCTTCTATTCTCTTCTTCAATCTACTGTTGAGTTCGTAGGTGTTCAGAATGGTTTGATAACTAGCTAGCTGAATTCCTGGGACAAGATGAAATTTAGGTCTCCTACTCCTCTGCCATCTTGCTCCTCCCTTATTTCCCAATTTAAAGAATCAGAGCTTTTTGGAGAAATGTGTGATTCTAGGCTTGGGTCAGGAAATGTACAAGATGATTCTAGAATATCTTGCCATGTCCTGAAGGAAGAAAACTATCAGAGACCAGTGGTGTTGCGTCAAAGAGACTCAGGTGCCAAGTTGAAGAATTTCCCATTGGCTAAATATGGGTCAATTTGAACATCAGTAAGAGTAATAACTCTAATGGATTAAAGCACATAAAATGTGCTTAAATACATGAGATTTTAATAATTTAAACAAGAAACATCATTGGCCACCTTTGGAAGATGCCACAGAGCCAACGCATATAGTGGATAAATAATGTTTTATTCTGCCTTTCTTATAGGAGCTGTATTGCACAGTAATCAAATAATTGATTAGAGAAAATTCCTCTTTATAAAGGATTCCAGATAATAAAGGAAGGAAGGATAGAATTAGAATATCACCTTTCTGTAATCCCTAATAAATTAATGGATTTAGGCTGTACACATCAATGACGGCTAACATTATAAAAAGAGAGTGAACCAGCTAGAATGTTAAAATATGCCACACTATCTCCAACGTACTCTTGGTTAAAAAAATTGAACCTAAGTCTAATAAATCCACTAGAATTAACTACCAAATTACAGAGAACAGAGAAAAATGTTAAACAACATCATGGAATGAAGTCCACAAAACCTAAACTGTGGGTTTTGACACATAATATATAATGTGGATATTGACATGTATAAATTATAAGAACAGGAAAGAAGTAATAGAGGGGAACCTATAGGTCAAAAGGGACTTAAGAAATGTCAAATAATTGCAGTGTAGAATCCTACTGGATCCTGATGCAAACAAAATCAGAAGACAGAGATAATTCAACACTGACTATAATTAATTATATAAAATTAATTTTGTTTTGGTTCAGTAATAATTTTGTGGTCGTGTTTTAAAAGAGTCTTTATCTTTCACAGATATGTACTGAAGTGTCTGTGAAGAAAGGACACCTGGAATTTGCTTCAAAATAATACAGGGAAGAGGGAATTATAAAGATGCATACAAATCAAAATTGGCCATGAGTTGGTAATTGTTGAAGCTGGATAATAGGTATATGGAGGCTTATGATATTACTCTCTCCAGTTTTATATGATTTTAGGAATTTTCTATAATGAAAAAGCAGAAAAAACCCAGAGAGGTGTAAATAGATCTTAGTTTTCTGATTTCAGGAAATTAAATGCATTCAGCTGTCAGTGGTTGCTGCCTACTGTGAGTTCTCTGGCTATTTCCAGGCACGGAGACTACATCAGAACTTAAACACATTTTGGAACCAACTAAGTGCCCTTCAGCTTGAAAGGTATGGACAGCTAGTAGCCACAAAAAGAATATGTTTCCAGTTGCTGCTGTAACAAATTACAACAAAGGAGGTGGCTTAAAACAACACAAATTTATTTTATCTTACAGTTCTGGAGGTCAGAAGTCCAAAATGAGGTTCACTAAGCTCAAATCAGGTGTCAGCAAGGTTGTGTTCCTTCTAGAGGCTCTGGTGCACAGGTGGGGGGATTTGTTCTTCACTTTTTCCATCTCCTGGAGGCTGCCTCCATTTCTTAGGCCCATGTCTCCATCACTCTGATCTCTGCTTCTGTTCTCAAATTTGTCCTCTGACTCTGCTGCTTTTCTCTTTCACTTACAAGAATCCTTGTGATGACATTGGTCTCACCTGGATAAATCATCTCAAAATCCTTAACTTAATCACACCCACAAAGTCTTTTTTGTCATGTAAGGTAACATATTCAAAAGTTCTGGGGATTAGGATGTGAATATCTTTGGGGAGCCATTATTCTGCCTACCACAAAGAGATAAAGAAGTTAGAAAACAAGATTAATAAGGGAAGGTATATCAGTCAGGATTCAACCAGGATATAGGAACCCTTCTAATACTTTAAACAGAGGACATTTAATACAGAGAATTCGCTACATGAGAGATGGAAGATCTGACAAGTCAAAGGATGGTGCAGTACCCCAGAGTTTAGCGATAGCAGAAGCTACTATCATTTCTAAGATGGGAGGAGGGCACAGGAAGGAGGTGGTATTACCAGGATTCAGGAGCTGGGGTGATTTTGTAAGAATCATGGTGGAGACTTCCCAGTGGAAGTTGGGAGCAAGGAGGTATGGACTATCTGGTGGGAAGCTGGACTCCCAGGGGAGACATGGACATCACTGGGAAATACAGTATGTTCTCATTATCTGTGGTACTTGTGTTTTATAAAGTCACCACAAACACTGAATTAACAAATACTGAACCATTGCTCCTAGAGAAAATATAGGGTTAGTTTCCTGTGAGCCTCTGGTCACAGCATTTTCCTCAATCCATCAATCTATAACCTGTTTTATGTGTTTCTGTTTAAAGCACCTTACCTAAAATATATTATTGCTTCAGTAACATTGAACTCATGGCCAACAGCACTGTAAGTCATGACTGAATGAAGCTTATCTAACATGTGTATTTTCTCCCTAAGATACACCACAAGCATCTTGTGTTCAGGAACACAAGACAGCACTTCAGCAGTATGTGTGCGGGCCATTTTAAACAGTGACATCACCAACAAAAAGCACATACCCGAGAAAAATAGGACACAATACTGTCAAAAGGACCCTTACTTATAGCATAAGAATTGAAATGAGGCAGAGTGTTACCTGGTCTGACCTCAGCTGGAGACATATGTCAGGCAATTCAAATTTTTCACTGTTCTGTGCGTGTCTGCAAATGATCACGGAAGTGCGCAAATATTGATTTGGGGATTACAAATAAATTTTAGTAAGTAGGCAAATTTGCAAATTTGGAATTCCTGAATAGTGAGGCTTGACTGCACTTGCCAGGACAGAGATGGAATAATAGCCTGTGTTCTTCCCATCTCCTACGTTCTGGTCTTCTACCAGAGTTCTCTGTAGCTAAATCAGTTGCAAGAGAGTCTGGGAAACGGAGTGGGCCGGAGGAGGATGGAGAACACATCTGATTTCAAAGAGGCGAGGCACACCACAAAAAGTTTAAAGAACTAAGATTTGGCAGTGAGAGAATGAATGGGAAACATTCAAGGACTTAATGACTGCCTTTAGATTTATGGGCCTTACAGAGAAGATGACAGGTTGTTTTTAATTTTCATAAAACAAGTATAAATTGATTTAAATGCAAATAAAAGCACTGGATGGAAGATTCTTTTTTTAAACATTTTTATTAAGTTTTTAATTTTATTTCCAGTATAGTTAACATACAGTGTTATATTAGTTTCAGGTGTACAATAGAGTGATTCAACACTTCCATACAACACCCAGTGCTCATCACAAGTGCCCTCCTTAATCCCCATCACCTATTTCACCCATTTCCCCCCATCTCCCCTCTGGTAACCAGCAGTTTGTTCTCTATAGTTAAGAGTCTGTTGCTTGGTTTGTCTCTCTCTTTCTCTCTCTCTCTTTTTTCCCCTTTGCTCATTTGTGTGGTTTCTTAAATTCCACATATGAGTGAAATCACGTAGTATTTGTCTTTCTCTGACTGACTTATTGCACTTAGCATAATACTCTCTAGCTCCATCCATATCATTGCAAATGTCAAGATGTTATTCTTTTTTATGGTCAAGTAATATACCATTGTACATATTTTTATACACACACACACACACACACACACACACACACACACACACACACCACTTCTCCTTTATCCATTCATCCATCAATGGATACTTGGGCTGCCTCCATAATTTGGCTAGTGCAGACAATGCTGCAATAAACACAGGGGTGCATGTATCCCTTTGAATTAGTGTTTTTGTATTTGGGGCATAAATAACCAGAAGTGCAATTACTGGATTGTGGGGTAGTTCTATTTTTATTTTTTGAGGAACCTCTGCACTGTTTTCCACAGTGGCTGCACTGGGTTTCCTTTTCTCCACATCCTTGCCAACACTTGTTATTTCTTGTCTTTTTGATAATAGCCATTCTGACTGGTGAGGTGACATCCCGTTGTGGTTTTGATTTGCCTTTCCCTGATGGTGATTGATGTTGGACATCTTTTCATATACCTGTTGGCCACCTGGATGTCTTCTTTGGAGAAATGTCTGTTCATGTGTTCTGCCCATTTTTAAATTGGATTATTTGTTTTTTAGGTGTTGTATGGAAGATTCATGAAAACTCTGCTACCTGTAAAAATTGAGAGATCTAAAAATACCTAAGAAAGGAAGAATGAGGAATTCCCTTCCTCAGAAATGTTAAAGGCCAGGCACCAATTTATTTGCAGTTATTCGGTGGCTGGCCTAGCCAGAGATAGGTGCCTGCTCAGTGAGGTCTGAGCTGGCCCTCGCTATAATTCTGTTTGTGGCTTAGGATCACCTTGAACTCTGGAGAGTAGCAAATGCCACTGCAGCTGTCTCGCTGTCTTGGATCTGAGAAAGGAAAAAAAATCCCTTTTGTAGCAGAAGGGTGGTGACTAGGAAGCAAATCTACCAAAAGATCATTTCAGCACATGGGTTGGTGGTTTACTTGAGTAAGTGATTTATGACACCAAGTTTTTATTTGATCTGGCATTACAGGGATAAATTATTGAGTGCTAATTGTATGTTGATAAGCTGTTCCTGCTTGAATTTATTCCTTCCTCAGTTTGTGTTAATTGGGGCATATTGGAACAGAAGGGAAATTGCCCACTTACTGCCTGGTTTGGTTTATGCTGTTGTAATTGTGTCTTCACTGTTAATTCATGTTAAATGAGTAAGGGAGTTCCTACTGGTGGACTTTTGTTTGTCTTCCCATGAACGTGTATTTCTTTTCCTCAAAAATGAAATTTTAAGAATAATATCACTCCTATTTACTTGTTGGAGTTTACTCAAGTGGTAGCAGAAGGTAGGGTCAGAGGTGGACTGGCAGAAAGCTGGGGAATTTTAAATGCATATTTTATCATTTGAAATATAAATCTTTTTTAGATAGAGCCATCATGGGAGGGCTTAGGGTGGGGGAGGTAAGAAGACAAGGTGCTGAATGTTTCCTGCATAGGTGGCTTTCTCTCCCCCTCATCTCTCTGTCTCTGTCTCTCTCTCTCTCTCTGTCTCTCTCTGGCAGGAAAGGTTTTGGGTGGCAATGTAATGTGAGGCCAGCAATGAGAATCTGCATGTGTCATGTAGAGGTATGGGTATGGATGGGCTGGGGTGGTAACTACCAGATATCTGGGCCTTGTCTCTCAAGGGTCTCTGTAATAAGTACTCTAACTCCAAGTAATTCGAGTGAGTCCAGATTTTAAGAACTCAATACAGACACAATACACAAATGGCCAGCAGGATCAGAAGTAGAAAGCTGGATCAGGAGGCAAGGCAACCAGCAAGTGCAGAGGAAATAGTAGTAGGCCACATGGGCACACCAGACCCAAGAGACCCAAGGGCTTTCCAAATGACTTGCTCTACATGACCCAAGGGGAGCCTTGTAAACACTAATCCTAGACACAAATTTTGCCCTCTGCCCTGGTTTTATGAATTCTGCTGGATGTGGGCAGGTGTGTACCTGGCTGTAGACCAGAGAGAGGTGGGCCTGGCAGGTGGCAGGAGCTTCTGGCAATGGCAGGGACAGTGGAGCTGCTCTCCAGCCCTGCTCCTGGGACTCGGATCCCCTTCCACTTCTCCACACTCGGCTGTGACTTTCCTCCCTCTCCCAGTCTTGCTCTCAGATGGCACCTACAATCTCTTTCTTCTGGCTCATCTCCCTCAAATTAAAATAGAAAAGAGTTCCATTGAACGTCACCATTCATGCAGCTTTCCTGGTCATAGGAGAAACAAGCTCACTGGGCTCTGTGTAGAGAAAAGTGTTGAGGATTAGGCGAGTGTAGTTACCCAAAGACCCCTCACCCTGGAAGCACTAAAAGAACATTATAACTGGGTCATTTACCTACTGCATTGCCCTAGAGGTGTGGATTGTGAGGGCAGGGTCATGTTTAAATCCCAGGAAATATCTCTAGTTCATATATTAAGATTTATTTATTTGAGAGAGAGAGAGAGCATGTGGAAGTGGGAGAAAGGGCAGAGGGAGCGAGAAACTCAGACAGACTCCCTGCTGAGCGGGGAGCCCCATACAGGGCTTGATCCCATGACCCATGAGATCAAGACCTGAGCTGAAACCAAGAGTCGGATGCTCAACCAACTGAGCCACCCAGGCGCCCCTACCTAGTTCAAGTCACTTGGCTATTGGCTAGTTAATTAAAACAGGGGTCGTAATTACAGGAAGATTAGCTAAAATATCATTATTACTATGATGTACTTGCTCATCCTGTTGCACTTACTCATTTCCTTCCTGGTGAAGGAAAACCAGCCAAGCTGTGGCAACCCCAGTCTCACTATTGCAAAACTGCTCAACTAAAACATATTCTGCTAAAGCATGCCATGGCCTAGCGGTCTTTCTTAGGGGTCACAGGAAGTAATGGGAAGAGGGCAGGAGAGGAAACAGGGCTTTGGGTCCTAGCTTGAGTTTCACTATTGACAAGACTCCCTCCACACTCTTCCCAGGAATCTGGAGATTTCTCGGGGAAGATTCTGGCACCCAGGGAGCTGGGGCCAGGACCTGGAGCCTCTTGGCAACAGTGCTGCCTGGAGTGCTGAGACCTGGAGGGGAAGCCATGGTAGCATTCGGAAGAAAAAGCAAGGGTTCAAATCCTGGAGGTCGGGGACTAAGCTGGGATCCCAGAGCTGGCTGGGAGATGTGGAGTGAGCTCAGTGTCCATTGTCAGTAGGCCCCAGCCCATGTCATTCTCCAGGTCCCAGCCCCCAAGATTAGCCCATGGCCACCATCGCTTTAGGTTGGAAGGAGGAAGCTAGAGCAAGAGGGGAACTGACAGCCCATATGGTGTCACCCAGCAAGGTGAAATGACTTGTCCAGGGTCACCCAGCTGGAGGTGGCAGTTAGATCCAGTTCTCTGAGCTTTCAGGAATGCTTTTCTGTTATAACCTCTAGCACACCTGAGGCATTCAGGTCCATTCTGACCTTGTGTAAAAGGGATTCTAAAATCACCCCAACCAATCAAACAGGGAGACAAGAAACTAAAATGGGATTCCAGAGTTATTTGAATTCCATATTAAACTGTTTTCCTATTTTTTAACATGGTCAGGTAAAAGTTTGGGTGATGTGGACAAAAGTCTTGAGAAAAATTGAGTAGTGGCCCTCTAGTAAAGAAGATAGTTCCTGCTCCGTGGAACGGAAGGTTGACATCCATACAAATTCCTTTGGTTTTCTTGGGAAGGCTTAATCTTCTTGATTTTCTATCTCCTGGGCTGTTGTGGTTGAGATCTGGCAGGTGCAAGTTTGTTCTCGACCTTGCTTTTAAGCGCGGGGTCCCCAGACCAGCAACATTAGCCTCACCTGCAAAGCGGTGGGCCCCCCTCTGGGCTTAAGGAATCAGAATCTCTAGGGATGGGCCCAGAGATCTGTATCCTTACAAGGGTTCAAGGTGATTCTAGTGCACTCTAAGATATGAGAAGCCTTGAACTAGAATAAAAAGGCAGTGTCAAGTAAAATAATATGAAAGGCAGTACAAAGTAATAGTTCAAACTCTGACAATTGCCAGCTAGGTGGCCTTGGACAAATGAATATCTCTCTGTGCCTTGGTTTCCTTGATTCTGAAATGGTTGGGTCTGCTTCATAAGGTAGTTGGGAAACTCGAAGGAGATAGTACAGGCAAAGCCTTGCCCATATTTATTGGGTATTCGGTACATTTTACTTATTAATCTCATGATTACTACAATCCCAGATGTCTCTAGCTCTGGCAGCTCATGGTGTGAGTTCTAGAACTTTCCTCATGTTGTCGATCTCTCTCTCTCTCTCTCTCTCTCTCTCTCTCTCTCTCAGAGCCTCCACAGCTCCATCAAACCTTGTAGCTGCTTTGGAGTGAGCTCTGCAGGGCCTCCTGAGCATCTCCAGTGGCTCCCTGGTTTGAATCTTCCCAGGAAATCCAGAAGAGATTAAACCATATTTGGTCCTACTTCATGCTCTAGGAAACAGGTTGTGGGAACCTTATATTCTGAGCCAAAATTCCAGACCCATTAGCCACAAGCATGAGTCTCCTTAGGCAGAGAGGGAGGCTCCAACACCGGGACTGCCTGCAGAAATCTGAAGTGTCTAGCCTTGCTGGGTTGGAGAGTCCCACTCCAGCTGTTCTTTGTGGCGACTGCCACCAGCATCCACGCAGCCACTTTTGGAGCAACAGGTCAGACCCCTCTCCAGAGCAGCCCGTAGCCAGCCCCTGCATCACAGAATACAGAATACAGACAGGAGTGGCCGGCTGAGTGGCAGCTGCCCTTGCCTCCCTCGGGCCTACCATAATGTCTCCCTGAGGGCCAGCCCAAGCTTGGATGAGCCTTGGAAAATTAGTGGGCAATTCTGACTGGTTTAATTTTTCTCTCTGAAGAACTTGAGAGACCACGTCCTCTTAATCATCTTTTGAAAAGAAAGACAAGAGAGAAACATTCAAGAAAACACGGAGCAGTTAATCTGTTCATTCATGTTCAGTAAATGACTCTGCGCTCTGAGTACATTCATTCTTTTCTTCTATGCTCATTGGACACCCTCTCTGCACGGAGCGCTGGTGGCATGAGGGTGAATTAGGGACATTTTGCCCTCGAGAATTCTGCAAGCAGGCACGGAGGAGGAGGGCAAAGGAGCCTATCGCTTGATTGAGTACTCACTGTGTGCCAGGCATGGGGCTAAGTTGCTTCACCCTCATGAGAACCCCATGAGGTCAGTATTGTTACTTTCATTCGACAGATGAGGACATGGAGGCCAAGGGAGAGGAAGTGACTGACTTGGAGTCAGCCATTTGGGAAGTGACAGTACTCTGTGACACAAAACCTTCCCTTCTTTCCTTTAGCATGCTGCCTCTGTGGGAGCTTGCTCGCTCCTCTCCAGTGCAATGGACAGGATTATGACGTACCGTGAGAAGATGCAGTTTCTGAGGGCCCTGGCCAGTGGAGAGGGATAGCTCCTGGCTGCCTCTTGGGCCTTGAGGCATAGTGTGAGGGAGGGTGTAAGCCTGGGGAAGCAGGTGGCGGCAAGTTCCTGAGCAGTGCTGCAGGGAAGGCTGGGCGAGGGGGCAGGATGGGCCAGGTGGGCCCTGGGTATGCACTGCAGGAGTCCATGATAAGGAAGCTGAAGGACCAAGCGGCTATTATCCTAGGTCAGGCCTTGTCCTCGGTGTGGTCCTGGCCAGTACCAGTTATCAGGCAGAATTGGATAAGCTAGGACAAAACTTGGGATGTATCTTGCACTCCCGGAGAAGAAGCAATACAACTTTGTCCGCGTGTTACATTTGCTTTCATTTTTATCATCACTTCCCTGCCCCCCACCGTTCCTCAGTGCCCACAGGTGCACAAAGTGCTCGTCATTAGGCTCAGAACAGGTCCAAAAATACTAATAGCTCTCCTCGCCCAGCCCTTCCCCTTGTCCATGCTGGGTCATAGCAGCCACCTCCTGCTGACATCAAATGAAAATATCAGGCAGAAACTGGCACCTGCAGAGAAGTGAGAAGGTCCCAGGTGCTCTGACATGCCTTGGGTGCCCTCACAAGGCACTGACATGATTCCCAGTTTCTGGATATGGTCACTGAGGCTCAGAGAGTCCAAGGTGTGAAGGACCCAGCTAATGAAAGTGGGACACTCTCTTTCCAAAGTTAGTGCCTTAGGAGTTCAGGGGGCAGTTGATAGGTATCTGGGGACAAATAACAATCTGTGATAAATTTAGTTGATTAAAGTTAATTAATTAAAAGTTAATCAACTTGTATTGCCGAAGTTAAAGCAGTGTAGTAAAGAGGCAAAACAGACTGGACTTTGTAGTCAGGTAGTCCTGGGCCCAAATCCTGATCCCACTGAGCCTTACTGGCTTAATCCCTACTTCCCCTGAGCCTTATTTTGTTCATTTGTAAAATCAAAATAATAGAACATACTCTATGGGGTCATCAAGATGAAGTGGTACAATTTATGTATACTATGTAGCTCTGTTCTTGGCAAAAGATATCTCCTCCTCCATCCCATCTTCTTCTCCCACAAATGCTTGCTTCCAGATTAACTGGTTTGGACACATGGACATTGGCCATTTTGATCTACTCAGCTTGAATATCATTTTATTTCCCTGAGATGGTAGGGATACCCACATACTTTATTTTCATGGCCAGGCACAAGGGAGCTAGGATGATCAGCACGATGGCACAGCTCTCCTCCAGTGCTGCCAAATGACCTAAATCAGCATGGTTGGCTTTTTGAAATTGCCATGGTTTCATGATTTCAGGGCTCCATGGTAGTTTCATGTGGCAGAGATGGGCCAGTAGTTCATCAACCTCTTTCTTTTCCTCTTAGCCAGACTATATTCCCCAGTCTCCCTTAGAGTTCAGTGATCATGGGACTGAGTTCTGGCCAATAGAAGATGAATGGAAATGATGGGAATGTGGAAAGTGGGTGAAAAGCCTAGCCTCTAAGAATCTCCCACAAACCCTCCTCTCTTTCCTCATCTGCTGCCAAGATAGAAGATCAGAAGGACTCTAAGGCTGATGAAGAGGGGGAACCTGGGTCTCTGTATGACTGCATGGAGCAGAGTAACCATCCCACATCCCAACCTGCATTGGACTGCGAGTGAAACATAAACTCTTACTATGTTAAGCCCCTGAGGTTTGGGGTTCTTTGTAATAGCAATTAGCCCGCCCTAAACGATACAGGCTGCTTATGACTTAGAGCAGGATCTTTCCAGCCATCATTAATACTCTCTCTAAATGACCGTATAAAATCAAATACCCTGGGAGGGGTAATATATTTCTTTACATTAGCATAAATTAAGTTCTAAGCTTCGCCTGCCAGGTCCATGCAGGGCCCTCCAGATATATGGCACTGATTTGACTGCAGGTACACCTGAGGTGGGGAGACGGCCAGGGCAGTCGTTCTCAAAGCTTCAATATCCACTTGCAACTTGTTAGAAATGCAAATTCTTTGGCCCCATCTCGGGTCTACTGGATTAGAAACTCCGGGAGTGGGGCCTGCTTTCCCAAGGCTTCCCGTGATTCTGGGGCATTGGGCAGATGTTTGAGAACACCTGCAGGAGGACCGCTGGAAACCTGCTCCCATGCAGACCAAGGGCACCGGTCAAAGGGGACAAGGGAGGGTTGGGGGACCAAAGATGAGGACTTGGCAATGATTCCTTACGATTATATTGTTGATATGACACAGAGTTGAAGAATGTGATTTGTCACATCATAGAGAATTAATGGCTATACCTGAATTCTTAGTGTTAGTCTGCTAGGGCTGCCAGAACAAAATACCACAGACTGGGTGGCTTAAACCGGAGAAATTTATTGTCTCACAGGTCTGGAGCCTGGAAGTCCAAGTTCAAGGTGCTGAAAGGTTTAGTTTCCTCTGAGACCTCTCTTGTTGGTTTGCAGATGGCGGCCGACTTGCTGCCTCCTCACATGGTTGTCCCTCTGTGTGCATATACCCCGGGTGTCTCTCAGTGGGTCCTGATGTCTCCTTCTAAAGACAGTACACAGATTGGAGTAGGGCCCTACCCCACAGACCTCATTTTAACTTAAATCACCTCTTTAAAGGCCTTATCTCCAGGTAGTTACACTCTGAGGTGCTGGGGGTTAGGGCTTCCCCGTGTGAATTTTGGGGAGAACACAGTTCAGCCAGCAACAGCTATGTAATCTGGAATATTACTACTTTCTAATTTTCTTGTCCCTCTTGAAACTCTCTTAAATAGTTGTGGAGCCAAAGATAGTTACATGCTAACTTTATTTTAACACATTGTTTGGAGTAAAAACGTGTTCGATTTTATTTTAACAGTGAAGTTAGAACTGAATGAATATTTTTGGGCGGGAAGTTGGCTGATTGAAACTGGATCCAGATAAAAGTAATGCAAAAGGAAATGGGCCCTGTTTTAAAGAGAGTTTCCCCAAATGAATGTAGAGAGCTTGGCAAATGGGGGTGCTGGAAAACAACCTTATGATCCGTCGGAAACACATTTGGTCCTGAGTTGAGGGCCGCTTAATGCCACAGTAAATGGAAAAAAATATGTCTTTGAAATTTTGGTCTTTGGAAATAAACAGGAAGATACTTTCGTTAGGATAGAAAAATGAGTTCCTCTGAGATGCTTTTGAGTCAGCTTGGCTTGTTAGTAAGCTGTGGTAATCATCCTAAAGAGTCATAATGACTGAGTAATGCAGAAGGAATTGTATAGGTGGAAAACAGAATGTGTGAAAAACGGACCGACAACTCTTCTTCCAACTCATGTTTGACTGGCTCATAGGTTTTTCCCGAGAGAACTCTTCAGCGTGTCAGAGCACTGCTCTCTCTTTCATTCCACATTCTCTGTTCTGAGTGTCTCCTCTTTCTTAGGCACCCCCTCCTTCATATTAACTAGCAGGGGTCACGGATTCGGTGCCCTGGCTGCCAGGGTGAGCCCTGCCATACCAGCTTCAGGTAGTCCAAACTTGGGGCAATCTAGCTGCCTTTAAAATCCTACTGAATGAACTTTCTTATCATTTGTTAACTGCCAGGGCAAAGTTCACTGAAAAACATTCTCACAGCTAGTCTGAGAAACAGTGGCGGTTGAAATCCTCTGCATACGGGCACGTTAGCCTATGCTCAAAATATGCTTATGGGGCAAATTCTGATATGATTAATGTTGGCATCATTGAGCATACATTAGTGGAATTTGCATAATATAAATTTGAATAATGTTCAAGGACATTAAATGATTTCAGATTTAATAATGATCATAATAGCTAACATTAAGGGAAGCATTATATGTCAGACATGGCTCTAAACATTTTATATAATAATGTAATTGGTCCTCACAGCAGCTCTAGGAAATAGGTCCTGTTATCATACCCATTTTACAGTTGAGGAAATTGAGGGACAGAAAGGTTCAGTAACACAGTCCGATATCACGCAGCTAGCCCCGAAGCAGCAGAACTGGGGTGTGAACAGACAGCCTTGTCTCCAAGCCGAGCCTTATGTGGTTGTCATTGTTGAGTACACTGAGCCAGAAAAATGGCTTTGCCTTGCCAGGACCGGGCATATGAGAGCTGCACGGAGGCTTCTCTCTTAACACAACGCTTCGGCAAACTGATATTCACCCAAAAGCGTTATCTGGGGGAGTTTGGAAACAAAGTGTGATGTAGGACTAGGGTCCTTGGACCTCCCCTCTGTCGCTTTGGAGAAACTCTTATGCCTGCACACGCTTCAGAAATGTCTACTGAGGGCTATTTGCTGGGTCCCAAAGAACTGTGGTCTTGACTGAGACAGCCCCTGCTCTCTGGGAACACAGCGGCGTTGGGAGAGCCTGACCCGAAGATGTAACGAGGACCCAAGCTGACAGCCCCGAGAGTAGAGGTCAGAGTCAGGAGCCGGGCCAGGGACTGGGGAAGATTTCCCAGAGGAGGTACTGACTGTGCAGAGGCGAAAAGATGACTAGAACTTCACTGCTGAGTCAGTGGGGAGGGGGTGTTTCAGGCCATAGAGGGGGAAGACACAAGGGGTTCCTCAATAGGAGCACAAGTGGGGGCCGTGATGAGGCCCAAGGGTTGGGGCTTGGACCGTCCTGGTAGGGTGCAGAGTCAGCCAAGATTTGTAAGCCAGATAGTGCTATCCACAACGACACATTTGCTTTTTTAGCAAGATAAGTCCGGATTTGTCTAACCGGAATACGGGTGATTCATGGGACAGTATTTATTGGTCCGGAAATGGCCTTATGCTAACGTGGAAGAAGTGGTGGTCTTGGTGCTCCAGATCCCTCCAGACCCCAACCCCACTTACATCTCTTTACTTGTTTGCTGATGTTTGGAGTACCACGGCTAGAGACTTATTCCTTTTTTAAAATGCTTTTTCTACCACGTGCAGGATAGTCTCGTAAGTCACTTAAACCTAGCCATGCTAGCAGGCCCATGCAGCTTTCCTGAGGGTGGGTTGTGGTGAGACATGGAGGGAAGTGGGAGAGGAGGAGAGCGTGGGGAGGGAGCCCTAGGAGCGCATGGAGCAACATAGCAGTAATCCCGAAGGAGACTCGTGACGCAGTTACCCCAAAAGGTGATGTCGTATCAGGGGCAAATTGGAGATGCTGTGGAGTTCTGACGATTTTTCAAGTGACGAATCTAAATCTTTAGCTTATTAAATACTTTAAAACCACAAAGATTTACCATAATAATTTTGAGGGGCCATTAAAGGACTTCTTAGTGGCAGACAGCAGAATCCAGTTCTGGTTAATGTAAGCAGAAAAGGAGTTCATTAAAGGATATTCAGCAGCACATAGAATCTCCAGGAGGGCTTGTGAACCAGGCACGGAGTCTCTGTCTAGAGCCAGGGATGATGACCAAAATCACACAGCAGAAGTGGTCTAGTGAGAACCCTTCTGCTTTCACTTAGAGCACAGATACTATACTAGGCACGGCCAACACTGCTGATTTTGGTGCTAAATGATTCCACCAGAACTGCCAAATTGCCTCTGAAAATTGCATCCACCTTCACCAGAATGGAGTCTTGAAAATCCGCCATATTCTCCTTCCTCTTCCTTCTTCTTCTCTTCTTCCCCCCTCCCCCTCCTCCCCGCTCTTTCCCCCCTCTTCCTTCCCCACCTCCTGCTCCTCCTTTTTTTTTAAATGCCTCCTTCTTGGCTCACGAGCTTCCACGGTAAAGTGTAGCAGCAGTGCATGCAATGGGTGAGGCCAGATGTTCCCCAGTGCCAGGGACTGGAAAGGCACATATCTGGCACCTTGGGGGATAGGTAGTCTCTCTCTGACCAGGACTCATAAAGGGCAGGGGAGCCCCCAAACTTGAGTGCCAGGGGCTTTGAAAGGAGCGAGGAAGCCAAACCGCATGACCCGCCCCACCCCCAACAAGGAGTACTTTCGCACATGCTTATGATGCTGCCTGAGTTACTAAGGACAAAGGGAACTTCAAGGATGCTCGTAGTGATGCTGCTAAATATTTGAAAAGTAGAGCCTTTAGGTTCTTCCACATCCACTAGTTAAAGGCCAGTGTTGTTATGTCAAAATAAGGAGAACAAATTGCTCAGTTTTAGAATAAGGTTTATGCTTTAGCTTTGGACTTAAGATTTTTCCCCTCTATCTTTGTCTTTCTTAAAGTGCCGTTTTTGCCATATTCTCCAAACCTAGTTAGAAATAATGCAGACAAATATTTAAAACATATGTAGCAAATAGTTCTAAGAATATGTCTTCTTATATTTCTAAAAATGAAGTCATAGTTATGGCAATAAATTTTGACTCGATTGCAGAGTGGCTCAGTCAGAAGGAGTGTGTCATGTGACCATGATGACAGGCATTCATTCATAATTTGATGACTTCTCCACCTAGAATCTGGCAGCCTGACAGCCCAGCACCTGCGCAACCCCAGCAGTGAGCGAGGAGTCCCTCCACAGTAAATGAAGGGATGTGGGCATAAAGAGATGTTCTATCATTCAATATATTTTTTGGTCTCATTGTCCAAGTATGTAAAATTTAGTCTAAAGCCTTCAGGTTGACCATAAAAGAAACCTGAGGACCTCATCATTCTGCACAAAGCTCAAGGAGGTGCCTGGAGAAACAATTTATTTTCTGCAACTATGCAGAGGTATAAAAATGAATGGGTTATAAAGACCATTAACAATTTAGTGTTACAGTATCTCTAAAATTTTCATTGTACATACCCACTTTGGGGGAATCTATGCTACAAAAGTGAAAACATCAGTATATAAAGATACATTCACATTATTTCAGCATTGTTTACAGAGGGGGAAAGCCCTTGAATGTCTATTAGTAGAGTAATAGTTGAATAAATTCTGGCACATTCTTCCTGTTAACTGTGAGGTGTATGCTTAAAAGAATGATTTAGATCTGTGTGTATTGACTTGGAAAGATGTACACGTATATTGTTTTGTTTTTGAACATAACCTCAAGATTTTATTGCCTTCATTATATAACAAAATATGAAGCTTAGAACTGGATCACTTGGCCCTTTCTCTTCTTATCTTCTCCCAGTTCTGTCTGCTTGCCTCTCTTAATAGTGTTCTCTTGGATCTGCTGTTGGGCTCAACACATTCAAGCCTCAACACTATCTTGTTGTGGTTTCAGCCTTTTTCCGTAAAATCGGCTGTCTGCCAGCCATGGCCACTCTGCTTCCTGTCATAACACTGCTTTCCCTGGCCATGAAGAGAATCTTTGCCTTTCTTGGGCTATGTCACTTTGTGGGGTTGGTGCTTGCCACACTTCTTGCTGGCAAGTCCAGCGGGTTTGAGAAACCTTCCCCATGTTTGCAAGAGCACTGTTGGCGCGGAAAGAAAGCGCTATATTGTTACCTTAGAAAAGCCATTGCCAAAAGAGTATAAGAGGACAAACCCATCTTCATACAAATACCTATGTGTTGTATGTTTATATTTGCTGGGGTGAGCCCTGAAACGTGTGCGAAAGAATATAAGCCAAAATGTCACTTTTGCTAGGGGTTAGGTGTTCGAGATTGTTTAATGTGTTACAACGAGCATATATTAGTTTTGGAATTAAGACACAACACAGAGAGGAAAACTTCAGACATTTGGTGAGGATTCAACACAACAATATTTGTAAAATGTTTAGTATAATCCCTGGTATCTAGTAAGCCTCTAAGAAATGCTGGATGTTATTGTTGGATTTTTTGCCTCCCGGTTTGATAGAGCAAACAGCAACCTGGCTCTTGCCGTCGTCCACACTATCATTTATTGCATCTGTGTTCCAGATGGCTTGCAGTCTCCGAGTCCACCGTGCACTCTCTCTGTCGCGCCTCGGCCTTTGCACGTCCAATTCCCTGAGAACCTCGAATTCCCACTCCTTCATCTGGTTAGCTGCATTGCATCTCTCAGGTCTTAACATAAGTGCCTTTGTGACCCGCAAGCAAAGGCAAGAGGCCTGTCATTTCTGGTCTGTCTGTCCCATGCTGTAGTCCTCACCACCCTCGTTGGAATGGTTTGTCCGTCTGTGGGGCTCTGTCCATCCATCTTGGCATTTCAGGGCCATGGAATGGGTCCTCGATAAACACAGACAGAGTAGCTGAGTGGACGACTAACTGGCTGTATGACTGAACCAGAAGAGAGAGAGGCAGACGGGGTTTCTCAGGACACGCTTGGGAAGCGGGACAGGTACCCACAACAGGTACCCTGTTGCTGTGTTTCCGCTCTCGGTGCCTGCTCGAGTTACCTAAACGTAGTGTTTTTGCAAACTGGAAAAGGACGAAGGTGCTGCTGCTTTTTAAATGATTAATTTGTTCAGATTATCATATAATGTCCCTCCAATTTAGAAGTTATTAACTTACCAGAGCAGTTAATAACTACTCTTTATTAACTCTCCGCATCTGTGCAAAAACCTCAGATTAACCAGTGTCAGCTAAAAGCGATGGGGAAAATACATTGCAGCCTAGAAATTCCGAGAAGAGCTTTGCAGATGGTGGTAGCAGCTACAACAGAATCAAGTTGTGTGGCTCTTACTGGCAGAGGAATCATTTCTTGGCCCTGTGTAAAATATAATTCTCAAAAATGGTTAAATTAGGACTCTCCCACAGTTATACAATATATACATGTCAAAGATTTTCCTCAACTCATGAATCAAGGAGGGAGCACGGATGTTATAACTGATTTAGAAGAGAATCCAGAGAAGAGATACTTTAGGGATGGTCCCTATTAAAGTGAATAAGACCGTGGGAGCTAGAATGACACCATAGTTAAGGCAAGAAATATTGACTCAGTTGTAGAGTGGCTCAGTCAGAACGGGCGTGTCTGGGGTGAGGGCCAGCTTTAGTAACAGGGCCTCTCCAAGTGAGGTTATACTTGAATGTCCTGGAAATTCTCTGGAGGACTGCTCTGACTCCCCGGGTGGTGTTATAAAGCTGGGGTGGGGGGGGGGGAAATGGCATCACAAGGGCCCACATACCTACTGGAAAGACCTTACTTCCTCATCAAACAATAGATAAGATGGTGGGGAAGGGCTTTCCCTATTTGACCGAAGGAAATGCAAAGATGTGCGACATGGAGGAAGATTTGACGGTGAGAGATTCCAGTCAGCGGCAACAGCAAAGTAAGTGCCCCGTGGGGCTAGAGCAGCCCTAGATGAGAGTCATTCGGTAACAAGCCCCATAGGGGGCAGGAGAGCAGACGGCACTGAACTGGGGAGCAGAGTGATGATGGAGGAATGATCAATCAGCAGGGGGAAGGCAGAGCCCAGACAAGTTACAGAAATTAGAGGAAACAATCTCCATGCTGGGAAAAATCCGAGTTCTTACCCTTTCGGGGGTAGGCAAATTATCCAACCAGTGCATTGAGAGATGAGCTGTTACAATGTCACTCAGACGAGTGTACGGTTGCCCCGCTCTGGAGGCCTGGGAAAGGCAAAAAGGATACACGGGATTATTAGTGAAATTTTATGTTCAGATAAACAACATTGTTTTTAGTACAGAGTGTGTCCCGTGCAACAGTTGGGGCATACTTATACTAGAATTTATTTTTGCTGCTTCTCTGAAATTTACATTTAACTGGACATTCTGTATTTTGTCTGGCAATCCTAAACTGGTCGGGGATAGGACACGTCTGGATAATAGCTGCACAAATTGTTACGTTTTTCATCAGGCCTCTCCCTGATCTATATGCCACATGCGGCATGTGGCATCCTGATAGGGTTATCCTAGCTACCCTTGTCCAAGGTCATGCTCTTTCTCCTTATGGCCAATGCATTAGCGAGGATGTGGCTTTGACCTGTGCAATATTCTCAGATGCATGCCATCAGGTCTTCATCACTGCCGTCTGAGCTTCAGGTCCGGCTCTCACCCGCCCTGACCTAGAGATTTGCAAATTTCCTCATTTACTCTTCCAGTTCTCATCTTCTCCCATCTCTCCTACATGGTGTCAACACGTTGTATTTCTGGATTAAAATGTCCCCCCGAACTTACTTCTAGTAGAAGACGATTCAGACCCGCCGGCAGGACCGACCCTTCGTAATCTGATCTTGTTCTATTTCCCTGGCCATAATTGCTGCCACCCTCAACGGCCCCACCCTCCTTTTGCTCTGGACACAATAGTTACTCACAACACCGAGTCTTTGCTCATGCTGTCTGCCGTGCCTGCAATGCCTTCTTCTTCTTCATCACACCACCGGCCCCTGCTTCAAAAGTCTACTTAAGTGTTACCTTATCTCTAAAGCCTCCCTCTGATCCCAAGCTCTCCTCCCTGCATCCACTGCACCTTCTCCTTGTGCTTCCATTATACCATGGTGTTATTCGAGCACTTGTCAAATTCTGTTGTCAGTAATTGTATGTATCTGTCTTGCTCACTAGATTGTGAGCTTCTCAAGGACAGAGATTCTGTCTTACTCATTGTTTTAAATGTACAGAACCTAGCATAGTGCACGATGCAGAGTATGTATACTTCATCAGGATAAGAAGTAGCTATCTATAAGTTTTAGATCTCCATCAGTGAAGGAAATTGCCATGGAGCACTTGAAGATGAGGCTGCAACCACTGGAGGGACTAGGAAGCTAGCTGGTTAAAGATGGAATACATACAGATGCCTATTTTTCTGGTTCATTGGATTGCACACAAATGATCATGCTCACACATATTATAGCATGAGCATACGCATGTTTATGGAGCACTAAGCATATAGGTACAGATGTCTAGCACAGACTGAAGACAGTGGGGAATAAATGCTCCTAGAACTGGAAGTTACTAGATGAGCTTTCATCACAGCCTGGAGGATACTTCAAGTCTAGGAAGGTGGGAGTTAGGGAAAGAGCTTGGCTTGTCCTTTACATCCCTTCCAGGTGTGTAAGGCACAGATGAAACTTATCATTGTAACAAGATACACCTGCTCACCTTCAACATCGCACTTTTCAACTCTTCCAGAACGCTTCTGAATACAACCAACTTTTATACCTGGGAACCGTTTCCCCTGTAGAGTTCATCAGCTGGCCATGTCCTCTGTATGAACCCTTAGCTAAGCCCCCAACAGTATCTGAGAAGTCAAGAAAAGAGAAACTCCTTGCAAGCATTATAGTATTAAGGGCTTTTTACTTATTTTATTTCTTCCCTCGGGATGGAAACTCGTGAATTTCTCATAGTAGAATTAAAAATTGTGTATCAGGGGCTCCAGGTGAAAGGAAGAGAGATAATGCAGTATTTAAAATGTCGTCCCAGGATAACCTGCAACAGAACCCTTTGGTATGCTTGTTCAAAAAGCTGATTCTTGAGCCCAATCTTTATTTATTGAATCAGAATTTGTTGGAGAGGGGTTCAGAAAACTACATTTTAAATAAACTCCATACCATTTTATATACTATATAGATCGAGAGCTGGTAGGACAGACACACGCAACAGAGCAGACTCCACTCACAGGCAGTGGAGACGGTCCACTAATCATGAGATGGGTGACAAAAGCTCACTTTCAAAAAGGGCCAAGCTCTTCAGACCATCACTACGGCCACATTCTGGCTAATTGCTGTCATGGCTTTGTAACTGTCCAAACTATCACCAGTGGTCAGTGAGGTTCAAAGCTGCTGCTGGCTGGCTGCTGTGCAAATCATTTGAGTCGGCAAGAGAAGCCAGGTGACTCTATGCTGAGTTAAGGGGAGATATTTCCAAGAGGACAAGACTCTGGGATAATACCTAGGATATTGGGTAATGAAGCAAAGGGTGTGTTTCTGAATAGGGAATAAAGGGCACTATGATAGTCCTGGAGGCTTTTATACACTCTGCTGGAAACCAAATAAAACTCAAGTTTTTATATTTGAATACAGTAGTACCCTTATTCATGGTTTTGCTTTCCATGGTTTCAGTTACTCACTGTCAATGGTGGTCTGGAAGCAGGTGATCTCCTTCTGATCTATCGTCAGAAGGTCAGTAGTAGCCTAACACTACGTCACAGTGCCTACGTCATGTACCTCACTCCATCTCATCACATAGCCATTTTATCACCTCATATCAACACAAGATGGGTGAGTACAATAAGTTATTTTGAGAGAGCGAGGGAGACCCCATTCATGTGATTTTTATCATAGTAATTTTTTTTACCATTGTTCTATTTTATTATTAGTTATTGTTGTTAATTTCTCACTCTGCCTAATTTGCAAATTAAATTTTATCATAATTATGTATGTATTAGAAAAAGAGTCCATAAAGGGCTTGGTACTATTCATGGTTTCAGGCATCCACTGTGGGTCTTGGAACATATTCCCCTGCAGATAAGGGGGAGAACACTGTATTCAGTTTTAAAACTTTATTACTATGGTATAAATAATTAATTAAACACTTACCACCCACCCTTGTATTTCAGAGGTAGATATGTTGGCATTTGATACATGATGTAAAGAAATGTCCCATGTGGCACAAAATTGGTGTCTTCTCCTTGAGCCTCAGTCTACAACTTGAATCTGCAGCTTTTGTCATTGTTTATATGAATCCAAAATAGAAAAGATGATTATGAGATCATGCTTCTTCAGTCTCTTCCTGCCTACCTAAACCTCTGTGACTCTCTTTCCCGGCTGGCGCCAGTTGTCTGCATGAGCGCGGAACTCACTGGAAGCACCTGGTCCCTCTGCTCTTCTCTGAACCATTCTCTTCCTTCTCACTTCCTCTCTGATGGAAAACTTTAATTCACCCTAAGATATTTCTCAGCCACAGCCCTGGAGCTCTCAACATTTTGCATACCTCTTGTCTTAAGAGGCTAAACCTTTCCCTTTCCTTTGTGAGTAAACAGACAGCTGAAGCACTTATAATGGAAAAGCACCCCGAGTCTGGGGGAGGCTTAGCTAGATCATGACTTTGGTAGGGCTGCATAATTCTAACAGTGACTCCTGTGGGTTTGACGCTATTTCTTTT
The DNA here is from genome assembly GCF_009762305.2 of Zalophus californianus. Classification (NCBI taxonomy): domain Eukaryota; kingdom Metazoa; phylum Chordata; class Mammalia; order Carnivora; family Otariidae; genus Zalophus; species Zalophus californianus. The sequence goes on along the minus strand of NC_045597.1, from coordinate 138,620,177 downwards.
AATACTTTCAACACGGGTGCTGTTAGTACCATTTTGCCAATATATGCAGGCTTAGAAAGGTCAACTGATTTACCTGAGGCCACGCCAGCTAGAGAATGGTGAACTCAGGATTTGATTTCCAGCTCTGCATGGCTTCAGCTCCCAAGTTCTCTACATCAGCCAGGACATTTGGTGGGAATGACTGGCAAAGAGGGTCTATACCTGTGTACATAGTAGATTTGTCACGGCTAATCTTCTTTTGCCCTTTAGTGGCCTGGTACAACTGAATCAGGGCAGATCTTGTAGCTATCTCAGGTTTAGTTTTAGTGTGTATGGAAGAAATAGAAGCATCCAGAGTGCTAGCAAGGAGAGTAGTGGGGAATCCAGAGGGACGTCTAAGACAAAGGGAGTAGCAGAGGAACCAACAGGCATGTGCTGTATATGAGCAGAATCAAAGATGTATGCCGCCACCATGCACAATTCCGGCTGATTTAGTACGAATCTACCTTAGAGTCATTTGCTAATATCTGTGAAAACTAAAAAACTGAGTTTTTTGCATTGATTTTCAATTTTTCCTACAAGGGACCAAATGATGTAATTCAGTGGTTTTCAAACAATAACGAGAAAAATCAGTAGAATTTGTGTCTTTATACTAATTCTAGCCAGCTTGATGGCCTTGGGGAAGTTTGCATGTCAGCCCCTTACTCTGAAAGATGGTGGAGATGATGATGATGACAGGTGGTCTTCCAACCTCCTAGGGCTGTTAAGAACTAGAAAACCAGAGATCTTATATAAATATCTAGTGGTGTTATTTTGCAGTCACTCATGGTAGTATTCTCAGTCTTGGAATATTTTATTTCTTTTGGAAAAGTTTATGTCTAATGAGTGCTTTCTGATACTCAAGAATTTTGTACCATGTACCCAGCTTTCCTAGTGGGTTAAGATATTCCCATTTCTCTTACTTCTCTGTTAGTCATTTTGACTTTAAATCCTATTTGGTAAGCGGGTAGGGGGTCCCCGAGACCACCTCTAGGTTTGGTAACTCACTAAGAGCACTCACACACACTCACAGGACTCATCACATGATTATAGTGAAAAGGGACAAAGCAAAATCAGCACAGGGAAAAGGTGCATGGGGCAAAGACTAGAGGAAACCAGGCACAAGCTTCTAAGGATCCTCTCCCTGTGGAGTCACACAGGCTACGTGTACTCCCTCCAAAATCAAATTATAACACCACATGTGAGATGTTATCTACCAGGGAAGCTTCATAGAGACTCATTGCCCCAGGTTCTTACTGGGGCTGATCACATAGGCTCCCTCTGCCTAGCATGTATCAAGAGTCCAAGGCTGCTATGTTAATTCTTTTCTGCTCAGTAAGCTTCAATCTTTTTTTTCCCTAGTCACCTGTTTAAACAATGTGGATATAAAAATACCTCAGGAAAATTTGGTAATGTTATTTTCACACTTATGCCAGCATTTCTGAGATGAAAGTTCTCATTCAAACTCTCTGAACGCAGATAATTTACTCAGCTCCTATAAAAGCTCACCGTTGTATGATGAATTGAAATGAAAATAACAAAAATGAAACAAAAATCTAAAAGGAAGAATCTAACATTTAGAGATATTATAGCAAAACATTATTTTATGTTTCTTGTACAGAAAGTTTCATTAAAATACTTAAATCTAAGTCTATCCCTAAAGCCCAACATTTTTGTGTACAAGAGGATCATGAAAATAACTCTGAAAGCTCATGTATTAATTAGGTAAATGTTAAGCAGCTCTAACAAGAGACATGATAACAAGGTAGCTTGCAAAACAAAGATGTTTATTGTCTCACACACAACGTTCCAAGGTGAGCGGTTCAGATGGTTAAGGGTTCTCTGTCAACTCCATCAGGGACTCAGCTGATGGCAGCCCTGCCATTAGCATCAAGTGGTTTTCCAAGTTCTGGCCATTAGGACCTGAAGGAAGGGGTTATGAGTGCAAGTCTAGAGCCTGAAATTTCCTCTTAAGCAATGAGAATTGCTCCCATCAGTTCTGCTTATAGTGTATTGGTGAGAAATTGGTCACATGACCACATCTAGCTGCAAGGGAAGCTGAGAAATGTAATTGAGCTACAAGCCTAGGAAGGAGGCAAGAACAACTTTTGGTGGACTGCTAGCCATCTCCCCATGGCCATAAGAGTTTTCCATTACACGTGTAAACCAGGATATTTAGCACTTTATTTAGAGATTCATAACTTTCCAAGTAATTGCAGAGCAGATCAAGACATTTTTCTAGAATGATATTCAAGCTATCACTTTAAAGAGTACTATAATAGGGGTACCTGGTTGGCTCAGTCTACAGAGCACGTGACTTTCGATCTCAGGGTTGTGAGTTCAAGCCCCACGTTGGGTGTAGAGCTTACTTTAAAAAAAAAAAAAAAAAGAGTGCTATAATAATCTGCAGCATGAGAAATTCCAAGATGGAAAACTCATGCTGACAGCTTACCTAAATGCTTTCATTGAATTTTTATTATTCTTGATAGTTTTACCCCAACTCTGGTTGATACATTATTTCTCTTAAGTTTGCTTTTGTGCAATATGTAATATTTCCTGCCCCAAACCATACCTTCACAAAGGGCTTTAGTTCTGTTGAATGCCTTTTAACCTCTATATTATAACTATGATTTCAAGTTCAATTGTACTTCCTTAATGTAAATCTAGGGAAATTGAAAAATACCCCATCTCATTTCCACTTTTTACATTTATACCACATCTGTTATCTTACTTATGGATATAACATAATATCAAACTCCGTGAGGGTATTCCGTTTATAACTGACTTGCTTATATTTTCATTCTTGACACACAAACAGTAGAATTTGATTTGTAAAGTTTAAAATTGCCTTATAAAACTGTTCACAAGATTCTTTTGTTGTTTTATTGTATAATCTCCTATAATTTCTGTAGCTTCATTTTGAAGTTGGTGTGAGTAAAAAGGGGTAGATGCTAGACACTGATGACCAGTAATAAGGCTTCATATGCTTCATTTGTTGGAAATACATAAAAACTGGGTCATTGACTTGGCCATTTATTTTTTTTTTCAGTTCCATATTCTGAGATTTTTGTATCACCCACACACATACACTACACTGCACACGTGCATACGTATGTGTGTAGGTGTATATTTTCCATTTTAGCTGTCTTTGGCCTAAATGTGAAAAAAACTCCACACTTGCAAAAAAGTATCCCATTGCTGAAAGTGTGGCCCCTTATGTACTGAGATGATACCACTGTGCACCATGATAAAAAATTTCATTTTGAGTTGTCTCTTGGTGGTGGAGGCAGCTTTGTATGGAGTCCCTGATACAATCAAGAGGAGTCATTCACCAGGCGCCAGATTTGACTTAGGCACAGAGCATGTGGTCTGAGGACAGGATGCAATTAACCAGTTCGTATGGATCAAACCTATGCCCTCGGATTTACACAGGACCCTGAACCAAACCGCTGCAGACAAATAATCCTTCAGTGCTTTGAATTTACAGAGTGCTTTAAATATATATCATTCTCTCCCCCCAAACTATTGCTAATCTATTATCTCCTGATGGTTTCACAAAAGTCTAGAAAGGTATGAAGAGAGAAGCATGACTAAATATGTTTTTCTTTATTTTTTCATTTTCTCCGTCCTCCCTCCTCTGCCCCCTTCCTTCCTCCCTCCCTTCCTTTCTTCTTTATTTTCTTCTTTATTATTCACAGAAAGAGAAACTAAAGGGGCAGAGATCTTTAAGTAAAATCTTTAGAATTGAAATCTATTAGCTGCAAACCCAGTGTAATTGCTGCCATATAAGGATGTAGATGGAGACAGAGGAAAGTGTGTGGTGTGGGGGGTGGGGCGGTGAGGGGAGTAAAGCAGTTCACAGGTATTTCTACTTCAAATCTTTCCCTGATTATCCAAACCACTGTATCTTGGAAGGCACCCTAGGAGTCATCTGGATCAACTTCCCACCACCACATGGCACCACTCCTTGATCTGGCTTTCTCTTGATCATTTCACAGATGAGATGCTTGTATCTCACAAGGCAGCATATCCTAGTTTGGATCGTTTGTGCTCTAAGAATGTATATTGGATTGAAATTTGCCTTCCTGTGACTTCTGTATCGTATGGGAATACATAGACAGGTGTAACCTTGCCTTGACAATCTCTAGTCTAGACTTGTGATAACACCTATCATGACTTCACCAAGTTTTCTCCCCTCCAGCAGTTTCTCTTTTATTTCCTACAGCTTTGCCTCTCTATGTTTATATTGCATTTTGTCCCTGTCCCTCTTAAGATGTACAGGGTACTGAGAGCCAGACTCCAACGCAGAGAACAATGGGAAGTTACTTCCCAGAGTTGAAAGCCCTGTGTAAGGGGAGATTCAAAGAATCTCCAGAGGAAGAGGTTGGTAACGTTATCCTGACGCTGTCCCAAGGTAAGTTACCTACCTTTTGTCTACTTCTGTTTTTCCATCTATAAACTGATGATGCTAGGAATAAATAATGCTTGTGAGTAGTTTGGAACAGTGCCTGACACATAAGTCTATGTGTGAGCTGTCATTACATTTATATTTTTGGCAGTCATGCCACATTTTAGTACATTCTGAACTTTTAGTTAACTGAAGACCATGGCCGTTTATGTACAAACCACTAAAAATCAATATCCCTTCTCTCATATATATATGTGTGTACAGTTTGTACGTGAGTGTATTTGGACCTACATGAAGGACTCCATCCCTGTTAAAATTCATCTGATTTATGTTAGTGTATCTTCCAGCTTAAGTTTTTTCAATCTTTTTTTTTTAAGTATTTTATTTGTTTATATGCCAGAGAGATAGAGAGCACAAGTAGGCAGAGAGGCAGGCAGAGGGAGAGGGAGAAACAGGCTCCCCGCTGAGCAGGGAGCCCGACGTCGGGCTCGATCCCAGGACCCTGGGACCATGACCCAAGCCAAAGGCAGCTGCTTAACCTACTGAGCCACCCAGGCTCCCCAAGTTTTTTTAATCTTGATGGTGTCATCCTACATAGCAAGTCTCCCTTCCCATCTTTTTTTGTTCTCTGGGGGTTTGATAGGCATGCCTTTTGTGACTTCTACCTTATTATTGAAAAAAGGAAGCCAAGTAAGACTGGAACAATTATGTCATCATCCAGCCTACATTTACTTATCTAGTCCATGATAGTATAAGCTATTTAATTTCATGTTTGTCCAAAATCAAGATATCCACCTTGCAAGGATTCTGTATTCACTTACCATTAAGTATTCATATATTAGCACAAGGGAAGGAGATTAGTTTGGCATGACTTATTTATAAAGCACATTTTTGGTTTGCTCCTTCCTCAATTCTCCCAGCTATTAATAAATCACATTAAATACATGTGGCATTGGCTATAATACGCACAGCTACTGCCATAATTTGGCTTATGGACTTGGCCAGAACATACAATTTCACTAGTTGAGGGCCAAATGAAAGTGTGTATTTCTGGTTTAGCAGAAACTAGTTATTATTAATCCAACTATGAGTTCCATTTACAATTATAACCTGTGAAAATACTCTCCTTTTTCCTCAAAAGTCCAGTTCTCCATAGAATATATCTATTTCTCTTTATAAATATATGATCCCCAACAGAGAAAAGAGAGAAAATCAAATAGAAAAGCATGTCCAGAGACTCCTACTTATTTCTTTGGAATGATCCAGGAAGTAAATAACAGAAGGAGTAAAAGTGAGATTTCCTCTCTCCTTACCCAGTATTTTCTCCCCAGAGCAACCCTGCATTGCATTGGCCCTTGTCTCTCTCATCAGACCACCTTATCTGGTAGGATTTTGACCAGAACCTTCAGATAGGCTGGTTCACATGAGGCTTATATGTTTGAACTAACTCACCTCTGAGTCTTTTGAGGTTCATCTGTCACTAATTTGCAGTAATTGTTTTCACATTGTTGATCTCTCAGAACATAAAACGTATTTGCTAATAATAAAGGGGCTGTGATTTCATTAAAGATGTGTTACATTTCAAGGGGGAATACAATATTTTATGAAAAACAAAAGGAACCTTGTCATATTCTATTAAAGCAATCTCCTAACCTCCACTGAAATTGCCTGAGGACTTACATGGCTCCTAATTATACACAGTCTACCTTGGATTTTCACGTAATTTAAATGAATGGGTCTTGTACTGAACATCTCATTTTTAAATTACTCAATGTCTTTTATTTAAATTGTTCAAACTCAATATTTTGACCTCCTTTTTCAAAGAGTCACCTAAGAGAATAGAAGATTCTGGAAAAAAAGAAAACCTCTCTCTCAGAAAGTTATCAAATTACTCATTATTTTTTTAGACTTGACTAGTTCTACTTTACTAAAATATGGAAGGGATTTTGCCATAGAACAAAAGGAATGGATAGATAGGTTGAAGTCAAGGGTTTTATTTTCCTAAACATTTCCCAGAAAGATTAGAAAATACGTATTACTGCTATCTTAAAATCTGATCAATAGGGCTTGCCCACTGCTATCTATAGTAAAAGGGAAGTAAACTGCCAGATTGTAAACACAGCTTGAGTTGCCTCCTTTCTGACGTTTGAATGAAACTTCAGTCCTCTTGGGATCTGAATTTAGCTTTGACAAAAGGCAGCTCCCTGTTTCAACAAGGGTTAAAAAGAAATCACCTTGTAATATCTCCTTCTTAACCTAATTGTCCCTAAAGTGGTCATTTTAATGAACTCAGGTATAGATGTGAGGAAAAATTCTAAATTGGTGGGAATTTCTGAGTCTTTGGTTTGAGGTGGGCTTTGAACGTTTGGAAAATGTTTTCGGAGCTCAGTTGGACGGGACGTGAGGAAGTGCAGAGTGGGAGTGTGAGAGGTGAGGAGTGTTCATTATTTCCTGGCTGTACCTAAAGCTGGGTGCAAAAAAAAAAAAAAAAAAAAAAGAGAGAGAGAGAGAGAGAGAAAGAAAATCAAGCTTTTGGTCAACTTAAAACATACTGCTTTTCATGTCATACTTCATTGTTATAGGTTCTATTGGGTAGACCTTTCCTTACATTACCATGTGCATTTACCGTAGCGGGGATTCTCATTGAAGTGCACAGATATGGGTGAACAAAAACTGCCTGGTAAAGTGTTATGTATGAGCATGGGCCAGTGGTAAATAATAATGGTATTAATAACAAATATAAGAATAAAATGTAGTAACAATAAGTGATATTTATTGAGGACTCACTCTGTGCCCAACAAGAGTAAGTTTTTTCATGTGTACCAACTACTTTCGCTCTTACAACAACCCTATACGTAGTAGGCACCACTATCCTCACTTTTCAGGCAAGGAAACTGAGGCACAAGGAGGTAAGGAAATTAATCGAGTTGCCTCGGCTTTAGGCCAATGCTACTTACATAGTTTGCTTTTTCTGTTATGAGCTTAGATTTTTAGAAGCAACTGTCGCCAATAACTCATAGGAGAGGCATCATCCACACTCCAAATTGACTAGACCGGAGTCCTGTTCTGCTGTGTTGTCTTCATGATGCCATGTCAATTCCCAGTGACACTAATTAACCGTAACGTTTGGGGGAGGGACACTGGTGGGGAGTGAGAAGTAGCCCTATCACTGTCTGAGAAGAACTAAGACAAAAGCAAAAACTTCTAGGATAGAGCTCTGAGAAATGAATAGGACTTGGATTTTGGTCACTTGCTGATCCATTCAGCAAATATTCATTGAGCATCGACCGTGTGCCTGGCACCCCATTCTCAACTGTGGGGACACCGTAGTGATCCCAACACATAGGCTCTTCCTCTTCTGGAGATGACATGCTTCTTAAGCAAAATTACTTTTCACTCACACTGTTTAGATTTTCAGTTGTCTACAATTCTCTGCTTTCAAGGATCTTCCTTCTGTGTTTCAGCTACTTGTCTGGAACCTTCTCCATATAAACAAGTTTATTTTCTGAGGCACAGAAAGGGATTATACACACCCAGTCCATAGGATCAGGGGAAGGAAAAACTTCTTCAGGTTATTTAAAATCTGCACAAAGATACACAAGCATGACTTATATAGTCCTGGGCTCAGGACCAAGAATGTGCTGATCACGTCTATGACTACAAAACTGCATAAAGACCCACATTAAAACAGTAATAACAGAGAAATGAAAAAAAAAAAAAAAGTCTTGGAGACAGAGCCGAAAGTGTTCTTGAATTAAATTACTTTTATCTGGGCTCATTCACTTAAGGATGCAATCAACTCACTATTTCAGCAGCTTGGGACCTTAGAAATGCATTTCAAGATTAATTATAAAATGAATTCTTTAAAATGGAAAAATATACTACTTTCCTATTACTCTTAACAACAGTCTGGTTAATGAAGTCTTGAAGCAGTTTAGTGGTTTGACTGCCACCTACTGTTCATTTTTTGACACAACTCACATATGTAGCTTGGCAGGAGGTAAGAAAAACACCTTAGGCGATACTTTTTTTTTTTAAAGTATTAAACATATGGGCTGTAACATAATTATTTTAAAAATTTAAGAGATTGAAAAAATGTGATTGATTTCATTTCAAATTGCTACAATTGTCTTAGTAGTTTATGACAGTTACATTGGTTAAAAATGAAAGTTCTGTGGCATTCTAAAAATATGTATATATGTATACACATGTATACACAGGACATTTCATTTAGTCCTGACAATTTTTATACTGGCAATTTACAAAAATTTCCACAAATATGAATTCGTCAACCTGAAAATATTATCTTATGAAGTGGCTTCTGATCTTTAAAACGGAAAAAAAGATCTTTATCATCATACTTCTATGCTTACACGGCTGGTGCAGACTTCAAAAATACAAGCACTTCTTCTACCTCAATAAGGAGCTCAAGTACTGTACATCTCTAGTTATTTCAGAATGCCCCAGGCTTTTGAGAGAAATAACACTGCCTTCCTGAGATTCTGTTAAATGCTTAGGACTCAGTGGGCAGGATGGGTCAGTGCATTTTTCTCTCTCATACCTAAATTACTTATTGTAGCGTGAGAACTCATCTTCTGGATATGACAATGCTGTTTAGTGTCTAAATGTAGAATCTTGGTGGAAACTTTATAAACACATGATCCTCAGACATAGTCTTTGTGAGTCATTTTATTTTTAAAATTGTGCCTTTTCAAGTCTTGGTACTAAATTATACATGTAAAGAAAAATTGCAAACTGTTTATGTGTTTTTCTTGAAGTATTCCATATATGTATATGCTTTCGTGTTTTTAAGTGTGCTTGTAGATTGCTTCATTCACACTTGAATCTAGTTGTATTTATTATTTTTTCATAGCGTAAGGGAAAAATCACCCAGAATATTTTGGCCTTATTAAAATGTACTTCCTGCTAAAGCTATGTTGCAGTTTTCCATATAAAATGGTGCCAACAGATTCTAACATTCTAGAAATCTTGTCAGCTAACATTTTCTTTTCTCTACCAGGGACAGGTATGGAGTGGTGGTGGTTTCATTTGTTAAGACAGTATTGGGGAAAGGCAACATAAATATCCTAATTTATTTTTTGCCATAATAGTATTTTTTTCTGCCTTATGAAATAAGCCATCTTAGATTCAAAAATCACGATGAGGTCTGTGATTAGGCCTCTCTGTATAGAGTTTTACAGATAAATGCACATTGTTTGAAAATTTGTTCTTAATGGTGCCAGTAATCTCGATATAAAACAAAAGCTTTTCATGTGGCTTTATTTACAGTGGCACTATAGAATTTATAAAACTGGTATAAGATGATATTAAGCAACATGAGCGAATTTGATCAAATGCCAGTTTTTATAGCCTCTCCCCCGCAGCGATCCCACCCAATAACAATAACACCAATCCAAAGCCAAAGAAAAATAGTTTTACCTAAAATATTGGCAAAGAAGCTGAAACAAATAAAATTAGGCTGACCTTTTAATAAATGTCTGGTCATTGATTTAAATTCACATTTTTCTTTCTCTGAGCAATGCTGACGAGTCTTGTTAGAATACAAGCATGTATAATAACTCGGACACAACCATTTTTATTTCTTTTGTGTGTCATTACTGAAAGATTGAAGCAAGCTTCACCTAAGGGTAGTGATGCAAAAATAATAGTACCCCAGCCAGGCTGCACAAGAGCGAAGGCGAACAAGGGCTTCGTATTAAAGTGCCTTCTAGGTAGCTGACATGACGCATCTAGTCAGACGTAAATAATGACAGACGGAAACTATCATGAGGTCTGTGAAGCATCAACATACTGCTATCATTTTCTCTCTAACCTTGCCTTGCTAGCAGCTCTCAGCCTTATAGGCTGAGAGATCATTTAAAAAGCAAATCCTAATGACTCTGCCCACTGTAACAACAGTCAGCCAGATTGGCATCAATTTAGCTCAGTTTAGAAACTCAGGAGAACAGCCATTGTTGACTTGTGACACCCGAAACTCCAGTTGTTCTCCACATACTGACCCCCCGCCCCCAAGGCTACCCCTTCCCCATGGCTATTTCCGTTTCTTGCAAAAAGATTCTCCTCCCTGGTAGGAAAATGGTTTGTCTAGGTTATTTGCTTGGCACTCTGTACCTAATTTCTTAGGCTGCACTATTTTTCTGGACTAGCTCATTTGGTACAAAATGCTTTAAGCACCCCCTCCCTTTCTCCATGGGCCACACATTATTTTGTGTGTGTTATGTATGCACAGGGTAGCAGTGGGTAAATAACATCCCAGTGTCCCTGTAGCTTAAGACTAACACGGTTATGGTTCAGATAAACACGCCTGTACATGGCTGCCATAATCAATGTGGAATGGCAGAACAATTTTGCAGATGCAGTCCCAGGAAGATAAAGATAAAAAAAAAAAAAAGCTGTCTTGTCCAGATTCAATAGGATCTATTCACCAAGAAATCTGCGATAAAGCAGTCACAGGTTTTATTTGTTAAGACAGTGATAACTTTGCAAGCCGGTGGGAACTGAGGCTGATGTACAATAGGATAATAGCATTATCACTTTGCAAATCAGCATGTGGCTCTGCTTGGGTGCCGCCAGAAGGGCACCGGGTTCTGAGAGCTCTAGCTGCCAACCTGAAAAGGCAAGATCAGACTGCCTGGCTGGGAGTACAAATGTATGAGGATAAATTGCCATGAATCTTCTTCTGCTTGGTTAAAAACACATTGCATATGTGTGTTTTTACTGTTTTGTGAGAGGCTAGGAGATGAATGCATGGACCTGAGTCTGTGTGTGAGTATGTGAGTGTGTGTGTGTGCGGGGGAGGGGGGGTGGGTAGGAAAGAGAAAAGAATGGGGGACTCTTACAATAGCCCATCTTAATGGAGAGCTATTGATCTCACTTCATAACACTTTAATCTCCAACTAAACATCTCACTTACCTCATGTAAAAGAGATGCCAAGTTGGAATAAATAATAAACACACAATATTTTAAGGACTTTTGAATTTTGCATGGTAATAAATATTAATGCAACTTGTGACTCCCAAAGAAAATAGAAGGCACTTAATTCTGTTGTTGATATCAGGTACCGTGCAGGTTGATTTCCCGAGGCGCAAGTGAAAAATGCACTATTTGGACTTAAATTTAGATTTAATAAATAACTAATTTAGGATCTTGTTCTATATGCAAGGATATAATCACAAGGCATTCGTTTTTAAAAGGTTTCATTTATTCTTGTGAGCTTAATTATTGCAAGGAAACTGTGAGCAATTTGTTTTTTACCAGTGTCTGATTTCTGAGAATGGTTATTAAATATTAAATGGATGCATAATTCAGGCAATTAAGAAAGTAATCACACAAAGTAATGTAATGGAAGTTAATTATTACTGCATAAGCAAATAGTTCATTAATGCTAGTAGTTGCTATGGAGGCATTCTTAATACATGCAGAACCGAAGCATGACTCCTCTGTGTATTCAAGGAGCTGGTAGGAAGTTCGGTGCCACAGAGAGAGCGCCACTAATGAAAACCAGGAGCAAAGAAGACCATATTGACCCCTGACTTGTCTAAATAAGGTGGGATCATCATTACTTAAGAGAGTTTTATCGAAACCACGACTACACTAGCTGCTTATAATTTTTTTTTTTTAGGTTTGTAACACAAACCATGACTTGAATAAAGGAGAAACCAAAAGGAATTCAGCTTGTTAAAACAAAAATCACCAATCCTGTGTCCCTTGTTGTTGTTGTTGTTGTCTTAAATCAGTTCTTGTTAAACAGCCAAAGTCATCATTTTGTGACTTAAAAAGACTCCATAGATTATATTTCTTTTCATAAAATCATTACAGCTGGTAACAGACCTTATTTTGTCCTGCCCCTCAACCCCACTTGAAAATCCTGACATTTCTTCGCTAACACTATCTCCCTAAAGCACCATGCTTTAGAAAGGCTATTTTATATTAATTCAACACATATGGGATCCGGCGCTCTCCAAACCTTGGGCTGCTGTGAGGGACCAAGGTGGCCAGGGCAGGCCAGGCCAGGCAGGGGGGGCGGGGGGAGAGTGAATAATGGTGGGGATTCCGCACCGAGCCCCCAGGACCAAGCCAGGCCTGCTTCTAGAGGAGACGAGCTCCTTATGGGTTTACTTTTTAACTACCCAGAACTGCCAGGGGCTCACTACCTTGCTGCAGCAATGATACCACCTGCCCCGTCTCATCATGGAATTGCACACGGAGAAAGGCAAAGCTCTTCTACCCTTTTGTGTAGGCAGTAACTCACCATAATTAACCTTCGATCATCTGCTTGCCTACAAGCAATGCTACTACTAAGCTCTACGCACCACCTCTCAGGCTGGAGGCTGTGCTAGGTAGGCACAATGGGAGTCAAGAGACATTGGTCCTGTCAAGGGGATACTTCTAGCCACTCAAGGGCAGTGTCCTCTCTGTTCCTAGCAGTTGGCTAGCCACCGAGGGAAATAGGGAAGATGTACAAGATAGACTCCATCTCTGTTCTAGGAAAGCAGCTACAGTCCCCATTAGAACGGTAGTTCTTGTCATCTTTGGGGGGATCATGGAGCTCCTGGACCATTAGAACAGTGGTTCTTTTAACCTTTTTGGGGATCATAGAGCTCCTAGACATTTATGTTAAAATTTGCATTCAGTTTGAAAGGGTTCATGGTCTTCCTAATCCTACTTATGGATCTTAGATTTAAGACCTTCTGCTTTAGAGGACACCAGTGTCTTCAAACAGATAGTGAACATTTAGGAGATAATCTGTTTGGCTTTCTGGCGCATAGGCTATAAATACAGAAGAGGGGTTGGTGGGGTCTGAGGTAGTTTTGGGAAGGCTTTATGGAGCAGATGAATGAGCCTTGAGCTTGACATTGAAGAATGGCTGTTATTTTGAAGCCAAAGGCAGAGTACTTTGTGTAGAACAGCAAGGGCAAAGGAAGAAAGATAAGACTTCGTTTTTTCATTAACACATTCATTCATCTGAATAATACTGCATTAGATAATCAGGGGAGATAAAGGTAAGACATGTTTCCCTGGCCTCAAAGAGTTTACAGTCTAGAAGAAAGAATACAGCAAGCAAATAAATTATATTCCAAGGGAAATGCAATGGTTCTGAGCCAAATCCAGAGAACTGTAGGAGAAGGGTGAATTCAGGCAGGGGCATGTCAAAATGCTTAACGTAAGAGACACATTTCAGCAGGGTAATATAGCAAGGAAACCGTGAAAATATATGGGCAGATGTTAAGATCTTGCCTTTGGTTTGGATGTCCTACCTCAAAAAGAGAGAAGCAATCTAGGCAAAGTCCGGGAGGTGGGGAAGTATGTCATGTGTTTGGAAAACATGTTCGGCTTAAAGAAAGTGCAGGTTTTGGGTAGAGAAAATTTCAAAAGGCGAAGGGGGCCAGGTCATGGATGCTCTTAACAGGTAGGTAAGGGAGTTTGAGTAAATCACGGAAAATCACAAATTTTTCCTTAATGTGGTGCTTTAGGAAGGGAAAGCCAGGTACAGCACTCAGGCTGGAGTGGCCCAGCAATAGGGAGACCTCACAGACTGCTGCCACAGTGCTGGAGGGCTCCACTGAGGAACTGTAATTGGTATATGTCTCAGGGAATTAACAAGAGGGGGTGGGTGGTGAAAGGGGAGAAATGAGAATTTCTAATCCACACCTGCCTGCTGGGGCAGAGATGATACATGACTTTTGCTTGACGGAGACACCAGGTTTTACTCACCAGGAAGGAAGTAGGCAATCAAGACAATGGACTTTATTTTTTTTTTTGAGGATTTTATTCATTTATTTATTGAGAGAGGGAGGGAGGGGCAGAAGGAGAGGGAGAGAGAATCTCAAGCAGACTCCACGCTGAGCACAGAGCCCAATGCAGGGATCGATCTCACAACCCTGATCTCATGACCTGAATGGAAATCAAGAGTCAGACGCTCAACGGACTGAGCTACCCAGGCACCCCAAGACAATGGACTTCTATGGCATCTCTGCCATACTCTCTGAAGAAGCATTCTCAATGTGCTCCTTGCTGTAGAAGGACAGGGCATGCATAGCAGAGGTACTATTTATTTCCCTATAACACATTTAAATATCTCCTCACCCAGAGCAGTGTTTGCCATACAACACCTGGAGCATAAGTCTGGCTCATATCCATAAATCTTTGGCCTTTACACTAAACTGTTATTCTGCCAAGAGTCAAGGGTTTCCTTGAGTAGGGCTTGAAGCTTTCAGAGCATGGGCTTCTCCTCTCTCTGATTTAGGAATGAACTGGTCTTTCAGTTCTTTTTAAATGGAATCTCCTACTTTACTTCATTTGATCTCCATAAATATAAAGAGTAAACAAGGAAAATATTTTTATTTTTATTATTATTTCTATTTTGCAGATGAGACTCAGAGGAGATAAATGCCTAGCTTAAGATAACACAGCTAATAAAAGATGATCCCAGGCTTAAAACTTTCCACCTCAAGACAATATTGATGTTCAAGACAGCCCTGAGTGACTGTAGCAGGAGCCTCAATTTCCTCTACCCAGATCCAGAGAATTTCTTCCAAGCTCCTCAGTTCAATTCTAATATTGATAAGCTACACTCAAATCAGTTTCAGGCAGAACATTGGAAACTTTGAGCTTTGTCTTTGTTTTGGGGACTGCTTAATTCCCATTCAGCATTAGATCCATTCTTTATTCTTATGGAGATCTCTATCATGGCAAGCTTGTATTCCCACTAACATTCTCTGCTGAGGTGCTTTTCCTGCTCTGAGTGAGTCAAATATTATGTCTGCATAGTTCTGCTACTTAGGAACAAGTCTCTCATCCACTTCCAAGTCTCTGATGACTTTAAATGTCAGAACTAACCCAGCCATACGAATTGGGCTCTTTGTGTGTTCGTCTGTATATCCGGTTCCATTGAAAGTCTCAAGGCCAGTGGTTTGTTAAACTAACTCTAGAAGTTTCCAGAGAGTCCCAGGGGACTTCCAAATTTTAGCTGCTGCTTCCTCACTGATGAGATGATATGTTATCAGCTTATAGAATTTTGCTCTCTTACTCGACATTGTTACATCTGATGCCACAAAGCTCTCCTTTAACACATGCCAAATCAGCTGCTAACCAGTTTCTTTCCGTCCACATTTGAAATCTTCAAACCCTGGAAAAGCAAGCAGCCACAGCCTGGGCTGAAGATATGTGTGTTGGACACTAAGCTGTCGTAATGGGCCTTTCCAATGTCACTTTAAGGTTATGCTCAGTTCTCTTTTGGCAATTCTCATTGTGATGGGGGTGGCAGGGGAGGGGCAGGGTTGAAAGGAAAATCCCCATCTCATGGGAACTCGGGGCTGGCCTGCCCAGCTCTCATTAGACAGGGTCTAAGCTGCCAGAGAATGGCTCAGCTCTCACACTGGGACTCTCATGTTAAACCCTCTGCATCACCACAGTGGGAGAAAAACACGCCTTATGGGGACTAATGACTAATTCCCTACATCATGTCTAATGTGTCCCAGGGCGCCAACTTCAGCACACCTGCCTCCACTGCTGGTAAAGGTAATGAGAGTGCTTGTGAGTTACTGGCCACTGACAACATTTATAATATTCTTCAACCTAACATTATTGCACAGGTCACTGTGCATTCATCAGGAATGGGTGAGCTCTGTCACCCTGGGAGCCCCAGTTGTATGGGTAGTTGGTTGGGGAAGTGGTTCAAAACCCTTTAAAAAATGAGGTGGATGCATTTGGAATGGTTCTAGGTGTCCCATGATACCCCGTTAAAGTTTGTTACTAATTACATCATCAAGAGGTAATTATAGCACTCTGAGGCCAGAGATTTTAAAATCATAACCATCCAGGAAATTTCGCCCATAAAAATGGTATGCTTTGGCTTGGATAACTGGGATGGTTGAGGGAGAGTGTGGGGGTGGCGTGGGATAAGGAGCTTGGAAATCCAGTTTGCTTGAGTTCAGTTAGCATTTAAACCTGTAATTGTCAAGCGTGTGCTATTTAAGGTTGGAGTGCCGCTGCATTAGGGACACACGTCTCGATTTCAGAGACTTGAAAATTACCCAGTTCACTCAGGATTGTATCTAGAGGAATTATTTTCTTCTTTCTTAAATCAATCTCTTTTCTTGGTGGGTTCTCAGAAAGCAGAGCTAACATTCAGTTTAAAGTGAGAAAAGAAATGCAAACTTCCTGAGGGCAACATTTCCAGATAATGTAGATAGATTTTGACACCAAGTAACCAAGAGAAGTACAATGCAGTGAGACACAAGTGTGCCTGGACTCCTCTCAGAAGAGCTCTTTAGGCTTAGTCTTCTAGTACTATCTCTCTCCTCCTTTGCATTTCTGCCATGAGTGAACCAGAATGAAGAGCTTAGACTGCCCCTTTTCTGAGAGGCACTTTAGTGGACTGGTTAGGAATAGAGATGAGACAGAATCCCTTCATTTGCTTTCTGGCTCCTCCAGGGTAATCGTGTGTATTACTTAGGGTGGCACAAGTTGCTATCTCAAATAACCCCCCAATTATCAGTGCCTTGACAAAATGCAAGCTTATTTCTCACCCGTGTAACAATCCAATGCTGGTGTTTCTGGTGAGCAATCCTCCATACTGTGATTTAGAGATGAGGCCCCTGCGTCTTACGGTTCTTGCATCTCCTAGAACCTCAGTATCTTCTACATCCAACCAACCAACGGGTAAGTAGGGAGTGTGGAAAAATACAGCCAGTAATTGACAGGCAGGATGCGTATCTCTTCCTCTGCTTTCTATTGGTGAGGACTAGTCACGTGGTGCTTCAGGATGCAAGGAAAGCTGGGAAACATATTCCCTGCCTGGACAACGTGATTCTATGGAAGGGGGAAGCACAAATATTGGTGAAAAGTTAGCTATTCTTGCCACACTTGGGCAAGGTACTTCAACATTCCGTACCTGAGTTCAGTTCCCTCATCTATAATATAGAGACAATAGCAGTATTTACTTCCTAGAAGTTGATAGATGGATTAAAGTAGATAACATGTATAAAATGTTTGGCATGCAGAAGGCACTTAATAAAAGTTAGCTATCATTTCAACAATTTTTATTGTTGTTAACTTTTCCTTGAGTTACTTTATTACCACCCAAGAGAGATATTCATAATTAATATCTCACATTACTCTAATTAAAATAGCTAGCCAACCAATATGTGATAAGGCTCATGTTTATTTTTTGAAAAAAGAGAATCTATTTGATGGGGTGTAAAACCACCCAGTGTGACAGTCAAACAGTCCCTAAAGGATGTGAAGCCTGCCTATAAAATCATGGCCCCTGCTCTACTCCGGCTGTATGTTCTACACACAGACAGAGGGAAAGGTTCGCATTTCTCAAAGGGGATGACAGAACAGTTCATCATTTCATTGTCTCCAGGTTATTTTTCAGTATTTATTTCCATACCATTTCCATTAGAAATTACAGGAAGCTTTTGTCTTTGAATCAGTATCTATATGCACTTAAAAGACTCAAAAAGGGCATTTTTCAGTCCTTGGTGTGATTCAGTTCTGTTTCAATAAAACTGTTTCATGAATAACAACGAATTCAGTAAGGTCAGTTTTTCTGGTTGCTAAATTCCTCCTTTAAAGTGCAGAAAAATTCCATGCTCACCAACAAGAATCCTGGGAATGTAAAAATAAATTAATGAAGATAATCGAGACATAATATTATACATGGGGGAGCCATGCTTCTGATTAGATTCTCCAAAGGGCTGCTTACTTTTATGCAATTCCATAAGCCAAACCCAGCCAGACCCAATCACACCAAATCTGACCCAATGCAACCAAGCTTGGTTAGAAAGCTAGAAATCAGGACAGTATAGCAGACTTTTTAAGCACAGGGGCTCTGTTAGCAGAACGCCTGGGTTGGACTCTTGGCTTCACCCTTAAGTATACCGGTACAACCTTTGGCAAGTTATTTAACCTTTCTAAATCTTGGTTTTCTCCTCTCTAAGTTGGGGTAAAGAGAATGCCTGCCTTATATACTTAATCGAGATAATTGATGTGATGGACTTAGCCCAGGGCTTGCTGTGTAAGACTAACAGCAAGGACTTATGTTCTCTGCCTGAAGAGATTTCTCTGAATTTTCTCATTTAATCTGCATAATAACTCCATGGCAATAGATAATATAAGTACTCCCACTGAAAGGATGAGGAAACCGAGGGCAGAGGGATTGAGTAATCTCCCCAAGATCACACAGCTAGTTCAATGGTAAAGTCAAAATTCAAATCCATGCCCACTGGTTCCATAGCCCATGCCCTTAACCGCTGTATTATGCCACCTCTTCATAAAGGCTCAGAAATGTTATCTATTACTTACATTTTTAATAAAGGCAGAAGTTAAGAATTTAGTTCAGGAATGTTTGATAACATAGTTCTTGAATTGAGGATATTCCAGAATAATAGCCTGGAAAGACTTTGTTCATCAATATTAAGTTTGCAAATGAATGAATAAATGAATGAGTGAATAAATGTGTGGATGAAAACAAATCTTTCATTATCTGAAGCCAGGGATGTGTCTTGGAACCATACTCTGAAAATGAGTATTGGTTGGAAGACATAGCCATTGTACTGCCATGGTGTCACATGGAGCCCAAAATGACAGTTCCAATGTACTGGATGCATTTGAGTCATGGAACCTCCCTGCCGGGTCTCAGACTTCAGTGGAGGGAGGCTGCCACCCTTGAGATGCGCTCAGTGTGATGGCCCTGTGTCGGTAACGTGCATGCAAAGGTGGTTTGCCAGAATGCAGCGCTGGCCCATGTAAAACACATTTATGTCTGACTTCCTAAAGCCACATTTGATGTTCCATTAGCAGTGTGTAGGAGGCCCGAGTGTCCTCTGCATTACGCTAATTGTTTAAGCATGACAGGTTATTACTTCAGTCAGAGGGGTAATGTAGATCGGGGGGAAAAAAGTAGGGCACAAACACAATTTTCTAGTTTTTGAGAAGCAATTATAAATAGATGAGAGGCCATAAAAATATTACACGTGGGATGGCTTATCAGTGGGATGGAAAAGGCAGCTGGAGCCGGTGCAGCCAAGAGCAGGAGTGGTTCAAAGCTGACAAGTCTACAGCGATGATTTAAAAATAGCACTGGTAATTCTGCAGCAAAACAGAACAATGAAACCAAGAGTCACCGTGCTCAAAAAAGACATTGGCCCCACACAATGCTCTTTTATTGGGTAAGCTATTTTCATAGCAAACCCAAATTTCAAAATGTCAGCCTGATAAATAGGGGAGATCTGAAAGGATAAAGTCAAGGTGTTTTGTTTGAATACTTAAAGAATAAAAGAAACTTACTCTTGTTTCTAAGAATCTTTTAGAGCTTTAAGGAAAGAGTATGTTGGGCTTTGAAACGAGATCAAGTTACGTCTTGTCTGGATGCTATTTTAATATATACAAACATTAAGTAGGTTTAGATCATATTATGAGGCTCATTTTTTTTCTCTGTAATAGAATGAATATTGGTTACAATTCAGTAACCATAAAGAGCTATAAAAGTTTAGAATATAATGTCTTACTTGAATTTCCATTTCCTTCTGAATGTGTTATCTCAGTGTGGTAAGATTCGATAGGCTCTACTAGCATCTCGTGTCATATAATAAATACCAGCCTGGTCGGGTGGCTATGAGCATAGACTTTAGAGTGACACAGTCCTAACTTCGAAAACCATCTGTCTATCTTGGCTGGGAGAACTTGGACAGCATTTAGCATATCTAAGTTTTCTTTTTGTTAATTCTAAAATGGAGGTAAATAGCATCTACTATCTAGGGTGATTTTGAGGTCTAAAATAATGAATGCAAGGCACATAGTATGAGCTAAACAGATAGCTGCCATTGTGGTTCCTTTCACTACTACTGCCTGCAATCTTGGGCAAGCTATGGGATATTTGGCAAGTCTCTTGATCTATTTGGCTCTTGAATCTTTCCAGGGACCAGGCTAGGTAGCTTTGAGGTCGCTTTGACATTCTTCATAGAAATCTCTGCATACTTTCAATCCGAGGTCTAAAAAGACTTTCCACGAACACCGTTTCTTGGGAATCAGGAATTTTCATCCCAATTGTCCCTCCTGCTAAGTGAAGACCTCCTTAAAGCTGAATTCTGTATCTGAGATTAGAAACGAAATCATAACTGATTTCAGGAGCCAGACATGCTGGAACAGGTGGTAAGAGCAGTTTAACTCCATATGCCCACTTGGTCATACTAGCATACTTTTATATGCTACTTAACATTTTTTTTTAAAGATTTTATTTATTTATTCATGAGAGACAGAGAGAGAGAGAAGCAGAGGGAGGAGCAGGCTCCCCACTGAGCAGGGAGCCCGATGTGGGACTCGATCCCAGGACTCTGGGATCATGACCTGAGCCGAAGGCAGACGCTTAACCATCTGAGCCACCCAGGCGCCCTGCTACTTAACATTTTATAATGCATTTCTATGTATTTTATTTCCCTTGGCCCTTACAGATACGCAATGATACTGTTATCTCCTCTCTCAGATGGATGCATTAGGCTGCAAGTAACAGAAAACTCCACCAAAATGTCTTTAACAATAAATAAATGCAATCTTTTAGTTCAGCTCTGTGGGCAGATTTCAGGGTTGGTTAAGTCAGTGACTCAACATTGTCATCAAGACTCCCAGTTATTTCTATCAAACTGCTGTCATTGGTGTTGCTTCCATCCCCAGACTGGTGGGAAGATGGCGGTGGTAGTTGCAGGCCTCCCAGCAAAGCCCAGATATTTGCAGAGAAAGATGAAAGATCGTTTCTTCCCCCATGGCTCTTTCTTAGGAGTGAGAATTTTCTCCCAAAAGACTTCCTGCAGACTTCCCTTTGTGTCTCACTGGCCAGAGTTGCATCACATGCATTTCTTAAACCCATCCTTAGTAAGAGGAATGAGAGTACTTCTAGAACAACCTGGCCTATTCCTGGGGCTAGGGATGGAGTCATGGGTGCCCTGATGTCCGTGGCTGCATGGAGACTGGTGGAGGACACACAACAGAATAGGGTTTATGTACAAAGGAAGAAGTGGGGAATGGTCCCAGGTACACAACTCATAGTGTCTGCTCCGTCCAATGTCCATGTAAAAGAAAATTGAGACTCAGACTGGTGAAGGGATTGCCGAAGGAGTGGCAGAGCCATGGTTGATAAAAGCTGTGCTTGTTTATAAAGCATAGTCACAGAACAGAGAGCACTTCTGCTGGAAGACGCTATAAAGGTTATCAAGTCCTCTACCTACTCTAGCATTTTGAGAGTATGGGCTTTGGTTTCACTAGCTCCTCAGCCACAAGAGCTTCCTGCTACATCCTCGTCGTTGAATTTATCCCCCAAATCTGTTGATCTTCCCTTTGAAGGGCAACGAGAGCCCATCCCACAAGAATTTTGCGTGGTAGGAGAGCAGGCCAGGAGGACTCCCATCACTGAAGTCCCTCCTGCTCCTGAGCAAGAAGAATGTAAGAGTGACAGGCACGGGACAGGAGCTTGCTTCTAGCTGAGTGTTCCCCGGGAGAACTGGGGGTGGGGATGGGCAGCCCTTCATACAGTGAGCATCCTTCCCATCCACCAATGGACACCGTCAGATGCCCCTGGGTCCTTCTCTCTCTCCTAGTTCCTACAGTCCTCTCTGTCTTTCATGGCACTGCCTGGCTCACGTTGTGCTTTTTCCTGTTATCATTAAGTCCAGGCATTCATTTCTATCTGGACTTACCTTGATAAACCTGGAGCAGAAGCTGGGACTTGTTTTCAGGTTCTGCAAGTAGAAGGAGCTCAAAAACAAGGGCATTGTCTGTGCTAGCCTCAGAGTGAAGCAGCTTCAAGATAGCAAACCTTTCTCCTGCAAATATTGCTTGACCACACAGAGCATCATTCTTGTGTGTTAGTATGCTGGCTGAGTCTTTGTCTCTTTGCTGAACCTCATCAAATATTCTTAGGATTTTATACCTTTTAGCATAATTGTAGAACATCTTAGTGCTAAAAGAGCCACCTTCCCCCACCTCATCAAAGACATGTTTATTCAGACGTGGCAGGGGCAGGGGTGGGTATGCTCCTTATCACTGGGCCTGCCTGACACTGTCAGGGCTATTGGCCACACCATCCCTGGATGGGCCACCAATCATCTATCCCTTTGTCTTTGGGTCTCTGTCCCCACGAGTGGCTGTTTGGCTAGTTCTGAGTAGTGTCCTTTCCTTGGCTGTATTTGTGTGGAGAGGTTAGAGCTTGAGAAGGGTGACAAAGGGGGACATTCCTGTTTTAGTTTTTGGAGCAGAAGGGGGTGCTCTGCTCCCACCAAAACATTTAAAGTAGAATTTAAATGTTGCAGATTCAAATGTTGGGTAGCCAACAAATGACCCGAGTCTATGATCCTGGGGCATGAATGGCCTGGGTTTCTAGAGTGAAGGAAAGGCTTGGACCCAGCCAGAATAGAACAATCAACTTCAAGAACACCTACTAGCTAATGGAGCCAATCAAACAATCAAATGTTTCTTAGGACCAATATGGCAGTGCTTCTCAAACTTCTGGGTGTGTCACATTAGGAATACTTAGTAAAAATACACTTTTCTGAACCCCACCTTGATATACTGAATGAGACTCCTCTGGGAGTAGGGACCAGGAATCTGCATTTTTCAGAAACCTTTCCAGGTAATTATAATGCGTCATAGAGGTCCTCTGGGAAATAGTGCTATGTGAGGCCTGGGAGAAGTGACTGGCATATCATTAAAAATAGCTAAATTTAGGGGCACCTGGGTGGCTCAGTTAAGCATCCAACTCTTGATCTCAGCTCAGGTCTTGATCTCAGGGTTGTGAGTTCAAGCCCCACGTGGGACTTCACACTCCACTAAAAAAGAAAAAAAAAAAAAGCTGAATTTAAGTAGAGATTTCTGTATTGAGCACTTTATCCACATTATCTCATTTCAATCTTGCAATAGCCCTAGCTGGTAGTACTATTTTACCGATTTTACAGATAAGCATAGAGATGTCAAGTAATTTGCCCAAAGTCACAAAGCTGGTAAGTAGTGGGTATAGGATTTGCACCCCACACTGGCTCCAAGCCCATGCTCTTAAGCCTGAGCAGAAGTTTCCCTGTTAAGGACACAGAATCTAAACACTGAAGTTTGCAACCATGGGTCTTACTGAGGTTTGTGGGTCCTGGGGATTGGTCCCAAGGAGAATACAGAGAGACAAAGGTGGTTATCACACCCAAAGAGCACAGGAAGCTTGAAGCTGGAAACACGAAATTAATCACAATGGCTAATATGTTCTATTTTAATGTCTTTTAACATTCTAAAATTTGGTTCAGTAATCTTGAAACCAGATGTGTGTGGGGGGAGATTGATTTTCTATGACGTTAGCTAAAACTGTATTGTTTTGATTTATTTTTGTGGGAGTAAAATTAGCTAGACTCTAGAACCCACCTCAGGTTCAACTAATAGCAATCCTCAGACAACTGGATTTATTCTCCCTGCTTTTATCTGAAAACAAAACAAAACAAAACAAAAAAAGACAAATGATAAAGTGATAACCAGAGAGAATTTTGATTTTGAAAATATCATCTTCTAGGGCATGTTCTTCAGACCAATATCTTATACGTTCTTTGCATCCAAAATACCACCCAGTGAGACCTGACATTTGGAAAGATGACCCTGTGGCCCCGCAAATCCCGACTCATAGAACAAATGTGTGTGTACCGTGCTGAACTTGTTAAGGAATGAGGATAGTTCGAAACACAAAGGTTTCATTTCAGTTGACCAGATTATTCAGTTAACCAGAGAATCCCATTCACTGGGCATATAGTACTTTCGCCACCACTGCTGAATATTGTGGTTTCTGTGTCTGCGTGGAAGGGTGATGGTGGGTGTGGGGGAGGGATTCTTAGTAGGGAGGGGGAGAGGTTAGCCTCTGTAGTACATACACTTTTGAAAAGAAAGGAGTAGCCAAGTGTTCTGTATATAACAAAAGATATCAGTCACCTTGATGAGTTTGGATTCAACATATAAAAAATAGGAGAGTTTCAGAAAAAGAAGAGTAGCTTCCTGCCAGTCGGAGTGGTGGGTCCCATCGGGAGGCAGAGAGATGTACAAAAGTCTTTTTGTACCCATGATCCTTTGATCCTTTATTTTTATAGGAGATAAGGCAGTAATTTTTCTACTGACCCACGGAAAGATTCCTAAGAGAAGAGCAGGAACCACCCAGGATTATAGTGAATTTATAAAGCTGGCAGAAAGCATATATAAAGGTGATTTCTCTCGCTTCATTTTATATATCACTTTCTATTAAAGAGAACACTAACAAACAACATTATCTTTTCTTTTTTATCCCACATTCTTAAGAAATGTGAAGAAGACATATTGTGACTATCGTTGGGGGGCAGAGGGGAATCTAGCCGGCCTGCTAGGCTTGCATGGCAGACAGGTGTCAGAGGAGGGACTTAGGGGTCCTCTGCTGCCCTCCGCCCATATCCTCTCCACTAACTAGCACTACCTTTCACTAATCATCTGTCATTAGCCATGTGGCCTCTAACTATTTTCTGCTGGAAGTCCCATCCTAACCCCATCTCTGCTATAAATAGCCTCTTGGTCAGGGAAAAAAAAATGATCTTGAAAATGCCACTTCTGGGACGCCTGGGTGGCTCAGTGGTTAAGCGTCTGCCATTGGCTCAGGTCATGATCCCGGGCTCCTGGGATTGAGTCCTGCATCGGGCTCCCTGCTCGGCGGGGAGTCTGCTTCTCCCTCTGCCTCTGTTGCTCGTGCTCTCTCTCTGTCAAATAAATAAAATCTTTAAAAAAAAAAAAAGAAAGAAAAAGAAAAATGCCATTTCTTGTAAGAAGACTTGTAAAAACAAGTCATTTCACTGGAGAAGTGAACTTCTCACTTGAAGGAGGAGAAATCAGAAAGACCGGCAACCCTGGAATTTTCACAGACGTTTCTCACGTGGGAGGAGGGTCTATGCGCTTGTCTTCCACTGTAAGGCAAGTGGCTCGAAACATCCATTGGATTTCCCCCGTCTGTCTCAGTGGGAGTTTTGGAGGCATGGGAGAGAAAGAGACTTAGTGACCTTTAAAGCAGCGAATCCATTTTGGCATCTACTGTCGACTCTGAGGTTGCTTCAATATTTCAGTGGAGGTTTTTAATAGAAAGGAGGTTCAGGAGCCGCACGTTTCATTTCTACTTGACCACTGGGGATTACCATATTTGACCATGTGGGAGGTATTATAAATGTTCTTTCGTGTCACTTCGCTACATGGCCAGCAAATCCTAGAACTTGTTCTGAGGAAGGCAGAAAATGGTACCAGTGTAGGAGCCAGTGAAAAAATTAGTTTTCTGTGGAGTTAAAATAGACAAGTGAGTCTGTGGACTCGTGGCCTCTACAGCATACAAGGCTGGCTTTCGTTTGAGAAGGGACGGATTCGAGGCAGTTCTGGGATAAAGGTGGTCGGTGTCCTCTTGGCTGGGCTGAAAGTTGTTCCATTTCCATTTTGGACAATTCTGAGAACAAAAACAAAAACATTTTCCCGTGAAGGCTACGTTTCATGTTCTGGTTTCAGTGAAATAACACAGAGGGTTTCTGTGGAGGTTGACAAGTGCAAATGGGGGAGCGAGCCTGCATGCCCCTGGCGACCCCTGGAGAAGGGCCCCTGGCTGACTGCAGAAGGGGTAGCCATTGCTTTTGAATAATTGCAAAGATAACGTCAGGGAAAAAAACAACAAAAAAATCTTGAGAAATAACTAGAACCCAGGGTGGTGAGATGTTGTAGTCATCCAGGGGAGACACGGCCAGAGCCTGACCCAAAGAGTGGAGATGAAGGGGCATGGGAGAAAGACGACAGAAGGTAACTGGCAGTATGCAGGAAGAGGAGAAATGCTGAGTGAAAGGGATAGAAGAGGTCACATTAATGCTGGGATTTTGATTTTTTTTATTTGAGAGCCCATAACCAGGCGGCATGGCCTGACGTGATGGGTAAACGAAGATGACTCTGGTGTTTGTGGGCAATTATTGTTCTCTTCGAGCCAGTCTTGAAAACAAAATGGTACATTCACGTGAACCAACGAGGACAAGAAAGGTCCAGACAGATCTATGTGTCACCTACGTTTTTCCCTACAGCTGCTTGTTCTTGCAGAGTGGCTTATTTATGGAATGCCTGGAGGGGATATACAGCCATACCTCGACACAGAGTCAAGTAGTGTAGCGTATTTTGAAAATGTTCCCCAAAGGATTTAGCAAAGCCACAAAAAAAAGTAGTGAAATGGAAATAAGCAAAGTATACCAATCAACCAAGATGTTACTGAATGTATTGAGCCAGTGAACAATTATATTAGAAGCAAAGTAAAGAAAGACCTCAGTGCATAAATGTCTTTGGAAATGATATTATTTTGAATTCAGACTATAAAAAAAAAAAATTCCAGGTGACTTTTACTTGCCTGACAGGGAAGAGAATATTCTTCAACTTTGTTCACCCATTATAAATGGTACTAACTTTACATAATAAAAAATTAAGTACATGAAAGTTCTGGCATATTTCTTAGCATAGAGTCAGTACTTTATAAACGTGAATGAGTTGAATCTAAAATTAAGTGAGATTCCCACACAGTTTGAGTTTTCTTGCTAAGCTATTTTATCCTTTCAGTTAAATTTATATAGTATATATTCCCTTATAACTACCTGCCTCCCTCTTCTACCCTTCTGAAAAGAATCATCTAGCTTTTGTTCCTATTTCCCTGTTTTCTTGCCATCACTAGGCTTTGCCCACCTACTCTTCACTCAAACTAATCTGGCAGGAGTTACTAATTGCCAACTTCAATGGCATTTTCCTTTCTCGTTTTACCAGACCTTGCTGGAATATTTGACACCATTTTTTCCCCTCCTACATCTGTATTCACCTTTGGCTTCCTGGACATTTCTCTCTCCTGATTCTCTGCACCCCCCAACCCCACTCCAATCTCTCTGAATTAATCTGTCTCGGTTTCCTCTGAAAATTTCACTTCCTTTCTCCAGGCCCTAAATGCTGTAGTTCCTTACAGACCTAACCCTCTACCCTCCATCCAGCTCTCCTGCCCCTGTTTGTGCTATTTTTTTTTTTTTTTTTGGTATAAAAACACATCGATGGCTTTAACTACCACCTGTAAGTCTGTGATACTAGATCTGCAGAGGCCGCTGAGGTCTCCCTTGGGGTCCAGAGAAACAGTGCCAACTCCCTGGAAACCTCCCCTGGGGTGCCATGGAGAGCTCAACATTACCAGGGCTGGAGCTGAACTCATTTTGACTCTCTACCCCATAAGTTTCCTCTTTTATCCCCTGTCTTGGTGAATGATAGTACCACCCTCCCAGTAGTCAAAACCGTGAATCTGAAACTCCTCCTGAACGCCTTTCTCATGCTCAATGACACCACGTCAGTCCACAGCCTCAGTGTTGTCTTTTGCACTCCTACTGCTATTATTCGACTTTGAACTCTTATTGCAGTTACTCTCATTCTTCTTGCTGCCACTCTTGCCATTCATTCATTCATCCTTTCATTCATTCACAACACAATTATGAAGTGTTCGCTACCATCCAGGCATTGTGCTGAAAATGCGGTCCATTAGGTGAGCACAGCAAACCTGGCCTCTCCTCATGGAGACCGCACAGGGGCCCACACCCAGATAGGATCATGCTATTCCCTGTTCAGTGTCCTTCAGCGGACTCTCAAGATTCATGGCTGTGTCTGTTTTTGTTAGAGTGGTTTGGAATGGCTTATGTGAGGTACTGCTCATCGCCTCCCCAGGGGAGCCTTGACTGCCCCTGGACAAAGAGCCACCCAGAATGCAAGTCATCATCTTCCAGACTCCCATGCAGCCAGGGTCCCTCGTGAAGCTGAAAACTGTGGAGCCCTACACAAGTGTTGGTCTACACAGCACCTAATCTTCTTGTGAAAGAGAATTTATCCTTTATCTTGATTAAGCCACTATTATTTTGGGATTTTAATATTATATGCAGTTGAACTTAATCTGACTAATGAGATTTATAAAGATACTTACAGTATGAGCCTTTCTTACCACTCCAGAGTTATTTTATTCCCCACATAAGTACTGGAGCCCTACCAGCTCCTGCTTGCGCGCGCTCTCTCTCTTTCTCTCTCTCACGTGTGCACACGCGCGCACACACACACACACACACACACACCCCTTCATGCCTTTGTCTCTGCTGCTCCTTCTGCCTGCAACACTCTCCCCCCTTACCTTCACCCCTTTCTTGGTCTAATTCTTATTGCCTCGGTTCAAACCTCACTCCTACAAGGAATAATCCTTCATTAACCCTTTCCAGCTCGATTTAAGTGCCTCTCTTAAGTGCTTCCTATGCACTCTGTGCTTAAAGTCCTTTTAATCTCATGCCCAATATATTTCTTGTTTCCTTGTCTGAGTTCTTTATTAACTTGTGAGCTCCTTGAGGGCAGGGGCGGGTAGGTGCAAATGAATAGCTTACACTGTAATTTCTCCTGCCCCTCTGCCAACTTCATGTCAACCTCAATGGAAGAAGAAGTTTGAACTAACAGGGTTTAATGATTTGATCAAGGAAGATCTTAGAACCATTTGCTTGTCTTCCTTCCCCCTGCTGTGTGCACGTGAGTGGAGGGTGGGGGGACCTCATCTGAATGGGAGAAACTTGCTGAAGTGTAACCTTTCCCTCCAAGAGGAGGGAAAGTGAGTACAGCAGTTTCCTAGTACTCTTATAGGTCTTCTTACGATAGGCTACCAACCTAGGAACATGCTCCACACATGGTTAGTGTTCATTTGGAAATCTCTTCCATACCCAGGGGTTAGACTGAGCCATCTGAAATCCAAGGCTCACCTCACCACTTGCCAGACTTGACCAGATCCACTTCCTCACTGAAGATGTCCAGCCTCCTCAGTGGGGCACAGAACCCTTTTCTCTTTCTTTGGCTTCTTCTCTTACCACCATTTTACCTTTTCCTTTGCACACCGAAGTGCCTGTCCTTTGCAGACAGCCCATATGGTTTCTCTCCTCCAAACCTTTGCTCCAGCTATTTCCTCTGCCTGGATTGTCCCCGCTTCCTTCTAAAAATGCTAACTCAACCCATTGGTTAAGACCTTAAACCTTGACCCAGGAATCTTCCTTCCCTGGGAACTCCTCCCTGGGACCTCATTGTCTGGGTTAGATGTGGCCCCTCTGTGCTCCCCCTGTACCCAGCTCATTCATTTTCCTTCCCTAGCATTTAATAACTCATCTCTGGTGTGTCGGCCCCTCCAAAGGTAGGAATTGAATCTTGTTAATCTTTGAATCTTCACAAGCCTGGCACATGGCAGGTGTTCAACTTTCATTGCATTAATATATAAGCAAAATATTTAATAGAAATGCTCTCAGAACCAGGCAAATGACCTTACAGCACAAATTTTCCTTGATTTGCTCTGACAAGCCATCAGTCTGCTCCTTTGCACAATCCCACTCCCCGGAAGGGATAAATGGTTTAATCAGCTCAGATAAGAGTTTGAAGTTGTATCTTAGGAACCAGCCCAATTGTTGGAGGAGGAGGTGGGACTGACTGTAAACCCCTTCATTTAAACAGTGGGCTTCTTTTAATAACTGTGAACATATCCCCTCCCATACATACGCGCCAGTTCTGAGCATGGCCACAGCTCCCTGTCATGCCACATCACACTGCAGGGGGACTTGGGGTGCTCACTTCAGCTCCAGAGAGCTATCATTCACCTGGAGAATAACCTGACATCCTGTGAACTCCTCCACTTGGAAAACTGGGGCAGCCCAGTGGGCAACTTTGCAGCTGCTTGGTGGATGTGTCACTGTCCATGTGTGCCTGAGACACTTGGCTGTCATCCTTCCAGACTGGTTCCCCTCCTTGCAGATGGAAAAGGTGCCAGAGATTCATGTACGCGGAGGCCCAGATGGTGCTGACAAAAGGTTACTTAGAGCCTGTGTGATGTTGGGTAAGTTACTTAATCTCTCTGTGCCTTAGACTTCTCATGACAGGTATGATAATGCCTATGGCATAGGCTTATTGGGCAGACTAAATTAGATAAATTATGTAAAGAGTCTTGCAGAGGCAAGGTCCCTAGTAAGTGCTTAATAAATGTCAGCTGCCATTATTACTACTGTTAAATGTCTTCTTGTCTGTGGTGCCTACATAGAACCAATCTTGAGAACTCAGAGAGGAAAAGGTCCTGGAGAGAAAGTAAAATGAAAATGTAAGCCATAGTCTTTGTTGGGATTCAGAATCATTTCATTGAGGAAGAGTACGTCTCGTGTCATTTAATGATCTAAACAGTATCTTACAAAAACCAGAATTGGTGTGAAAATTTTGAATCTGACTATTTTCATGTTATACGATTATTCTATTGTCTTCTTCTCTCCCCTTTTTATGTTGTCACTAAATTCCCTGTGCAAAAGTCACCTCTTAGGTCCCTCACGTTGATTTGGCTCAATTATCTCTTGGAGCAGCTCTGACCTGCCGATTTATCGGGGCAGAGGATCTCAGCCCTCTTTTCACCGAGGAGGTTCTGACAGAAAGTTGTCCTTGCTGGTTTTAAATACTAACCTCCTTTGCCTATTTTACAAGATGTGGTTGGCACCATCTATCCAGTCAGGTGACTATGTTTTCTACCGAGAAAGCTTGAGATGAAGCAAAGGGCAAGGGACAGGCAAAGCCAGGAACACCCTAGGTCCAAAGGAGCCTTGACAGGAGGGAATCCCATGGCCCAAGGTGTAGATAAGTAAACCATTGCACCAGCTTTGCTTTTGCACCCAATTGGGTTTTGCCTATTTCCTTAGGCCTCCTGTTTGCCATTCCCTTCACCAGTTTCTTTTTCTCTGCTGGTCCTTCAATGTTCATGTTCTACAAGGTTCTGTTCATGGGCCTGGGTTCTCACTCTTCAGTTTCCCTGGAAGATCTCAGCCATCCCAGAGCAACAAGAACCAGATCTGTCTTCCAAGTTTCAAACAAGTACATCTGACTACCTTCCAAATGGTTCCCATTTGGATATCCCACAGGTTACTCAAACTCGATATACCAAAAATCTCACCAATGGTCTTTCCTCCTCCCTCAAATTTGCTTCTCCCTCAGCATTCCCTGTCTTAGCAAATGGCACCATTCTCAAGCTGTTACCCAAGAAGCAACCTGGAAGTTGACCTTGACTTTTCACTTTCCATGTCCCTATGCCTTCAATCAATCACAAATTCCTGTCAACTCCTCTAGTTCTTTCCTACATCACCACAGGCATCCTGGTCCAAACCACCAGCACCACTTTCCTGGGTCAGTGCAAGATCATCCCTGCTGGCTTCTCTGCATCTAGGCTTGTTCCAACCCATTCTCCACCCTGCAGCTGATTGGATAGTCTAACACTGAAAATCTACGGGATCAAACACTTTCCCACTGCCCTAAGAATAATGCCCTAAACACACTCTAGGGACCACAGTTCCACCATGATCTAGTTGCCAACTGCATCTCTCTCAGCCTCCTCCTATTTTTGTGTTCCAGCCACATGGAGCTTCACTCAGTTCCTCCAATGGCCCCATGCTTCTTACCTTCACACCTCTGCACCAGCCAGTCCCTCTGCCTGTAGTGCTCGCCAACCCTCGGTGTCTGGCTCACCTCTGCTCTTCCTTTACCTCCCAGCTTAAACGCCACTCTCTCCAGGAGCATTTCTCTGACCCTTAAGCTTGCCTGCATCCTTTGTTCAGTGTTCGCATTGCTCTCTACTTCCACCAGCCATAAACGTAATCACTATCATTTGTTCAAGAATTGCCTTGCCTGGTAATGGTTGGGAGCAGGGAACATGTCTATCTTATTCAATTGTATTTTCATTGCCTGCCATGTTGGGTATAGTCACTGCTCAATACATATTTATTAAATATTTAAATAAATGAATAAAAGACCAAAAATTATCTCTTCATTGTTTTATTTTGAATTTTTTTGACCATCAATAAGATTGAACTATTATGGTGTTTATTGTTCATTTTTTTATTAGCTGCCACTTCATATTCCTGGCCTGTTTTTCTTTTGTTTTTGTTATTGATTGTTAAGGACTTTTTGTAAATTGAAGATATTAATTCCTTTATATTTTGTAAATACTTTTACTTTTTGTAAAAATTACTTATTTATTTGAGAGAGAGAGTGAGAGAGAGAGAGCACAATTGGGAGGAGGGGCAGAGGGAGAGGGAGAAGCAGGCTTCCTGCTGAGCAGGGAGCCCGATGTGGGGCTCAATCCCAGGACCCTGGGACCATGATCTGAGTTGAAGGCAGATGCCTAACCGACTGAGCCACCCAGATGCTCCTGTAAATAATTTTTCTAATATATCCTTTATTTTTAACTTTTGGTGTTTTTTCTCATGAATAAAGGCTTTACATTGTTACATATTCAAATTGATTCATCCTTTGCAGGAGGATTAAGAAGGACTCTCATACGAACTTATGTTTATAGTCACAAAGTCAGGACGCCTACCACATATTTCCTCTGCAGGCTGATGTGGAGGAGTATGCCTATGAGGAAACATTATGTTTTACTTTGTTATAATGTTGTGAAGATTGTTGTAGAGGCTTTTGTTTTTCAAACAGATATATTGAAGAATGAATATTTAAACTTCCACTTCCTAGATATGGCATAGATATATTTTCCCTTATTCCTCCTGCTTAGTAAAACTAAAAATTCTGGACACTACATAAAAATAAAATACAAGACTCTGGAAGGTAGAAAAAAGAAGGCAGACCATCGAGAGAATTCACAACCCCAGGAATGCCAAGGGACACAGACAAAACCAGCCCCAACAAAAGCCTGCTCTCTCTAGCTAAATGACTAGGGGAAAGGCAGTCTGGCAAGACAGAGAATGTTTGGATGATAACCACTCTACTCTAGTTCAACATCCAACAGGAAACTGAGCATACTTCCACCCAAGCCAGCAAAGGTTAAGTGGAGAGGATAACTTGCTTCCACTTGAGGCTGTAACAAGGTACCCGAGCCCCCCTCTTTCCTGTTGGGGTGGTGCCAGAAAAAGCCAAGAAGAGATCCAAACCTTCTTAAGGTCCCCTCCCATCCAGCATTAGTAGAAACCACGTGGGGACATAGGACTTCTACTTCCCCAGCAGTTATGAGACAGCCTTCCACTCCTCACTGGGGTAATATCAGGGAGCCTAGGGGAGAGTCAGGATTTTCACCGTCACCCAGGGTTAATGAGGCCAATCACACTATAGTGTTGATGGAGGCCACATGGGGAGCCAGAACTTCCATCCCCATCCGGCAGGATAGAAGATTCCCCCCACCACTCTGCCCCTCTGGTGTCAGTGGAGGCCACGTAGGGAATCCAGATTTCTACCTCTACTGGCAGTAGTGTAGCAGCCCCCTGTCATAGTGGTGTCAGAAAAAGCCAGCTAAAATAGAACATTTAAATAAGATCCAGAGTCTGCTAACTTGATATATAAATGTTCAGGTTTGAATTGAAAACCACTCCTCATACCAAGAACCAGAAAGGTCTTAAACTAATTTTAAAAAAAGACAAGAGATGTCACATTCATTTTCTAGGACTGCTGTAACAAGTTACGCCAAGCTTTGCGTAAAACAACAGAAATTTATTCTTTCACATAGAGGGGGCCAGAAATCTGAAATCAAGGTATTAGTAGGGTTGAGCTTCCTTCAATGCTCTAGGAGAGATTCTGTCCCTTGCCTCTTCTAGCTTCTGGTGACTCCAGGTATTCCTTGGCTTAGAGCTGCATAATTTAAACTCTGCCTCCTCTGTATTTCTCTTATAAGGATACCTACCTATCATTAGATTTAAGTACTGGTCAGATAATCCAGGATAACTTCTATAACTCAAGATCCTTAATTACATTTGCAAAGACCTTTTCCCAAATAAGGTAACATTCACAGGCTCCAGGGATTAGTGTCTGGATATATCTTTTGGAGGGGCTAATATTCAACACACTATAAGCACCAACACTGAGATAACAGAGATATTGAATTATCAAAGATTTTAAAATTGCCATGGTAAAAAACAGAAACAACAAAAAACTCTTCTATGAGCAATTGTGAACACGCTGGAAACAAATGAAGAAATAGAAAGTCTCACCAAGAAATAGAAGATAAGAAATATTAAGTGAAATATTTAAAACATACAATATGGTCATAAAAAGCTTAGTGATGGCCTCAACAGCAGAATAGAGGGGACAAAGAAAAGAACCAGTGAACTGGAAAATAGAATAAAAATGACCCAATCTGAACAACAGATTGAAGTAGATTGAAAAAAATAAATAAACAGAACCTCAGGGAGCTGTGGGACTATAGCCAAATATCTAACATTCATGTCATTGGAGTTCCAGAGAGAGGAGGAAGAAGATGAGCTACAAAAGTGCTCAAAGAAATAATGACCAACAACTCAAATTTGACAAAAGACATAAACCTACAAATTCAAGAAACTAAAAGAATCCCAATCATGATAAAGCTGATGAAGGGCCACCTGGGTGGCTCAGTCAGTTAAGAGTCTGCCTTTGGCTCAGGTCATGATCCCAGGGTCCTGAGCAGGGAGCCTGCTTCTCCCTCTCCGGCTCCCCCTGCTTGTGCTCTCTCTCTCTGAAATAAATAAATAAAAATATTTAAAGCCGACGAAATCCATGTCAAGATGTATCATAATTAAATGTCTGAAAATTAAAGACAAAAATAAAGTTCTTAAAGCAGCCAGAGAAAAAGTGTACCTTCCTATGGGGGAAACACAATTCAAATGACATTCTGTTTCTCATCATGAACCATGGAGAAAGAACTGGCACAATTTTTTTTTAAGTGCTGAAAGAAAACTATCAATCCAGAATCCTATACTCAGTAAAAATATCATTCAGGAATGAAGCAGGGATCAAGATATTCTCAGATGAAGGAAAACTAAGAGAATTTGTCTTCAGCAGACCTACTTTAAAAGAATGGCTGAGGGAATTTATATAAGTAGAGAGGAAACAATGAAAGAAGGAACTTGGGAACATCAGGAAGGAAGAAAACACAGTAAGCAAAAATGTGGGTAAATACACCAGGATTTCCTTCTCCTTCTGAGTTTCTTAATTACGTTTGATGTTGAAACAAAAAATTATACCAGTTTCTAGTGTTGTTCCAAATGTTTCAAATATTTAAGACAATTATAGAATAAACTGGACAGGTTAAGAGCAGGTAAAGAGAAGTAAGATTTGTATACTTCACTCAAACTGGTGAAATCATGACACCAGTAGACTGTGATAAGTTATGTATATTTAATGTAATACCTAGAGCAACCACTGAAAAATCTATACAAAAAGATGTACTCAAGAACACCATGGATAAATGAAAATGGAATTTAAAACTATATTCAAGTAACCCACAGAAAAGCAGAAAACAGATCAACCAACTAACCAAAAACTGGAGGTAAGAATAAGCACAAAACAAAACAAAACAACAATGGCAGACTTAAACCTTAGCAGATCAATAATTACATTAAATGTAAATAGTCTAAATATATCAGTTGAAAGATTGGCAAAATGGATTAAAAAACATGACCCAACTATATGCTGTCTATAAAAATTGTACTTCAAATAAGATATAAATAGGTTGAAAGTAAAAGGAAATATATATATATATTTCCATATATGTTTATGTATATATATATATATATATATATATATATATATATATATATAT
Source organism: Zalophus californianus (assembly GCF_009762305.2). Taxonomy (NCBI): domain Eukaryota; kingdom Metazoa; phylum Chordata; class Mammalia; order Carnivora; family Otariidae; genus Zalophus; species Zalophus californianus. Next base: position 138,584,090 of record NC_045597.1, on the reverse strand, counting down.
ATCATGCAAGCTTTAGTCAAAGGAAAGCAGGAGTAACTATATTATTATCAGAGCAAAGACAGTTACCAGAGACATAGAAGTATATTACATGATAGAAGGGTTGACCTACCAAGGAGACACAACAATCCTGAATGCTTATTTACCAAACAGCAGAATTGAAAAATATGTGAAGCAAAGCTGGTAGAACCAAAAAGATAAATAGAAAAATCCACAAGTATAGCTGGAGATGTCAACACCCTACTCTCAATTGATAGAACAACTAGAAAGAAAATCAGCAGGGATATAGAAGAACTGAACATCATCTATCAACAGGATCTAATCAACATTTATATAACATTCTATCAGACAACAATAGAATATGCATTCTCTTCAAGTGCCTTGAAACATACAACAAGATTGATATTATCCTGAGCTACAAAACAAACCTTAACACATTTAAAAGAATTGATATCATACAGAGGGACTTCTTGACTACAGTGGAATCAAACTAGAAAGCAATAACAGAAAGGTCACAGGAAAATTTATAGCATTAAGTGCATATAAGAGAAAAGCAGAAAATCCTCAAATTAATAAACTAAGCTTCCACCTCAAGAACTTAGGAAAAGAGGAGCAAAATAAGCTTTAAACAAGCAGAAGGAAGGAAATAATAAAGATAAGAGTGGAAATCAATGAAAATCAGAATAGAAAACCGATAGAAAAATTAATAATGAAAAGAGCTGATTCTTTGAAATGATCAGTAAGATTGACAAACCTCTAGCAAGACTGACAAGCTAAAAAAAAAAAAAAAGAGAGAGAGAAGACACAAATTACCAACATCAGGAATGAGACAGGGGCTATCACTCCAGACCTTGCAAATATCAAAGGACAATAAGGTAACACTAAGAACAATTCTACATGCATGTAATTGACAACTTAGACAAAATGAACTAATTCCTCAAAAAACACAAATTATCACAACTTATCCAATATGAAAGAGATAATTTGGGTATCCCTATATTTATTAAGGAGATTGAGTTTGTAATTTTAAAACTCCCCAAAATGAAATCTCCAGGCCCTGATGTTTTTACCAGAGAACTCTACAAAATGTTTAGAGTTAACACCCATTCTATACAATCTCCCTCAGCAAATGGAAGAAAGAATACTTCCTAATTCATTTTATGAAGCTAGTAGTACTCTGATACCAAAATTAGACAAAGACAATAGAAAAGAAAACTGCAGACCAACATCCCTCATTAATTATATATGTTATAATTATATATATTAACTATATATGATTTTAATATATATATATTCTCTATCAACCAGGGAAGTTCCACGGGTGTGTGTGTGTGTATAACTACAGCTTACATTATATTTAATGGCACAAGTCTGAAAGCTTTCCCTCTAACTCTGGGTGCAAGGTAAGGATGTCTATTCTTGCCACTCTTATTCAGTACGGCTCTGCAAGTTCTAGCCAGGGCAATAAAGCAAGAAAAGAACTAAAATCATACATATCAGAAATGAAGAACTAAAACTGTCTCTATATGCACACAAAAAATTGTATTTCTATATTCTAACAATGAACACATAGACACTGAAATTAAAAATATAATACCCTCAAAATGGCTCAAAAAAGAGAAACAAGTATAAATCTAATGGAATTCAGTTAAGATTTTTATGCTGAAAACTATACAATACTGATGAAGGAAATCAAAGAATAGATAAATGGAGTGATATACCTTGTATATCAATTGGAAGATTCAACACAGTAAAGCTATCAATTTTTTCCAAATTAATATACAGGTTTAATGCAATTCCTATCAAAATCCCAGCAATATTTTTTGTAACTATAGACATGATTATTCTGAAATTTATATGAAAAGGCCAAGTAACTAAGATAGCTAAATCAACTTGGAAAAAGAATATTTTTTAAAAAGAAGAATAACTTCAAGGACTGTAATATAGCTACAGAAATGAATACTGTATGGTACTGGAAGAGGGATGGAAAATGGAACAGAATGGAAAGGCCAGAAGTAGGCCCACACAAATATGCTCAGTTGATTTTTGACAAAGATGCAAAAGCCACTCAATGGGGAAAGCACAGCCTGATTTTCATTTGCAATTGGATATCCACGGGTCAAAAATGAATCTTGACTTAAGTTTTACCTTATGTAAAAATTAACTCAGCTCGAATTCTTTGACTTAACACCAAAAGCATAGTCCATGAAAAGAAAAGTTAATAAATTGGACTTCATCAAAATTGAAAAAATTCTTTCTCTGAGAAAGACCTTGTTGAAAAAATGAAAAGATATCACTACACACCTGTCAGAATGGCTAAAATAAGAAATTTGACAACACCAAATGCTGGTGAGAATGAGGAGGAACTGGTCATTCATACAATGTTGATGGGACTCAAAAAAGGGCACAGTCTCTATGACAAATAGCTTGGCAGTTTCTTTTTTTTTTTTAAGATTTTATTCGTTTATTCATGAGAAACAGAGGGAGAGAGAGAGGGAGAGAGAGAGAGAGAGAGAAGCAGAGGGAGAAGCAGGCTCCCAAGGAGCAGGGAGCCTGATGCGGAACTTGATCCCAGGACCCCGGGATCATGACGTCTGCCGAAGGCGGACGCTTAACCATCTGAGCCACCCAGGCGCCCTAGCTTGGCAGTTTCTTAAACTACCAAACAGGAAATTACCATGTGATCCAGCAGTTGTACTCCTGAACATTTACCCCAGAGAGATGAAAGGTTATGTCCACACAAGAACTTGTGTATGAATGTTATAGCAACTTTATTTGCAATAACCAAAAATTGGAAACAACTCAGATGTCCTTGAATGAGTGGATGGTTAAACTATGGGACATTCATACCATGGAACACTGCTCATCAACAGAAAGGGACAAATATTAATACGGGATAATCTGGACAAATCTCTGGGAAATTATACAGAGTAAAAAAAAAAAAAAAGCCAATCCCCAATGGTTACATACTCTATGATTCAATTTATATGACATTCTTGAAATGACAAAATTAGAGAAAAATGGAGAACAGACTGCTAGCTGCCAGCGATTAAGGAGAGGATGTAGGTGAGAGGGAGATAAGATAAAAAGAATCAGTGTGGTGATAGAAATATTCTCTCTCTATATATACATATATGTGTGTGTGTGTATATATATATATATATATATATTCTATGTCTTGACTGTCAATGTCAATATCCGGATTGTGATGTATTGAAGTTTTGCAAAATGTTACCCTTTTACATGGAATCTCTGTATTATTTCTTACAACTCCATGGGAATCTGTAATTATGTCAAAATAAAAAATATAAATAAAAACCATGAAAACCAGATTTTAAAATAGTTTTATTTAATACTTTCAAGATAATAATACATAGAAAAATTAATTTGGGTTATGTTGACCTTAATAGAGCTAAAACAATAGAAGTTGTAATGGTATAAATTTCCTTTGACGCATTTAACCTACTATTAGTCTATGTGATAAATTTCTGGATATGTCGGATTTTTGGTTTTGTTTTTTTATTGTCTGCTTTACTTTGTTTCTTTTGAGAAACCATGTCTTTAAAAATCTAGAGAAAGTTTTTTTTAGTATAATGCAACACTTGAAAAAGAATTATGCTTCTTTAATAATTCAAATTGCAATTGGCCTCCATCTGCCCTAAATTAAATTTGTGTTAAAGAAAAAATAAATAAATAAATAAATTTGTGTTAAAGAATTAGGAAGAATGCTAATAGTTTAAAAAAAAACTAATTCAGATCACTGCAGTCCTGACCCCAACGAACCTTCACTTTTAAACAAAATACTTGTCTTGAATATTGGAAAGAAGACACAGAAATCTTCAGTATAATACCTTTGCTCTATCATGAATGGGGTTGTATTATGAGTAAATCACGGTTCCTGTATCCATCTTGGGGCATGAGGTGCTTTATTCATTGAGGCCCTCCTCCCCCGCTTTGCTTGTGACATTGCTAGTCTACGTTCAGCACACTGAGAACAGGATTAAGTGCTTTGCTGCACTCGAGCCCCCACTTAGTTAGGCCAGCATGGTGGGCTGGCAGACTGTGGGCCTTGGGTCACAGGGTCTGGTCTGAGATCTGCCTCTCCCATCTATAAGTTGAGTGGCATTGAGAAAGCCCCTTGAACTTCCTGAGCTTAGAAATTTTAAATTTATAACAAAAGACAAATTATATCTTCTAACCAGGATTATGAGAAATAGTGATAAAATATGTAAGTAGACCTGCTCATATTTTGAGCTCAGTAAGTGACCACCCTTAGTATTATTGTTATCTGGGCTTGGTACGCTCTGTGCTGTGTTCCTATTTATCCTTGATTTATCCCCTCCAACTGGACTGTGAGTGCCTGGAGGGCAGACATGCCACCACTTCATCCCCCAGGATAATGTCTTGCACTCAGTAGGGGCTAAGTAAATATATTAGTGGACAATGGCGGTGATGCTTTAAGTGGAGCGATTGGGGGCAGTAAATTATGTTGAAGTTCCCTTGACATAGCCAGGCACAAGTTTTAGTGCATTGGAATGATCTAGAGAGCTAGGGAAACAGATTTCCTTCTCCACCTCCTCCTTGAGACAGTCTGGTTTAGCTGGCCTAGGAATCTGAATTTTAGCAAGCTCCCCGGGTCATTATGATGCAGGCGGTCTACGTACTGATCACATTTAGAGAAACCATGCTTTAGTCGATACACCTATGTTGTGCTGGGTGTTGTAAAGAGATGCCCATGTAACACATAAAGTAGGAACTGATGATCGTTTAAGCGAAAATTTGGTCTAAAGGGTCATTCAAAAAACTCCACTTTATCACAGAGGTGCCAGACAGATATTATAAAACTAATCAAAACTTACTTTTCAGAAGTTAATTAACATGTTTTATGTCCTAGTTATCTTAGCCAAAACTATATATGTACATGCTGTCTTTTTGGCTCCAGCTTGCCTAGTGAAGAGAAAATAGAAATGGAATAAAATGCCCACTGGGCATTAGACTCAAATACATTTATCCTGCAGCAAAGCACGAATTTATGAAGATAACTGCAATGCATTATGCATACAGTCCATCCTCATTTGGCCCCCAAACCGGTCTCCTAGCGGGACGTTTCCTCTCTATAGCTGCTGCTATTTAGGACAAAGGCTTGGAACCAGTAACAAAATGATTGTACTTCCTAAGAGTGCTACCCGAAAGCACTTCTTTTTAACATTAGGAAAAATTGATACAAAATTAAGCAAATAACTGGTGGCAAGAGTTATGTCCTCCTTCCACCACAGATAGGGACACAGGGACCATTTAGAGACAATAAAATAAAAGCGATTTTGTTCTTCATGAGAACAAGTAATATAGAAAAGAACCATTATTTCCTTTGGCTTTCATACCAAAACTTCAAAATATTGATTATGAATAATGCCTATTTTCAGATGGGTAATATGGAAAAAAAGGGGAACATTTTCTCGTTAGGCTACAAAACAGAAAGTAATGATTTTGACATCTTCTCCTCCATCCGTATATTATTTATAAAACTACTTCTGTTAATACATAAATTATCCAAAATAAAATATAAAACCAGTTTACTAAGAAATCACATTTCTTTAGAAGCTATTGGTATTCCCCATGTGTATTCTGGAACTCAGTAACAATCCAACCATCTTGACCCTAACATGGATTGTCCAGTGAAATGAATATAACTGGCCCCCCTTGGAGGCCATCTCCAACATTCCCACCCTGAGAATATGAAAAAAAATTGGACTTTGGCAAAAAAATACTATATTCTTAGATCTTGATTCTACTCCAACTCTGCAATAATTATAGTAATTACAAAGATAAAGGGTAAAAGTCACAAAGTGCTAGCGGGGACATTCCAGAGCAGGAGAAAGCTTGGCGCCATTTTTATAGTTATGCCTGTTAAGATTTAATAGACGGAAAGTTTCATTAGTGAGCTGGGCTGCAATTAACTTCAAGGAGGTTCCAGACTACTGTATGTTGCTGTTACTGACAGAAAGCTGTTTGGATTTCGCTCTTGAAAGGGTGTATTGGATTTTCAACACTTCAATTATAAAAACTAGTAAGGGGCACAATTTAAAAAAATGTAATGTAGAGGCTAGTTTTTTTCTTATCATGGAACACTTAGTAATAGACTTCTATTCTTAGCAGTAGACATTTTATTGACTATCTGGGAGTGAGTTATTTGGGGGATTATTATTATTGTTGTTGTTGTTGTTGTTGACAGAATGAAAATACAAATTCTTTGTAACTCTTTTGTCCATCTCTCCTCCTAACTCATAAAATCAGGTCCTGGTGAGTTGTAGCAACATTGGAAACTATTATTTCTCAAAACCAAACGATTTTTCTGAATCATATACTCCACCTTTAACAGAAAATGCTCACTTTCAATCCTGACAAGTTGGCAAATGCCTGAGAATAAAGACTGGGGAATCCAGTGACTTGCTATTCCCCAGTGGCTGGTAAGATTCTCATCCACTTTTGGAGCTTTGAGTCTAGATTTTAGAGAAAAGGATCTATAAGTAGAACTTTGCACACTCCTCCCTGGAGGTTAAGCTGGTGCTCCCCTTTTATGTGCAAACCATTGAAGTTCATCCGAGGTTATTCCTCACAGAAATTACTGCCGTACTCTAGGTTTTGCCTTCTTCAGTACACTTTCTCTAGCATGTTATTCAATTTTTCTATTCTATGGTATGGCTAACCTGTTATGGTCCTCACTGTTATATTTTATTGTATTAAACAGCAGACTGCTATGGGTCTTTTAATGACTTGAAGAATGAGACCCCCATTTTATGACTTTTAAAACCTGTCTTGATACTCTTTCTTCCAGTTACAACCCACCCGCCCCCTTTCATTCTACATATGTTTTCATTAATAGGCTGCAGACTTTGTAGGTGTGGTAAGCATGTAACCATGATAAGCACTTTCAGATACACATTAGCTTTTCAGACCACAAGGATACAGTCCGGTGTCTAGGAACCGTAATTTCATTTGACAAGCAGTTATGGAGTGCCTAAAAGACTAGAGGTTTAATCTACGTGGAATTATCCCATGGAGCAGCGTGTTTGCTGCTGTCCGAGCTGCACAAATGAATCCATTTTCCTCTACTTAAGGCTGAAGTCTGGAAGTGGGTGGCGTATCATTTACCTTGTATCAGGCGGCAACACACTGTCACTGAATTGTGAGTGGTTGGGAGGCTGTGGTCTGTATTGGACTAAACTCCTGAACTTGGTGCATCCCCAAAGTAGCATCTTCTCCCCAGTGGATGATCCTCCATAAAGCTCTAGACCCTCCTTATTTTCCTGTACTTTAATTCATCAGACCTAGCCATACCGTACCTCCAAATGTGACAGGTATGTGAAGAACGGCGACATTGTCCTGGCAGGAAGTCATGTTCAGAGATTCTGCAATCCCCAGGATACAAGACTGGACCCAGATCATAGCACAGGGGCCACATCAGGACAGGTCCCCTCAACCTTACCCACACTCCACAGTTCTCTGTACTTGGATGCCTTTTGATGTTCTAGAAAGGTAGCTTCTGTTTCTCAGAAAACCTCTTTTGGTCTAATTCTAAGAAAATCATTAATACTTGGGTTAAGGTTGGGTCAGAGTTGAAGAGATCAGTATGTTTATTTGGGTTTTAGATATTTAGGGCTGCTTTTAGTTTCTGCTCTTAAACACCAGCAGCAAATTCTTGGGGTTTGTGAAATACTGTGTCACATTCTTCTTCTGTCTCCTTGTGACATGGTGCTTGGATCATGCAGCTGGAAATCAGACTGAGAATTAAAGTCTCGTTGTCACAACTGAGTGAATCCTGACCTCAAGTGTGGTACCTCTGCATGATGTTATATATTTTTTAACTTTTCTGTTTATCAGTTCTCTCACAGGAGGGTAGTTAGAATTAATTAATCTTTAAATTTCAGGTAAGCAATGAAATATGATCAGAACAGGTTTGTGTGTGTCAAACGGACACTACATTTTGCATATTTAGCTGTCTTTATTGGTCTGCATTCTCATTTGAAGAAACATTTAACTTTTTATAAGCAAGGACAGTATAATATACAATACTACTAAGCCTAATATTCAAGAATGTTTTCATACATGTCTTAGTATTAATTAGGGAGCAGTTCTTGTTTGACATGTTTACTTTTAATTCTTAATAGGTTTCCAAGTGGGGTAATGCAGTAAGTACCCAGAAAAGCTAACAATTATCTAGTCTAAAGAGCTTTGGATTTCACTGTAAAATTAAAATTGTGGGGAAACTGTGTTTTCATTCTACTCGTATTAACCTTTTCTTATCCATATTAGCTAAAGGTTAACTTGTTCTTGCCATTTTTATGAAGTGAGAAGCAGGAACTTTGTCTTTTTATGAAAGGAAGCACAAGAGTTGCCAAGCATTCATTAGAGATTGAAATTAGAAGCGACGGTGAGATTAAGTTAGAATGTAGCTCATTGTACAAGCCCAATTTGAACTTTTGTAAGTGCTGATATTCAGAAGAGTGAACATAATTGCATATATGAAATTAACCTTCATTTTACCCTGTCTGATGCCGGCGCACATTGGGAGACAGGGTGCTGTGATTTCCTAGGAGGGAAATGCACCCCCACAGATGGGTGTCCCTGCCCCTGGGCACCAGAGCTGGGGGAGGGGCTCTGTTTTAAGTGTAGCCCGGGACCAAGGAAGATAATTCCTGTCTTTTTCTTCGTCTCATCTTTTCCTCTTTTTTTCCCCCCTGGCTTCACCACTGTATTACCAAACAGCTAACTCAATTTATTTCTCTGCCTTATATAATTGAACAATATAGCCAAAGGAAATATTAGTATCTTAACAAAGTGGCACAGTGGAAAGGACTGTTGGGTTTCCAGGTCTCATTTCACAAGTACTCAGGGAGCAAGGGGGCCTGAACGGGAGGAAAGGGGTAAGAGGCTGGCTGACTGGCTGCTGTTGGATGGGAGGCTCGTCTCCGGTAACTGCAAGGCCTTTATAAACGACCCCTTGTCCTAGGGATCTGAGGAAACAAAAATGGGAAATAACTCCTGTTTATTAGATTTTCAAAAAATTGGTTAGAAAATGTTTAACCTCCCCAAAGAGAAAGTGAGAACCCTAATTTTAAAACACTCGTTTCCAGTCAGTGGGGTGAAGCTTTGGCTAGAATTCGTCTCATAATTTCTAAATGAGTGAACAGAAATAAGAAAGGTATTATACTATTTTATGCCGAATTAACCTCACCATATACTGCTAAAGATCTATCTCTGGAGACACATCATAAAAACTAAACACTTTTACCACCATGGCAGTATTAAAAAGTATTTCATATTTTACTATTAGGGTGTAAAATTACTAATCAAAGGTGGGAAATGACCAGAAGAAAACAGGAGAAAAAGAAAAAGAGACTCATTGAGACATGCTGAAACATTACCAAGCTTCCACTGAATGCTTTCACTTGTGTTTTTCTTCCCATCTTTTAAGACCAGCACCTTTGAAATAAAAGACAATTTGTTAGGAATAATAGAGAACCACAGTAAATAACTTGCAAATGAGCAAATTCTGTTTTGTCCAATGGGATCACCAAAGCAGAAGAGCTTCTCTAAAGGCATCACTGATTTCAATGAAGGCCAAACTTCTTTTAGGTTGTAGACCCCTACCGTATTAGAGAAATGCTTTCTCTCGTGCAATTATGCAACGATTATGTTGGTTTGGGAAAGAGGATGTCTGATTTTTAGTAAATTCAAAAATCTTACTTTTGAATAAAGAAAGACATGGCCATGTATTTTGAAGAACCTGCTCCTAGAGAGCATTTCCCACGTCCTTGCGATCCTTCAGTGTTTCCCCAGGGTGTACCCTGAGAACCACCCTTCTCAGAGAAAGAGCCAGAAGTCCGGACACTTGCCTTGCATTTTGAGTTCCTTTCCACTGAGTCAGGGGTAGGCTTCTGAGTCTCTAGTCTTTAATTTTCCCCACTTCTGCTATGTTTCCCTTCTTATACATGGCAAGGAGGATTGAGAGATTTAGGTGATGAAGTTGAGGCCCTTTCTTTCTTATGAAAGGCAGTACGTGCTCTGGAGTCAGACTGCATGCATTCAAATCTCAATTCCACCAGGTACAATGCCTTGGTTTTCTCATCTGTAAAGTGAGAATAGTAACGGATTCTATCATGGAGGGATTAGGTAAGTTAATACATGTAAAGGATTCAGAGCAGTGCCCGGCACAAAATCACTGCTAAGGAAATGCTTTTATTATTGTGTGGTTATTACTATCTTCCCAGTGTCAGTTCACTCAGAGAGGCTGCCTCCTCTCTGAGCTTTCCTGGTTCTCCTAGGCAGAGGGTTGTACCTGGTGCATGATGCTGGTAGAACAACCGGGTTTTTTTTTTTTTTTTTTTTTAACAGTTTGTTTCCAGGTTTATTTGCTCGCCGGAGTGTAAATCCCATGATGTAGGGACTGGAGGATGGTTTTTATGGGTCTGTTCCTAACACTAGCACAGTTCCTGGCATTAAGTAGGCATCCAGTGTGGATGAATGAATGAATGCGTGTTTCACTTGTTGTCTCCCAATATCCGTTCTCTCCTCTTTCTTTAACAACAGAACCTGCAAAGTTTAGGAGGGCACACAGCTGTCCAGCTAATGACCACACTCCCCGGCCCCCTTTCTTCCAGGTACGGCCATGCTTGATAGATGGTTATAAGGCAACTGGTTTTCTAGTGCCAGCAAAGATTTGCCAACACGTTGTTCAACAGATTTTCCTTGTAAAGGAAAATCATTCTGGGGGAGAATCAAAAGTTGTAAGTTAACAGCTTGATGGGAAAGTATAAAAAATAGTGATGAAACATGAACATACAGATACACATACATACAGTATGGAAATTTTTATCAACATATAACATCCATATAGGAAAGTGTCTAGGCCATAAGTACACACCTTATGTACACATAAGGACATACTTTTTAATTTTCACGAGCCAAACACACCCATGTGTACCAGCACACAAATCAAGAACGTGTAACATATATTTTTAATATCTAGAGCTACATAGTAAAATGCTGAAATATAAAAAACAATATTTCTCATGAATAACAAACATTTTTTCCAGGCTTTCTATATGTTTACCTTTGTAAGCTAGAAGTAGGAGGAGCTCCTGTTTTTAGCTGCCTAAACTTCTCAGCTCAATTTTTAAACAGAAATAGTTCAGAGCGGGGGGCGCCTGGGTGGTGCAGTCAGTTAAGCAACTGACTCTTGGTTTTGGCTCGGGTCAGGATCTCCGTGTCATGGGATCGAGCCCCATGTTGCGCTCTGTGCTCAGTGAGGAGTCGGCTTGGAATTCTCTCTCCCTCTCCCTCTGCCCCTCCCACTTGTGCTCACTCTCTCTCAAATAAATAAATAAATCTTTGAAAAAATAAATAAAAATTTTAAAGAAGAAGTAGATCAGAGGAATCACCCAGCTGTACACACAGATGATAAAATTCAGAGCCATTTCTCTCCACCTCCTGGGCAGCTGTCTTCTCATCAGTTCCACGTCCACCCTATTTGTCTGTAGGGCTTCTCCCATACTTTATGTGAGTTACTTAACCCCTGGAGGTCTCAGTTTCTGCAGCCGTGGATTGGGAACTGTAGCTGTACACAGGACTGTGCTAATGAAATGAGGCAAATATACAGAACCGAGTTTACATGACATTTATATGTTAGAAGTCGTCAATAAATGCTGTTTTGTTATTATTATTTTTTATTTTGTTTTTAAAGATTTTATTTATTTATTCATGAGAGACAGAGGGAGAGAGAGAGGGAGAGAGAGAGAGAGAGAAGCAGAGGGAGAAGCAGGCTCCCAAGGAGCAGGGAGCCCGATGCGGAACTCGATCCCAGGACACTGGGATCATGACCTGAGCTGAAGGCAGACGCTTAACCATCTGAGCCACCCAGGTGCCCGTTTTGTTATTATTATTATTATTATATTAAAGATTTTATTATTTGAGACAGAGAGAATGAGAGAGAGAGAGAAAGAGAGAGAGCACATGAGAGGGGGGAGGGTCAGAGGGAGAAGCAGTCTCCCCGCCCAGCAGGGAGCCCGATGTGGGACTCGATCCAGGGACTCCAGGATCATGATCTGAGCTGAAGGCAGTTGCTTAACCAACTGAGCCACCCAGGTGCCCCCCGTTTTGTTATTATTATTATCACTGATAATATCAACTGACACATAGAGTTTCTGGGTTTGGGGAGCTTTTAGAAATAGGCACATAATTGTATTGAACTACGTGATGTCTTTCTCAGGAGGATGGGCTAGGTCTGAAGTGAGATTGCCAAATGTATGTCCTTGCTGGATGAAATGTGGCTCCTCCAGCAGGAGGAGGTGAGAGAGGTATGGCTTACACGTGGGCTTCTGGTCCTGACTGTTTTTAACGTGATGAGTTATCATGTTGGAATTGGTGTAACCCTGAAGAAAATATTTCCAAATGGTCCTAAAGGAATGTCATGTAGCATTTATTAGAGTCACTGCAAAAGGGACACTTTCCACTTGCTTTGATTTAGTGACATTACTTCTGGTTAAAAGCCTTAGGTAAGGCCACACACAGTGGCTGGCGATTTGGATAATTAGAAGAAATGGCAGAGGCCTGTCTCTTTACAAGGAAGTTAGCAGTGACATGCAATTAAAGCAAACCACGGGGGGAAGCCGTGTAGCTCTAAGGATTCCAGAGGATTGGGTGAAATCAAATAATATTTACAGATTTCCCTTTCCTACAAAGGATTTCTGCTTGCTTATTTTTTAATAAATTATTCCAAGGATAACTATAATGTTTTACATAAGCAAAACAAAGAGAACAATGTGACTCCCTCCGTTGTGATTTTCCCCTGGTTTTCTGGGCTATCCTGGCCAGTTGGTAAAGTTGTTTATCCATCAAGATCCCGATGAGTCACCTAAAACCTAAATTATCATGTGTTTATTGGGGTGGTGTTTTCTGCTTTAAAAGATGCTTTCATGTCCATTACCTGTTATGTTCCCCACAACTGTATGAGGCAAGGAAAGGAGTAATTATGATGTCCATTTCAAACAGAAATGGAAGCTGAGCTCTTACTAAGAGATTGGCTGTAGTTCATGTATGGTAGAAGGGAGAGTAAGATTTGAATAAGATGACTCCTAATGCAGTACTCTTTCCAATACGTGGAACTGTCTTCCTGAGCACAAATGTGCATTGTTGCTTTCTGAGCTTTTCAGGAGTATGGCTTTCTTTCTCTTCCTGAGACACTGCATGGGTCACGAATGCCTCGGAGAATAAGCAGAAAGTGCTAACCTTGTGCTCAGAAAAATGCACACTTGGACACCCATGTAAAAGTTGGCATCACTTCCAGGTCACCTCTTTCTAAAATCTGTCTGAGCAATAGTGTAGTGTATGTGGAAAATGCTAGTCTGGGCTTGTGGGGGCACCTGGAATCCTCAGGGAGGAAGAGTGAGGTAGAAGACATGGTACCATGAAGGTTTATTGAGCCCCTGCTGGGCAATAGGTGTTGCCTGCATACATCATGTGGGTTTAAATCTCACAACAACCTTCAAAGGCAAGTTTTTTTATTGGATCCACTTCAGAGATAAGAACACTAAGAACACTACCAGAATTTGATGCCAGATGGATACTTTTCACCACTATGCTCCACAGCCTCTGAAAGTGGTAACTACCTGCTGGTATAGAGCTATTTCCCTACAAGTCAACCCATGCCTGTGTGTGGCCATGTGGCTGGGAAGGGGAAAGGCGCGTTTCTAGAAGCCTTTCAGCAACAAGAGTTCCATGGAGAAATCTTTTTCCTAGGGTGATGGGTTGGAACTGTTAACGTCAGTAGAAATGTGAAGTGTGAGGAAGTGTCGAGAGGCGAGGATAGAAAAGCACAGGGCAGCCTCCATTGGGTGGTCTGTTTCTCTTGGGGTGGGTGTTGGACGTCCAGCTGCTGTAGTCATTTTTATACATTCCATGCTACATTCTCGTGCTAACCTGGCAAATGATTCACTAAATGACTAAAATGGGGTGAGCAAACTCATGGGTAGAGCTGGGGCTGGGAGAAAGGAAAAGGCAAGTCCTACATTTGGGGTTTCCTGAGCCATAAATAACAGCTGTGTTGCCATTCCCAGCAATATGCTTCTGTCGTTAATTAACTTTTATGGAAAGCTATGGTGTTCATGACTTTGGCCTCTCCCCGCTCTTGATCTATGTGGTGTTATGTGGTGTAGACAGCAGTGTTCACAGGTGGGATTTGTCTGACAGGGGAATCAGAAGAGCTCATGTGAAATGCCTGCTAATATATGGCACGTCACTGCAGGGGGCGGTGGCGGGCGGGGGGGGGGGGGTGGAGGCGAGAAATCAGTGATGACATGCTCCCTGCTCCTGCCAATTATTTTTCCAGCACCTATTCATGGGGTCATAATATCCGGTTCTTTGTCGGGTTAAATTTTAACTGGTACCCTAAGATTTGGTGGTGTGATACTCTCTACTTGAGAGGGGAAATGAAGAAGATGGAAGGGCCTTCTAGAGATACAGCGCCCCTCCCATCCATCAGACCAAACAGGGAGACCCGAGCCCAGCCTTTTGAGATGGCCCACACTAGTGTTAATGATTTGGCCAGAAAATTATCCCTCACCTTTGACCTCAAGTCTTCCTGCTTGGTTTCCGGAAGAGTGGTTTTTATTCTTATTTTTTTATACACATTGTAGTTTTAATGAGTTAAGCACAGGGCTATTGCCATAGGCTTGTACACATAAGTATACTAAAGCTTACATCTGAATGAAAGAAGATCTTATTTGGAAGATGCATGTATACACAGTGTAGTTTCGAGCACTGAGGCCCTTGGCTATCCCGGTAGGCTTCTACACGTAAGATCACAAACAGAGGGATGCCAGGGTGGCTCAGTCGTTAAGCATCTGCCTCTGGCTCAGGTCATGATCTCAGGGTCCTGGGATCGAGCCCCGCATCGGGCTCCCTGCTCAGTGGGGGGTCTGCTTTTCCCTCTCTCTGCCCCTCCTCCTCCTCCCCCTGCCCTTGCTCTTTCTCTCTCTCTCTCAAATAAATAAAATCTTTTTTTTTAAAGATCACAAACAGAACAGTGGTTTTTAAACATTAGCATAGATCAGAATCACAGGGAGGGCTAGCTAAAATACAGATTGCTGGGCTTACCCTGAGTTTCTTTTTTTTTTCAGCTTTACTGAAATATTAATGACATGTAACATATGTGAGTTTAAGGTGTACAAAGTGATGATTAGTTACATGTATATATTGCAAAATTATTAGCACAATAAGGTTAGTTAACACCTCCCCAAATCCTCAAATAATTTTGACTTTTTCTTTGTGTGTGTGGTGATAACGTTTAAGATTTACTCTCTTAACAACTTTTAAGTATATAATACAATACTGTTAATCATAATCACCATGCTGTGCATTAGATCCCAAGATTATTTATCTTAGAGCTAGGGGTTTTTACCCTTTGACCAAAATCTTCTCATTTCTCCCACTCCCCAGCTCCTGGCAACCACCATTCTACTCTTTATTTCTGAATCTGGCTTTTTTTAGATTCCGCATGTAAGTGAAAACACGTTATTTGTCTTTCTCTGTCTGACTTATTTCACTTAGCATAATGCCCTCGAGGTCCATCCATGTTGTCACAAATGGCAGGATTTTCTTCTTTTTTTTTTACGACTGAATACTGTGTGTGTGTGTGTGTGTGTGTGTGTGTGTGTGTACACCACATCTCTTGAGTTTCTGATTCAGTAGGTCTGGAGTGGGGCCAGAGAATGGGCATTTGTAACAAGGTCTCAGGGGATGCTGCTGTATTTCAGGGACCATCACCCTAGACTATGATGAGAAGGATAGTAGGTAACAGCAGGGGTTTGGGAGTCAGTCCTGGATTTGAGTCCTGCTTTATGACGGTGAAATTTTAGAAATGTTATCAGACCTAGGCTTGCTCACCTATAGAAAGGGGATGATGCAAACATCTTTTCTGTTTTAGTTTGTTAGTTGAAAATTAATGAGATAATCTCTATTAAGTGCTTAGCATAGTGCCAGGCACACGGAAGTGACTTTATAGATGGGAGCTTGTGAGTCTGCTCCTTACACCTAAGTCACCAGAACTTCTGGCCCAAAAATTAAGGCAGAGATACCTACTTAGGGGAGTCTCTTAGAAAGTTAAGAAAGTCAGAGAAGATGTAGGTGGCCAGAATCAGTAAAACATAGGCCACAGGGCCATATTCTGTAAGACTTTCTGATATGCTGGAATGAGAAAAAAAACAAGAAATCTACTTAGTATTACACAGTGGAGAGTCACCCCCAAGAAATCCAATATGAGAGGGGAGTAGAAATGGAAATCCTAAACTAAGAATTGGGGCTGTTAGCATTAACATGTAATTTCCAACAAATATACACAGAGTCTAATAGAATGTTATCCTAAATGGACTTCAGAAGGGAAAGCACGAGGACTCCATAAACCAGGGAAGGCAGGGTACAGTGGGCGGTGCCATTCTATGTCCACATGACATCTACTCGCAAAGATAGTGCGCGCCTGGCCAGGTTCTGAAGCAAGTGATGTCTGTCATCCTGGGCCCAAACTACTCTTGTCTTGGTCTCATTTCTGGATCTCCCCAGGCTCTTACTCAGGGCAATGAACGGTAACTTTCCATCTTTTGCTCAAGCTGTACCTCACCATCAAAATAATTCCCAGGAAAGAATCTCATAATAATTGTTAGCACAATGTAAAATTATATCCTGAACTATGATCACTCCCTAGGACAGCACCTTCCAAGCTGTGTTTCTGGGGACTATGAACAGGTGATTAGACGATGTGTGGAAAAAATCATTCTTGATGGAACATATTTGCATATTAAAGGATCTGAGAAGTCCTGAAGTTAAAAAATAAATAAATAAAAAGGCTGCTTAATTTTGATAACTCAGTGGCGATTTTCCATTTTTTCTATTTTTCTGTATTTCAACATTTCTGTAATGAGCCTATATTATTTTCATCATAAAATATGAATCAAATTATATTAGAATAAATAAGAGTACAGATCGGATCACCAACTTCTTTCCTCTCCACCCCACCTGCTGTAGACTGAATGTTTCTGTTGCCTCCAAATTCTTGTGTTGAAGCCCTCACCCTGCCCCATGTGATGGTATTTGGAGGTGGGGCCTTGGGGAGGTGATTAAGTTTAGATGAGTCATAGGCTGAGGCCCCATGATGGGGTTAGTGTTGTTATAAGAAGAGGAAGAGAGACCAGAGTGCTCTCTCTCGCGCTGTCATGTGAGGACACAGCAAGAAGACTGCTGTCCACAGACCAGGAAGAGGGCCCTGACCAGGGACTGAATCTGCCAGCACCTTGATGTTGGACCTCCCTGCCTCCAGAACCGTGAGAAATAAATGTTTATAGTTTCAGCCACCCAGCCTGTGTTAATTGTTAAAGCAGTTCCAACAGACTAAGAAACAGCAATTCTTTGGAGGAACAAAGGATGACGTGATGCCATGTTCCAGAACAACAAATTCTTCATAAAATGTCCTTTTTGAAAGATAACTGTTTATGGATGGTTTGTCTAGGTTTCGAATGCTGCCTATATTTGCCCTATTAGAAACTTCCTTTATCCCAGTTAAAGATGTGAACGCACAGGGCATTCAGTGCAATTAACTCCTCAACAAATTAGTCTAAAGAAGTGAGTCAGTCAAATCCTGGGACATCAGACATTGCCAGTGTGCAGGGATACAGGAGAATCCAGGCATTGCATTCAACTTTACTCTCCTAAGCTTGAGCACAGGCAGATGGTCATGGGCGTTGGTGCTACATGTATAGGCTACGACTCTGAGAACAGGCTTTTCCTGAGAGAGGAGATTTTCTTCCATCATCAGGTTCAGTACAAACTGGAAGAGCTTAACTCCATATCATTTGGAGATCTCAACTCCATTTCTGGGAAGTGTTTAAAATTTTCAGTTGAGGGGCACCTGGGTGGCTCAGTCAGTTAAGCGTCTGTCTTTGGCTCAGGTCATGATCCCAGGGTCCTGGGATTGAGTCCCGCATTGGGCTCCCTGCTCAGCAGGGTGTCTGTTTCTCCCTTGACCCCTCCCCCTGTTCATGCTTATGCTCGCTCATGCTGTCTCTCTGAAATAAATAAATGAAATCTTTTTTTTAAATTTTTTATTGTTATGTTAATCACCATACATTACATCATTAGTTTTTCATGTAGTGTTCCATAATTCATTGTTTGTGCATAACACCCAGTGCTCCACGCAGAATGTGCCCTCTTTAATACCCATCACCAGGCTAACCCATCCCCCCACCCCCCTCCCCTCTAGAACCCTCAGTTTGTTTTTCAGAGTCCATCGTCTCTCATGGTTCGTCTCCCCCTCCGACTTACTCCCCTTCATTCTTCCCCTCCTGCTATCTTCTTTTTTCTTTTTTTTTTTTAACATATGTTGCATTATTTGTTTCACAAGTACAGATCTGTGATTCAACAGTCTTGCACAATTCACAGTGCTCACCATAGCACATACCCTCCCCAATGTCTATCACCCAGCCACCCCATCCCTCCCACCCCCCACCACTCCAGCAACCCTCTGTTTGTTTCCTGAGATTAAAAATTCCTCATATCAGTGAGGTCATATGGTACATGTCTTTCTCTGATTGACTTATTTCACTCAGCATAACACCCTCCAGTTCCATCCACGTTGTTGCAAATGGCAAGATCTCATTCCTTTTGATGGCTGCATAATATTCCATTGTGTATATATACCACCTCTTCTTTATCCATTCATCTGTCGATGGACATCTTGGCTCTTTCCACAGTTTGGCTATTGTGGACATTGCTGCTATAAACATTAGGGTGCACATACCCCTTCGGATCCCTACATTTGCATCTTTGTGGTAAATACCCAGTAGTGCAATTGCTGGCCAGAGGGTAGCTCTATTTTCAACTGTTTGAGGAACCTCCATACTGTTTTCCAGAGTGGCTGCACCAGCTTGCATTCCCACCAACAGTGTAGGAGCGTTCCCCTTTCTCCGCATCCCCGCCAACATCTGCCATTTCCTGACTTGTTAATTTTAGCCATTCTGACGGGTGTGAGGTGGTATCTCATTGAGGTTTTGATTTGGATTTCCCTGATGCCGAGCGATGTTGAGCACTTTTTCATGTGTCTGTTGGCCATTTGGATGTCTTCTTTGGAAAAATGTCTGTTCATGTCTTCTGCCTATTTCTTGATTGGATTATTTGTTCTTTGGGTGTTGAGTTTGATAAGTTCTTTATAGATTTTGGATACTAGCCCTTTATCTGATGTGTCATTGGAAATATTTTCTCCCATTCTGTTGGTTATCTTTTGGTTTTGTGGACTGTTTCTTTTGCTGTGCAAAAGCTTTTTATCTTGATGAAATCCCAATAGTTCATTTTTGCCCTTACTTCCCTTGCCTTTGGCGATGTTTCTAGGAAGAAGTTGCTGAGGCTGAGATCGAAGAGGTTGCAGCCTGTGTTCTCCTTTAGGATTTTGATGGACTCCTGTCTCACATTTAGGTCTTTCAACCATTTGGAGTCTATTTTTGTGTGTGCTGTAAGGAAATGATCCAGTTTCATTCTTCTGCATGTGGCTGTCCAATGTTCCCAACACCCTTTGTTGAAGAGACTGTCTTTTTTCCTTTGGACATTCTTTCCTGCTTTGTCAAAGATGAGTTGACCATAGAGTTGAGGGTCCCTTTCTGGGCTCTCGATTCTGTTCCATTGATCTATGTGTCTGTTTTTGTGCCAGTACCATACTGTCTTGATGATGACAGCTTCGTAATAGAGCTGGAAGTCCGGAATTGTGATGCCACAAGCTTTGCTTTTCTTTTTCAACATTCCTCTGGCTATTCGGGGTCTCTTCTGGTTCCATACAAATTTTAGGATTATTTGTTCCATTTTTTTGAAAAAAGTGGATGGTATTTTGATGGGGATTGCATTGAATGTGTAGACTGCTCTAGGTAGCACTGACATCTTCACAATCTTTGTTCTTCTAATCCATGAGCATGGAACGTTTTTCCATTTCTTTGTGTCTTCTTCAATTTCTTTCCTGAGTATTTTATAGTTTTCTGAGTACAGATCCTTTGCCTCTTTGTTTAGATTTATTCCTAGGTATCTTATGCTTTTGGGTGCAATTGTAAATGGGATCGACTCCTTGATTTGTCTCTCTTCTGTCTTGTTGTTGGTGTATAGGAATGCCACTGATTTCTGTGCATTGATTTTATATCCTGCTACCTTACTGAATTCCTGTATGAGTTCTAGCAGTTTTGGGGTGGAGTCTTTTGGGTTTTCCACATACAGTATCATATCATCTGCAAAGAGTGAGAGTTTGACTTCCTCTTTGCCGACTTGGATGCCTTTGATTTCTTTTTGTTGTCTGATTGCTGTGGCTAGGACTTCTAATACTATGTTCAATAGCAGTGGTGAGAGTGGACATCCCTGCTGCGTTCCTGACCTTAGGGGAAACGCTCTCAGCTCTTCCCCATTGAGAATGATATTCGCTGTAGGTTTTTCATAGATGACTTTTATGATATTGAGGTATGTACCTTCTATCCCTATACTCTGAAGAGTTTTGATCAAGAAAGGATGCTGGACTTTGTCAAATGCTTTTTCTGCATCTATTGAGAGGATCATATGATTCTTATTCTTTCTTTTGTTAATGTATTGTATCACGTTGATTGATTTGCGGATGTTGAACCAGCCTTGCAGCCCAGGGATAAATCCCACTTGGTCATGGTGAATAATCCTTTTAATGTACTGTTGGATCCTATTGGCTAGTATTTTGGTGAGAATTTTTGCATCCATGTTCTTCAAGGATATTGGTCTGTAATTCTCCTTTTTGATGGGGTCTTTGTCTGGTTTTGGGATCAAGGTAATGGTGGCCTCATAAAATGAGTTTGGAAGTTTTCCTTCCATTTCTATTTTTTGGAACAGTTTCAGGAGAATAGGTATTAATTCTTCTTTAAATGTCTGATAGAATTCCCCTGGGAAGCCATCTGGCCCTGGGCTTTTGTTTGTTTGGGAGATTTTGGATGACTGCTTCAATTTCCTTAGGGGTTGTAGGTCTGTTCAGGTTTTCTATTTCTTCCTGGTTCAATTTTGGTAGTTGATACATCTCTAGGAATGCACCCATCTCTTCCAGGTTATCTAATTGGCTGGCATAGAGTTGCTCATAATATGTTCTTAGAATTGTTTGTATTTCTTTGGTGTTGGTTGTGATCTCTCCTCTTTCATTCATGATTTTGTTGATTTGGGTCAATTCTCTTTTCTTTTTGATAAGTCTGGCCAGGGGTTTATCAATCTTGTTAATTCTTTCAAAGAACCAGCTCCTAGTCTCGTTGATCTGTTCTACTGTTCTTTTGGTTTCTATTTCATTGATTTCTGCTCTGATCTTTATTATTTCTCTTCTCCTGTGGGGTTTAGGCTTTCTTTGCTGTTCTTTCTCCAGCTCCTTTAGGTGTAGGGTTAGGTTGTGTATTTGAGACCTTTCTTGTTTCTTGAGAAAGGCTTGTATTGCTATATACTTTCCTCTCAGGACTGCCTTTGCTGTATTCCAAAGATTTTGAACAGTTGTGTTTTCATTTTCATTGGTTTCCATGAATTTTTTTAATTCTTCTTTAATTTCCTGGTTGACAAATTCATTCTTTAGTAGGATGCTCTTTAGCCCCCATGTATTTAAGTTCTCTCCGACTTTCCTCTTGTGATTGAGTTCTAGTTTGAAAGCACTGTGGTCTGAAAATATGCAGGGAATGATCCCAATCTTTTGGTACCGGTTGAGACCTGATTTGTGACCTAGGATGTGATCAATTGTGGAGAATGTTCCATGGGCACTAGGGAAGAATGTGTATTCCGTTGCTTTGGGATGGAATGTTCTGAATATGTCTGTGAAGTCCATTTGGTCCAGTGTGTCATTTAAAGTCTTTATTTCCTTGTTGCTCTTTTGCTTAGATGATCTGTCCATTTCAGTCAGGGGTGTGTTAAAGTCCCCCACTATTATTGTATTGTTGTCAGTGTGTTTCTTTGCTTTTGTTATTAATTGCCTTATATAATTGGCTGCTCCCATGTTAGGGGCATAGATATTTTCAATTGTTAGATCTTCTTGTTGGACAGACCCTTTAAGTAGGATATAGTGTCCTTCTTCATCTCTTATTACAGTCTTTGTTTTAAAATCTAATCTGTCTGATATAAGGATTGCCACCCCAGCTTTCTTTTGGTGTCCATTAGCATGGTAAATGGTTTTCCACCCCCTCACTTTCAATCTGGGGGTGTCTTTGGGTCTAAAATGAGTCTCTTGCAGACAGCATATTGATGGGTCTTGTTTTTTAATCCAATCTGTTTTTAATCCAATCTGATAGCCTGTGTCTTTTGATTGGGGCATTGAGCCCATTTACACTCAGGGTAACTATTGAAAGGTATGAATTTAGTGCCATTGTATTGCCTGTAAGGTGACTGCGACTGTATATTGTCTGGGTTTCTTTCTGATCTATGCTGCTTTTAGGCTCTCTCTTTGCTTAGAGGACCCCTTTCAATATTTCTTGGAGGGCTGGTTTCGTGTTTGCAAATTCCTTTAGTTTTTGTTTTTCCTGTTTTCTTTTATCTCTCCTTCAATTTTCAATGACAGCATAGCTGCATATAGTATTCTTGGCTGCATATTTTTCTCGTTTAGTGCTCTGAGGATATCATGCCAGTCCTTTCTGGCCTGCCAGGTCTCTGTGGATAGGTCTGTTGCCAATCTAATGTTTCTACCATTGTAGGTTACATATCTCTTCTCCCGAGCTGCTTTCAGGATTTTTCTCTTTGTCTCTGAGACTCGTAAGTTTTACTATTAGATGTCGGGTGTTGACCTATTTTTATTGATTTTGAGAGGGGTTCTCTGTGCCTCCTGGATTTTGATGCCTGTTTCCTTCCTCACATTAGGGAAGTTCTCTGCTATAATTTGCTCCAGTATACCTTCTGCCCCTCTCTCTCTTTCTTCTTCTGGGATCCCAATTATTCGAATGTTGTTTTGACTTATCGTATCGCTTATCTCTCGAATTCTGCCCTCGTGATCCTGTAGTTGTTTATCTCTCTTTTTCTCAGCCTCTTTGTTTTCCATCATTTGGTCTTCTATATCACTGAATCTCTCTTCTGCCTCATTTATCCTAGCAGTTAGTGCCCCCATTTTTTATTGCACTTCATTAATAGCCTTTTTGATTTTGACTTGGTTAGATTTTAGTTCTTTTATTTCTCCAGAAAGGGTTTCACTAATAACTTCCACGCTTTTTTCAAGCCCAGCTAATATCTTTAGAGTCATGATTCTGAACTCTAGGTCCGACATCGTACTAATGTCCGTATTGAGTAGGTCCCTGGCTGAGGGTACTACCTCTTGTTCTTTTTGCTGAGGTGATTTTTTTCATCTTGTCATTTTGTCCAGAGGAGAATAGATGAATGAGAGAACAAAATGCTAACAGATTAACAACGTCCCCAGCAAAGATACTCTATACAAATCAGAAAAGACCTGAAACCAGGGCAAAAGAAAGGGAAAGAAAGAAAAAAGAAAGAGAAAACAAAAACAAAAAGAAAAACAGAACAATATAAAAAAACCAGAATATGATCAAATATGATCAGGCTAGTGCATAGATCAGTGCCACACACTAGATTTTGGGCGTATTTTGGTCTGTTAGAAAAAAGTGCCTCCTAAAATTTTAAAGGAAGAAAGACATATATGTACAAAATAAGGGTTGATTCAATGAAGGGATGGAAGATGAGTGTAAAGATGAAAATTGTAAAAGGTTTTATAAAAGGAATTGATAAGATAAGAAGTTGTTTGAAAAAAGAAAGAAGAAGATTAAAAAAGGGAAAAAAAAAGGGAGAGAATGTGATCAGGCAGGAGACTAGAACAAAGCCATACACTAGTGATTTAGGGTCTATTTTGATCTGTTAGAAGAAACTGTATCTCAAAATTTTAAAGAGAGAAAAACTTATATATATATGTCAAAAATAAGGGTAACTACTATGAAGGGATAAAATATGACTCTAAAAATGAAAAATAAAAATTTTTTTTTAAAAAGGGGATTGATAAGATGTTGGTTGAAAAAGGGAAAAAGAAAAATTAAAAAAAAACAGTTAAAAAAATTAACTTTGAAAAACTAATGAATCATGGTAAAAAAAAAAGCCATGAATTCTATGTGCAGTATTCCCCTAGCGCTGGATTTCTGCCGTTCTCCCTGACCGGTAAACTTGGTCTTGGCTGGCTGGCTGTTCGTGCTGATCTTCTGTGGGAGGGGCCTGTTGCCGTGGTTCCCAAATGTCTTTGCCGGAGGCTGAATTGCCCCGCCCTTGTCGGTCCGGGCTAAGCAAGCTGCTCCGGTTTGCTCTCAGGAGCTTTTGTTCCCTGCAAGCTCTCGGTACAGCTTTGGAGGACAAGGGTGAAAATCGTGGCCTCCCAATCTCCACCCGGAGGAGCTGAGAACTCGGGGCCCCGCTCCTCAGTGCGCCCCCAGAGAAAAGCAGTCACTCCCGTGTCCCCGGTCTCCGGCCGCTCTCCGTGCTCACCCGGCCTGTGACCGAGCGTTTCTATCTCTGGCACCCGACCCCGTGTGGAGTCTCCAAACCCAGCAGATCCCTGCGGTGCGTTCCCGCGCCGCTCCTCCCGGGGGAGGAAGGGGAGTCTCCCCGGCTCTGCCGCTTGTTGGGTCCCTGCTGGAGGAGCAGTGGCCCGACTGGGCCGCGGATCACAGTTTATGGCCACCCCGAGCTGAGAGCCCGCACCTCAGCTCCGTCTCTGCAGCCGGCTTCCCTGCTCTGATGCCTGGGAGCTCTGCCGCACTCAGGCACCCCCGGTCTTTCTGTGACCCCGGGGTCCTGAGACCACACTGTCCCATGAGGGTTCCACCCCCAGCTTTGCCACTGGAGTGAGTTCCCTCAGCGGAGCCCACTTCTAGAAGTTCCGATTTTGTGCTCCGCGGCTCTATCACTTGCCAGAAGCGGCCGACGGAGGCCCCTCCCCCGCCGTCTATCCTCCCGAATATCGCCTCGGATTCACTTCTCCACACGTCCTACCTTCCAGTAAGTGGTCGCTTCTCTGTTCAGAGAGTTGTCGCTACTCTCCCCTTCGATCTCCTATTGAGTTCGTAGGTGTTCAGAATGGTTTGATCCCTAGTCAGCTGAATTCCTGAGACCAGACGAAATCCAGGTCTCCTACTCCTCTGCCATCTTGCTCCGCCCCCCACCAATGAAATCTTTGTTTTAAAGAAACTTTTCAGTTGGGGTATAGTGTTGTTCTATAGGCCACATTCTCCTTGGGGAGGGGGTAGTTAGCGTCTCTAGTATTTTAAGGATAATCAAGGGCCCAATCCTATCTCAGGTGAAATGCCTTTGAAAGAAACTGAAGTTTGTGTTAAAATTAGGGTAGGAAGCAATATACATTTGACATTCTAGAAAGCAACTTTAGGCTGAGCCAACAATGTGGGACAGTTTTTCCAACTGGCAATACAGAAGCTCAACAATACTCATCTCTCTTTGGTGGAAGTGAAGCATAATACTGACTGGGTGAGTATCACCCAGCCCAATAAAGACGACTGGACTTCTTCTCAAGTGGGTACCAAGGTGATGATCAGGCAACAAGAGGCCACTTGGGTTTTCCTGAGCAGGGGTCTTCAGGT
Organism: Zalophus californianus; assembly: GCF_009762305.2. Lineage (NCBI taxonomy): Eukaryota > Metazoa > Chordata > Mammalia > Carnivora > Otariidae > Zalophus > Zalophus californianus. The sequence continues at coordinate 138,558,453 of NC_045597.1, read as the reverse complement.
AGAACAAGCGAATGCTGGGCACAGGAGTTACTGTACTCACCTACCTAGGCTGTTGATAAATTAATAAGAATTGGTCTGGGTAATTTTGGTAACATAAATTTCTTAATGGAAAAAAATATTGGCTTTTATCTTAAGCAATTTGGGAATTGAATTAAAAATTTAACATTCTCAATTTTTAAGCAGTCAGTTCTTTACTATAAAACTGCCCAGTATCCCTTGCTAAAGAGGAGAACAAGGAGATGAGAGGAAAACAGAAGCTGGACAGAGGCCCATACTGTCGGGAATCATACTTGCTAAAGGGAACATTGAGACACATCACAGTGCCCACACTGTGCAACTGGCCCACAGCAGCTGTGGCTAGTGGTACTTGACAAAGTGCGTGCTGAGCTCTTCAGAATTGTAGGACCTGAAACATGTCTCAGTGAGGCACACTCTCTCTCTCGTTCCTTGTGGCAAACTGTCCTGGAGAGAGGAAGCTCCAGTACTCATGCACAGGACAGGTCATGGTAGTAATAACAGCACTTACTCACATTTACATTTATAGGTCTGGTCTTTTCTCAATCTGTTTCTCAGAAAGAAAAGTCAAATACCGGACTGTCTGGTTTAAAACCAGATACGTGGCCACTGTATTTACTAAAACTTCACCAGCTCCTAGGCACTGGGCTATTTGTGTTCACATGTATTGTGTGTTTTATTTCTTATTAAATACTGGTTATGGTTCTGTGAGTAAAATATTTAATTCCTATGGTATAGATGAGGAAATTAGAACTCAGAGGTTAGGTATCTTTTAGCTAGTTATCTAACAAGGGGGTGTGAGTTTGGAATGTCTAATCTCACATTTCTTTATTTTCCTTTGATATCTGATGCACTGAAGTGATTCAAGGTCTCCTAAAATCTGTCATCAAGCTTTTCCTTGACTGATTTCTAGATATGGAATACTTCAAAACTGAATAATAGCATCTTTTAATAATGATAATAACTGATAATAGCATCATCTGGGATCTCGGGAAGTGTGCTGTATATGAAGTATCAGGAAAAGATTTGAAGAGTACCATCAATAATCAACTGTTGATAAACTTTAATGAGGTTAAATTTTCAAAAAAAAAAATTACCCCAACAATCCCTGAAATACAAGGAGAAGAATAATAGGCTTTGATAATGATTTTCCTGTGACTTGGTCAGAAGCCACCTCTGGATCTCAATTTACCATCAAGTTTCAGGACCTGCCTAGCTGGGGTCACTTACTGGCTACTAGATGACTAGTTTGATTAGATTTTCAGACTATTTATTTTTTTCAAGACTTTCAAGTGTTTTGGTGCAATGGATGAAACCAGATGGAGAGACCCTGATGACTCTTCCATCTTCCTAAGAAAATGCTCAGGGAGATCACATGACAGTTCTCAGACCGCAGGCTCTTCTAATGGTGTGAATCCTTTCAGCTATGTTACCTAGAGGTGTGAACCAATTTCTTCCCAGGAGACTTTTTGCTTTCCTTTCTACTGACAAGTTACAGCCTCCTGGGAAGGAGCACCTCACAACAAAACTTCCAGAGCCATCAGCTGTATATTGTCACAGTCAATGAATATGTCTCGGTTTCAATTCTGGGCAACAAAAAAGACTTCTGAAATAATGTTGTAAAAAAAAGCACCTATATCTGTTTAGAATTGACTTGTGGTTGCATGTATGGCTGTTTCTATTTTTGAATTAGCCAGAGGCGTTTTCCCTTGACCTTCTGAAAATGATTTAACACCTAAACTTTACTATCATGGTGCCAAGTGGTGGGAACTCTTCCTCAACTTCATTTTAATACATGTGGAGAGTGCATGAACTGTCCTTGAGAATCTGCACTCTGGACTGATGAATTTGTAAGCAGAGCACTGATGAAATCCTTGGCAGAAGAGCAGAAGTTGGTTTATCTGTGATGATATGCAGGAGTTCTGGGAATGAGTACTTTCTTTTAGTAAGAGGCAGAGGGCCCATCTATTGGAAGCCACCCCCTAGTATCTGAGGCATGAAGAGCTAGACTAGAGTACTTTACAGGGCCATGAGAAATGTTACATTTGAATTAGTCAAGAGGCTCAGAAATCCCCCCAAAATGTTGGGTTGAGTAAGGGTGCAGTGTAGGTGGTGTGATGCCCTCATTGGTCTGTGGATTATTTTTATGAAATTTTAGTTCCTTTTCTATAATTGATACGGTAGAAATAAACACTTTTCAAGCAACCTGATATGTTTACCAAATACCCTCATCTTAAGTGAAGCAAGATTAGTGATGGGCTTTAGAAGAAAACATGTTGCACCTCACGGATCTTCAGGAACACAGCGGGAATGTATTTAAGGTAACTTTATCTTCTATGCTCCAAAACACAAGAAGCCTCTCAGCATGTATAAATGGTGACGACTCTTTTATTCACAAGGAATAGAAGCTGCCTCAAACAAGCAAGAACACCAAGGGCGACTTGTTAGGTCCCAGATCTGGGGGAGCTTGAGGCTGGTGCTCTCTTTGTGACTGCCCTGATCTGCCTGATGGCCTTGGCTCGCCCTCTCTCCCTTCCTCTCCTTCTTTCCAAGTATTAGCCTTATTGCTTTCTCCTTCATCCCCAACACTTCCTTCCTCCACGTAGACAGCTTGAGGCTTATATCATTCAGTTTCACAATTCCCTGAAGGAGTAAAAGAGCTTCTTTCTTGCAGGGTCTTATGTACAATTTAAAATTAAAACTCCAGTTGTTTCTGTAGTTTCATATGCTCATTAGAAGTCCCCCTGTTTCAACCAGAGTTTGAGGCACTGGTCCAGGCAGGAAATCAGAAAAGGACTCATAATGGCAACAAAATGGTAGGAGGTGTAGGACATTAACAAATATCATCTAATTTGAAGTAGCATGTGAAATTGAGACAGAATAAGTCTAAATGATGGAAATGAGACATCATCTAAATGAGACCAGGGTTCTTTCATGAGGAGAAATATTGTATCTGTTTACTGAAGAATGGATTAGATTCCACGTGAAAATCAACTAGGGGGAAAGTCATTCCAGAAGGAAGGAATCGTGTAAAGAATGGCAAAGAGACAGGAAAGAGTTAGTATCTTGAACAAATTATAGATTTTGTAAGGGAATAAATGTGAGCCAAAGTTAGTAAGAACTGTTGGCATCGGATCATAGAAGACCTTGAAATTCTGTTTCAACCCAAGTTGTGTCCACTTTTTTTCAAAAGGCTACGTAGAGCCAGTGAAGGTTCTGGAGCCCGGAGAGACAAGATCAAATCATTTATTAGAGAGTTTCCAAAGGCAGCCACAGTAAGGATGGGCTGAATGGGGAATTTACTTCAGCTTCAGGAACCCACCTGTGGCTGGGGAGGAGCCAGCAGTGCACCCTGGCTATGGGAACAGAATCAATGGGATGGCTCCTCTTGAAGCAAAGCTCTAAGTTTCATACACAGGATTAGGGTCATAGCTATGAATTGCCAGCCAAGATCAAATTTTATTTGTAATCGCATGGCCCCATTTCTCTGCTAAAGTCAGGTCCGTGTCTCCAACCGGTAGCTGGCCATTCCCTGGTATGTCCCGGCACCACCCCCTCACATTCAATGTCACCTCTCCTGTCATCTTTTTGTGGTGGCATCATTTTCTTAGCAATTCAGGCACGGCCATCCCTGAGAATAGGGGACAACTTTGTTGAGTCACCATGATAGTCTCAAATGCCAACATTTTTATGTGGGAAAGCATTAAGTTAAAATGAACACGAAGGACATGCTGAGGGGGTGGAGCCAGCACACACAAGTCAGGTTTGCTGCCTCACAGCCTGGGTGCCAAGGAGCAGGGCCAGCCCAGCCCTATCTGCAGATAAAGGGAGCAAAAAGTCTCATTGTTGTGGACAGACTGACAGAAGCTCAGATCCTTTTGAGCAGTGGCGGGTGGAAACCCTTCCTTCCCCTCTAGCAGATGAGTCTGGGAGACGGCCCATGTAGTAACTCAGAGGCCCCCAAGAAGCTTCCTGCAGGTCCATGATAGCCATGAGGACTCATTTGAATATAGGTCAGCTGCTATCACCACGACCCCCAAATAATAGTGACTTAAATCAGATACAGGTTTATTTCTCTCAGGCAATAATCTGAGCATAAGCAGCCCCGGGCTGATATGGCAGCTCACTGTGTTGGCAACTTTGGCTTCTTAACACACAGCTTCCATCCCATGGTCTCATCACGTCCACATTCCACCAACCCTACAAGGGTTCCCCGAAAGTTGTACACGTCACTTCCACTCACATCCCAATGGCCATGATGCAGCCCCATGGCCATGCATGGCTGGAAGTGCTAGGGCTGTGTGCACAGCTAATAACAATAGCTGATGTTCACACCATGCTTCCAGGAACCAAGCACTGTTCTAAGAGCTTTACACACATGACTTACTACCCCATGAGATAAGTACTGGCATTATCCCCATTTTACAGGAAGGTAACAGAGGCACAGAGAGGTGGAATAGCTTACCCATGGTCATCAAGTAAGTGATGGGGGTGACATTCAAACACTCACATGCTGGTTCCGAAATTTGTGATCTTAACCACTCTGCGACACTGCCTCTAAATTCAAGGTTCTCTTAGTAAAGGAAGAAAGGGAGAATGAAAATTGGGGGACAATCAGTTATCACAACCCCAGCACCCCAGTATCCATGTTTGTCACACACCACAGTGGCTCCAAGCTTCTCTCCTTTACTGCTCTGTTATTTCTAGGTTTCCAGCACATTGCCGTTCACAGCAGCCTGAGGCCCCTACCCCATGTCCCTGCTGAGATGGCTGACATGATCGGGGCTGGTCTAGCCTCTTGGCTTCCAGCTTCTCCACACTCCAGCCTGCCCTCCACTCTCCCACCAAATGAATCTTTCCCAATACTCCGTTTCTTCCTGCCATGCCCCTCTTTAGAAACCAGCAGAGGATAAGCAGAGCATAACCTGATCAACTTCCTTCTGCTAAGCTTGGCCTTCAAGGCTTTCACAATTTGCTTCCAACCTACATTGCAAACTTAGAAATACCTCCTCAGAGTCCACACAGATCCTCTCTACACCTGTCAGATGGGTCTACATGTGCCATAGGTAGCTTGGCTGTCAGATATCTATATATAGATAAAAGATTTTTGCTTCAGTCCTTTGGCCACTGAGAATGGCTGCACCTTGCCCCTGTTCACTTGTCCAAAGTCTACTTGCATCTGACTGCCCAGGGGCTAACTCAGTTCTGTGTCCCTGTGTATTGAATAGAGAGATCCTCAGTGGCTTACCCTGCCAGCCTGTGCTACCCCCTCCTCCCTCCACTCTCATTGCTCTTCCCACAGCCTGGCCAGTGGTGTCAGCCCTCCTCCTGTGTATCTAGCCTTGCATGTTATAAGGTGGAGGCCAAGTTTTTTGTCTTATCATGATCCCCCACTGCAGTGAGATGCTCAACGTTGTTCGCTGATGGCTAGTGGTTGGTTCTAAGTGGCTTGGTTAGTCACTTTTGAGATCCCTGTAAGTAACATAATTTGGAAAACAGTTGCCCAGCTAATGTTCAACGATAAGGAGAAATTCCACATTAAATCTGCCGGATGGATTGCCTAAAGTTAAATGTAAAGAAAATAAGAGTATTGCATCTCTTCCTTTGCCACGGGTGTGGGTTGACCATCTTAGATCAGTTAGAAAAGGCAGATGGAGATCTGAAAGGCTGTTTGATGCTCAAAAGACCCTTTCCTGTATTTGCATTAGGAGAAATATTAAAGAGCTCTTCCTTGAGCCGAAGTTGAACACCAGCCATCTCTTGAACATCAAGCTCTAAGATATGGGGAAAGAAGCCAGCAGGCGTTGATGAACAACATTTGTTTCAGAAAGGATGGATCGAAGAAGGAGGAAAGTAATATTCAAAGGGGTATCTTTCAGAAACATTTTTGTGCTCTTGGCTCCAGAGTAAGAGGGGAAAAGTGGTGACAAGAATATATTTTTAAGTCAGAGCATTGTAAGCTCATCTTAGACTTCTGAGCTTTCAGAGTGTTTGTTCAGGAGGTGGTTTCCAAGGTTTTACAACTTTGCTAAAAACATTTGGCCTCCTCTTTAGATCCATCCAGCTGATACCATTTTTAGTGACTTCCGAGGCAGCATTGTTGCTGAGAATTGATACAGCAATGAATCTTTACTAGCACCCATCAAAACTGGACTTTTGTATCTCACATTTTACTTTGACTAAATTTTTTTCCTTTTAGAAATGCCCTGGAAACCAGCTTTGTCTTGTCAATTGAATAACAAGCATGGATTTTATATATAACTTCTGCCTGGTCACAGGACCACTGATTTGCATCTTCTGGTTAAATGCAAATTGTTCATCTTTAAGTTCAACGGCATTTGCCTCTCTTTAAACAAACAGCACTAAAGCGACTTGCAGACACACACTGTTTTTTTAGTTTGGTTTCTCTCTTTGATCTCATGTTAACATACCTTAATGGCAGGTAATGATTGATAATAGAGTATTGTAAAGTTCAGGTAATAAATACTGCTTAACTCATAATAATGCCGAATAATGTACTTTTTATGACTCGGTTTGATGGAAAATTTCCTTGTCAGCTCAGTCTAATTGTCCAAACAAAACCACCCATTACTTGAAGAAATACATGTCCACCCTAGACACATTAATTAGGGTCATGGCTGGACTGCACAAAGGAATATAGTAACACTTTAGTTATCTTTAAATGTAATCTTTGGGCAGTCTTACTAATGCTAAACTCAGGTTTAATGAGAGACTTTTGTTTACACTTTGCCCTTTGAGGCTTGCCAGCCTCCGTTGGAATCTGTCGTGGTTGCTGTAGGCCACATGCACACCCACCGGGGTCTTTCCTTTGAGGCATCCAGAGGTCATCAGTTCTAGTGATCTGAACATCAAAAGTCACAACAGTCACTTCTCTTTATCTTGGCATGGGGGCAAGGGGATTTGTATGAAGAGAGAAGGAACATCTTTTTAATTTGTTATTACCAGGTATTTAAAGATGGATGGCACTGAGATTAGAGTTAAAAGGGGACCTGGTGTCTTGGTGTTGAGAAGCTCAGGTGCTGTACATCAAAGTGCTTGGTGAAGTCCTACTTGCCCAAGTGTGGTATTTCCATGATGCTCTGCGGTCTTTGAAGTCCCAAGAATATTCCAAATACAGCACAGCAGAAATCCAGAAGATGACCACGTGGGCTTTTGACAAAATGACCAGGGTGGTAACACCCAAGGTTTGACTTCAGGGCATACCCATAATGAATCCAAAAATAGTTTTCTGAGAAAGAATGCTTGGTTTTAAAGTTTAACATGATTCAATTCATGATTCCAAATTAGTGAATTGTTACTATACTCAATCCAGGGGCTAGTTCCTTGCATGCATGTGGTGAAAAAAAGGCTGTGTGTTTAATTTCTCAGATTTGAAACAAATTGCCATTTCATGGATGATAGTCTCATATGTTATTTAATACCTAAATTTCTAGGGAAACCCACAAGAGGAAACCCATGATGGGAAAAATTTCATTCCCATTTTTCTTTTCTCACAACTGTCTATAAATGACTTATTCCTTAGGTATTAGACATTTATGGTTAGGTACCCAGAATGGCTTGCTTTCATGAATAACATTGTCCACTTCATACAAATTACTTGCTATCTACCTTGAGTCCTATTTTTTTGAAAGAGCAGAATATGTCACATTGGCTTTAAAATAAAATCTGTTTGTCCTTAATAATTTCACCCATTTATCCCGATGATTCATTTCATGTTCTACTTCAGTCTGTTTTGGCTGAAATTCTTGGAGGACTACAGAATTAAAAATGATATTCTTTAGAAATTTGGCTTGCCGAATTTATACAAAGGTTGGTGTCTTAGTGGGATCTATTTGTTTGCTCCTTTCAGTTAAAGACATAAATACTTTTTTCATTGTTAAACATGAGAATACATGCCTAGAACTCTTATAGCAGTTAACACACCATGGACTTTAGAAATGTTCCACGTTAAGAACCGCGTGCACCAAACAATAGGTACATTGCAAATGTCACTGCCAATCAACTGCTTTGCCTTTCCTGATGGATGCATGCTGATGTTTGGTGAGGCTCACCAATTGACATTTGTCTCGTAAGTTTTTAAGACAAATTAATGCAACAAGAATGATCATTTGATCACTGTGTACTTGAATTACATTTATCTTTTCTGATATTTTATTCATTTAGATAAAAAAAATCAAGTTTTCAGAGTCCTTATTTTTATATATATTCTATTTCTTTTTAAATTTTTTAAAGATTTTATTTATTAGAGAGAGAGAGAACACAAGCGGGGGCAGTGGCAGGCAGGGGAGAGGGAGAAGCAGGCTCCCTGATGAGCAGAGAGCCTGACGTGAGACTCTATCCCAGGACCCTGGGATCATGACCTGAGCAGAAAGCAGATGCCTAACCGGCTGAGGCCCCAAGCATCCCTATATTCTATTTCAAGAGGAATCCATTTTAACTGTATTTTGGTAACTTAAATCAACACATCTAAATAAGCTAGACAGCAGATATTCTCAACCCTAGCTGCATGGTAGGTCTTTAAAAATGCTGATATCCCAGGCCCACCCAAGAAAACTTAAATTAGGATCTTGGAGTTGGGGCTCTGACTTTATACGGGGTTTCTCTTAAACCTTCCCCAGGTGGTTCTAACATGTCGATCAGAAGTTAGAAACCACTGAGTGGGTGCAACGTTTCTAAAACTCAGGTCCCAGACAGCCGTCATACAAAGTTGAGTGGGACACTTGTTAAATTCATCTTCCCCAGCCCCACCCAGCCCCACTGAAACAGACCTGCTTCAGGAGAGCCTGGAATCAGAAGTTCAGCATGCACTTCCTGGTTATGCGGCAGTGTGAAATTTACTACCCTGCTCCATCTGCTTCATTTTCCAGAAAAACTGGTCTCACATTAAAAAAAAAAAAAAAAGTTAGATTAGCTCCTTTAATCCTCACAACAACCCTTTTGCAAAGGCTACTAAGTAAGATTACCATTATACCAGTGGGAAAACTCTCAGAAGGTCCCACTGCAGAAACAGGATTTGAACTTTCACGGTCAGACTTCACAGCCTATGCACACGCACAGCCACAACTCTGTAACTCCAGAGCTTATGCTCGGGACTGCTGCTCTGCAGTGATCACAGAGAGCCAGCTCTGTGGTTAAGTTACGCATTCACGAAGCACAGTAAGTAAGGTGCAGTGTATGGTAAGGTAGAGAAAAAGGGGGATTCATTCTGATGTTGGTGAGGGTTTCAGGAGAAGCTTCACGAAAAGACCAGGCATTTGAGCTGGCCCTCTCAGGGTGCAGGGGGTTTCTACAGGCAGATTTTGTGCAAACGCAGGCATAACAAGGTGGGAGGTGCTCAGAGAATGGCAAGAGTTTCTACAGTCAATGCAGGGTTGTGCCAGGTGGGAGCCAAGGCTGGAGAAGCAGACTTGAGATCTTCTGTGGGAGAACTGGATTACATTTGCTTCTTACCTATTCCAGCAGTCAGCCATTCAACCAACAAATATTGTTATTCCAATACTTAGATGGTTGCTTAGCGAGCAGAGGGGAAATTTAAGAAGTGGAATCTTTCAGGCACCTGGGTGGCTCAGATCGTTAAGCGTCTGCCTTCGGCTCAGGTCATGATCTCAGGGTCCTGGGGTTGAGTCCCACATCGGGCTCCTTGCTTAGCAAGGATCCTGCTTCTCCCTCTGCCTGCCACTCCCCCTGCTTGTGCTCTCTCTCTCTGGCAAATAAATAAATAAAATCTTAAAAAAAAAAAAAAAAGTGGAATCTTTCATCACTACTGGTCAAGAACTCATGCTCCAGGGGTCACTCAGATCATTTAAAATATTATTTATTAACTTTTGAATAGGAAATACATTCACATGGGATAAAATCCAAATGAACAAAAGGCTGTCAATGAAAAATACGTCTCCTACCCACCTGTGACTACCAGCTACCCAGCTCCTCTTCCCAGAAACAACCATTATTACTCAACTAGTGAAACCTTGGCTGCTGCCTCTTTCTTTCCTTTACCACATTCACATGGGCACATAGTCTGTGCAACTGTAAACCCACCCCATCCCAGTAACTCGCTGAGGTTCAGCCCAGAGTATGGTCATACAATAATGCATCCAGAATTCTCATAAGATACCCATTCAACAAACATTCCTGGATGCCTACTGTATGCCTACTAGGGACTGGCTAGAATGGGGATAGGGAGGTCAGTAAGAGATAACACTTGCCCTTAGGGATCACACAGTTTGATAAGGTAAACCACCAAAAAATAATGATTACAATGCACTGTGGGAAATGTTGTAATAACAATAAATGCAGGGCTTTATGAGGATAAGTGGCCTCTAAAGCCCAAGCTCTTTCAAGTTGCCGCTGCCTCTGGGCAGAGAAGGTTGCTGAGCCACTAAAGCCCTAGGCTAATGTCCTACTTAAGGTGAATTGTAACCTTCCAAACTCACTGTGTTTTTCCTTTTGCATAATTTGATCAAAATCATTCCTCCTTGTCATGGTCTCTTCCACATGTGGACATTTTTAGATGAGTGTTCCCTTGCTAATTATTAACTATGAACCATGGCTCATCCTCTCTTTCAGTCGATTCATTTTACTTTTAAACGCATTCTCTCACAGTACTGTTTTGGATTTGGGGCAGATAGCATAAACCAAATTTTGTGAGTTTTGTGCCACTGGCATGTGATTTTGAGCACTGCTTTGTTCTGTTTAATTCTCGTGTGGTCCACTGAAATGTCAATAGGCTATGAATAGTCACAAGAGTACAGGTCTCAGTAACTGCTTTTATGAAAAATAACGCAGCACGTTGCACATGAAGTTTTTATTCTTTGGAAACAGTTTCTTAGACTGTGTTCCAAGGACACATTTCATAAGCTATTAATAGATATTATACTCAAAAAAAAAAAAAAAGGATTCATGGCTCAGTACTTTTGGAGATGAAGAAATACATGGACTTCTTTACTCCAGAAATTCTTAGAGCCTTTCATGTGCCAACATACATCATGGATTTCCAGGAGAAAGTTGTATATGGTGCTCTCAAACCTATTTTAAATGAAAACTGGGTTTTGTTTGATTTTTGGAAATATAGCCATTGTCATCTTGGGACGTTCTGTTTTATTAGATGACTTATGATGTCTCGTGCAATCTGCATGGGAAATGCCTCCAACATATGGTTCTCTATCAGAAGAGAAATCCTCTTAAAAGTATATATGTTTATATTTTACAACACATGTTTGTGTAACTGAAGTGGTAACCTTTCTGTACATTGATAGAACATTCTAGATTACTGTGTCCCAGTGAGGCCTTGAACATGCCTGACTCAGTTTTCAGCTCCAAGGCTGGTCATCTCCCATTTGATGCCTCTTTCCCCCCTTTCAGCCTTTTGACTTTTGTTAACACCTCTCCTTTCCTCTTGTCCAGCTGCCCCTCTGGCTGTAGGGAGATGTGGACAATAGACGTTGACGATACAGATGACAAAAACAGACTGAGTGCGAACAGGCTGCCAGAGCACAGGGACGGGGATGGGGAGTTAGAAATGAAGGTAGAGGAGAGAAACATGACCACCTGGCAGCTAACAATGATCTTTAAACATTTATGCCTCGTCGCTTCTCCTAGTTGTTAGATGCGGTAACGCGTGGCATGCAAATCACGTAAACCTAGAAATGTTCCTAAATTGCAGGGGAGGGTTGGCAATAAAGAGGAACGTTGTCATCTGTGTTGCTCTTTTATGAAGCCGATTAGGGAAGTTGCTTAGGAAATATCTAGCCAGACAAGTTCTTCCTTTTAATTATCACTTTCCCCCTGTCAGACTCCATGCATCTATAGTCTTAGTCTATGTTCCTAGAAGGAGTGAAACTATAGTTGATCTCCTTCTGTAGACATTCTCACTGCGTGGTTAAGAATGAGAAAAATGGGTGTGGAGGAAAGAATGAAGCTCAGAAGCTTAGAAAAGAGCTGATGGGTGAGTGGAACACAGGGAGCTATGGATGGGAATGAGCAGACTTCAAAAAAAAAGCCTTTCTGAAGGTGCATTAGTTGCGATTACATTCAGATGTAAGTGACAGAAAATCCAAGCTAACAGTGGTTTCCACACGATAGAATTTTATTCCTCTCTCATCTAGAAGTGTGGGTAGGTGGTCTGGGGCTGGTATGGTGTCCACATACCTAATATTTTTTCTATTGACCTCATGCTCCAAAATGCTTGCACATGCACTGTAGGCAAGAGGATGGAGAAAGGGATGAAACACACACGCACACACACACAGAAAGAACACATATGTACTATCCTTTTAGGAGGGTTTCTGGAACGACTCTACCACTGTCTGCTTACATCCCATTGACTCTAATTGGTATGGACCAATACCTAGCTGCAGGATAATCTGAGAAATTCACTCTTTATTCAGCCATTTGTGCAGTCAAAACGTGAGCTCGTTGACCATGGAAGAAGGAGATAACTGATATTGGGGGATGGGTAATTATTCACAAAAATTGCCCCTCACTTGCCACTGACATCAAATTTGGCCATGTAACTTAATTCAGCCACCAAACTATAAGTCAAAGCTTTAAGAGAGCTAACCAGTAGTTTACCATGTCCTTTGCCCTCTGCCATGGGACTGTCAACATTTCCAACCAGAGGCTGTTCCATCACACTGTGTTCTGGAGGGACGGTGACAGAGAGCAGAGTTGCAGCTGGCCTGTGACAGACATGGGATGTGAGTGGAAAATACCCCTGAGATTCAGGGGCCATTTGTTACCACAGCGTAGCCTACCCCAGCAGTTTCAACATGTAGTCCACAGACCGTCACCATCAGCACTGCTGGGGAACTCAAGAAATGCATGCTCAGCCCCACCCTAGACCCACTGAGTTAGAAACTCCGGGGCAGGGCCCGACAACCTGGGGGCTAATAAGCCCTCCAGGGGCTTCTGATGTGGCTAAAGTTTCAGGCCACTGACCTGGTCTATTTTGCCTGCTACGGGGGACTAGTTGTCAAATACAGGGAGAAGCAGGGAGCAGAAGCTGCCATCAGTTCCTCATGAGAGGACAGGGAAAAGAGACAGATTCAGTAGCTGTAGAGGAGAAGTGGCATCTCCCTGCCCTTTGGTGTGGCTTTAGCCCCAAGAGAAGACACCACACCTAGAGGAGTTGTGGATCCCAGCTCCTCAATACGGTGACGGAATTGGTTATTGCAAGAAGTGGAGAGTTGGGCCCATGTCCTTGAAGAAGCAGGAGTAGAATGATGCCTTACAAATTGATTTCTCACTTCTTTGACTTTATGTCACCCTGCTGTTATAGTTGGAGGGCACACAAGCCACTAAAACAGCATTATCTTAGATATTACAGTAAATTGCCCCTTATGTGGTCTATATCTGACTTTCCCAGATACTACCACCCCACTCTGGTTTGTTCCAAAGCATGGCTGATAAATTACACCTTGAATTCTCAAATGTGGCTCAGTGCAATGCCTGTGGGGAGAAATACCAAGGTGTTGCTCTGTAGGGCTGGAAATGAGCAATGGACACTCCCAAAAGTCAATCTTCGGTGCTCATTTTGACCCCCTTGCAGAACTCTCTGCATCATCCAGATTGCTTTGGTCCATCAGAATTCCATATTCGAGGTCTTTCCCAACCATCCAACGTCTCCACTTTCCTGCGTATTGTTCTCTTAGGACTCCAGGTTCCATGATTAAATAGATGGGAACTATGATGTCTGCTGTTAGGTTGCTCTCTTAGATGTAGGTTTTATTTCAACACTGCCAGTCTGAAAGTATGAACACCCATGGCTCAGGCTCTAGGAGATGTCTGGAGGAATAAGTCTTCCATAGGACCATGAAGGGAAATGCAGCCAAACCAGGGTGAAGTGTGGGAGAGGAGCAGGAAGGATGTTTGAGCTCAGAAACGTTGGTGTGTGGTGAAGTCATGGCAGTGACGTCTCTTCTTACTTCAGGCAACTGTATTTCCCCCTCTGTTATGGTTTTGTGAGAAATTCAGGTTTCAAATAACCCTAATGAGGTAGCAATTTAGCCTGAATCAGCAATATTCTATATACATCTGCCTCACAGTGTGAACTGAGCAACCCTTCCCACCACGTGAAGAAGCAGGCACTTCATTTGCTGCTTTTGGCTGAAGAGTTGCCATATTTAAAAGAACAAACATGATTTCCCTAGGATATAACTTTTAATGTGCTCCGGTCAACTCTCAGACTATGCTTTTATATTAGTCATTTGGCATTTTCCTCAGAGCCCACATGGAAACTCCACTGTCTCCGTCCTACTGAATGCTCTGTGCAAAATACCACTGCATCAAAGAAGCCAAATGTCCTGAACTCCACAGGGGAAAACCGCAGATGACACAGCTCTGGGACCGATCCCTGAGCAGACTCGCTCAGAATCCCATGCCTCTCTGCCTGGGGCCATCTCCAGGACATTGCAGGAGCCCAGACAAGTCTTACTCTCCAACCCCTAATATTTTTCTATAAGGAAGATCAAATTAAAATGAATATCAAGGGGAGCAGAAAACCAGAAGATGACAGAAAGATATCATGATGCTCAGAGCAGGGACCAGGGTGAGTTATAGGAAGGTGACTTAGACCCAGTGTTTCTCTGCTTGTGGGTCTATGAACTCGTGGGGTCTTTTTCTCAGCGCTGGTTAGTTGACCTTGACAGTGAATTTTGAAACTCTGTTTGAGGGGCGCCTGGGTGGCTCAATTGGTTAACGTCTGTCTTCAGCTCAGGTCATGATCCCAAGGTCCTGGGATCGAGCCCCACATTGGGCTTCCTGCTCAGCAGGGGTCTGCTTCTCCCTCTCCCTCTGCCCCTCCCACCACTTGTGCACATGCACACCCTCCCTCCCTCTCGATCAGTTGAATGTGTAAAATATTAAAAAAAAAAAAAAAAAGAAACTCTGAGCTTCTTTCTTTCCCTGGGAGCAAACTATTTAGTGACTGTGGAAGGATATGACAAACAAGACAAAGGCAAGCAGCTTCTTTAAGCTTCCTCCCACTTCAATTTATTTCAAGACCAAAAAAGACTTTGGCTCCCTTGGCTTTGTTGGGATCAGCCCATAGGAATTTCTGGGCTCTGAGGCTGAGCCAACAATGGAGGGTTCCCTCACAGAATTCAGAGGCAAAGGAGTTCCCTGAAGCTGCTCTTCAGGGGGGTGGCTTGTTAGAGTGACCTAGCCAGTCGGGTGTAGCCACAATTAGAACGGGAGGACCACAACTGTACTATATCACTCCCATGCATCAGACCCCTTGCCCACGCGCTCGCTATCCGTCCCTGTCTTTCCCTGCCCCCTGGTTTTTATATCTGTACCTCTTCCTGGTCTGATGGCTGCTCACCGTATGGACACTTTTTCTGGGCATATCTCAGCTCCTAACCTAGGCTGAATAATTACAGTGACCTCTTTCACCACCATCATTTTCTGTAGCTCACGGGGATGAATTGAAAACTGTACATACTCCAATGAAGGCAAATGATTTGCTATTTTATAATTTTTATAATTACAATCAAAGCTTTCACAGTATTCCCCAAACCACAAAGGTAGAGACATATCAAAATGCTAAAGACCAAGCCCCGACCCAGCCCTACCCCTTGGGTCCTAGGGTCTGATGGGTTTCCCCACCAGGGTGGAGTGTGGGGTGCACACGCTTTGCAGCACTGTGTCCAGCCCTGTGGCCCAAGGCTCAGGCTAGCCTCCAGGTGCCTTGTGGCTGAGTTCCACTCCTCAGGGAAGGAAGGGCATGTGCCATTAGCAGCTGGGCTGCCCAATCCTCTTCTGTTCCAGGGAAAGAATGAGATGTTTTCATTCTCTCTCCCCTGCAGGTAAGATCTTTGTCCAAAGACCACTGCCATCTTCTTCCCAGCCTCAGGCCATCGCCCCTGGCTGCTCCTGATCTTCTGGCTCTGAACTGCACTAAGGTATCCTTTCTCCTTTTTTCAATATTCTCTTCCCTCCGATCTTACTCCTTTCATTTTCTGTCTACCTCATTCTTCTATCCCTCAGTAGAGTATTGCTCTTCAGTTTTTTTTCCTCTCTATCTTCTTCTCCTTCCAGGACGTCCTACCCTGATACAAAATGTTATCATTAAGCAAAGAATAGTAAACAAGAGAAGGTTTCCAAGCAGTGGATTCTCTTTTTTAAAATTCCAAGGTAGTGTCTGTGAGTCTAATTTATTTTATTTCCAACTTTTTGTTTTGAAAAATCTCACACCTACCAAGAAGTGGCCAAAATGGTATAAGGAATACACGTACGTCCTTCACCTAGGTTCATCGACTGTACCTTTTGCCACATTTGTTTCCTCTTTCAGGGTGCGTATAGTCATTATTGTTATTTTCCTTGCTGGATTATTTAAGAGAAAGTTGCAAATATCGTAACCCTTTATCCCTAAATACTTCAACATGTATCTATTAAGAACAAGAGCATTCTTTCACATAACCACAATATAATTATCAAATGCAGAAAATTTAATAGTGGTACAAAACTACTATCTAGTGACCCAGCCATGTGAGTCTATTTAAAAGTTTGAAGGAAGAATCTGCATTTGGCTTTGATTTACATCATCTAAAAATAAGGGCTTCATTGCAGTTTCACCAAAATCCACATCAATAGGAATGGGTGGTGGCCTCAAGGAAATGCTTTTTTCCCTTCTTAGTCCTTAATTTATTTCCCTTATAAAGCATAGATACCACTAATGATACCTATCAGCCAAAGGAATTTGGTTGATGAACTGTATTTCCAGCATGTTAAAATCATTGAAAAACAATGGGAGGGGGCGGGGGATGGTACTATACGCACAAAGACCAGTGCCTCGTTTGGAGATAACTTCCAGAGCCCTTACATGACATTTTGACATAATTTAATTTCCTGAGGACTCACATTTAGGGACATAACCCATCAAGCTTCTTCCAGGGTTGTGTTTATAGCAAGTACCCCTTCAGAACGAAAACCCGAGATGATGTTAAAATGGAACCCGTAGCTCTTTGTTGTGTTTTTCGAGGGAGAGGTTTGTGCTTCTACACGTGTCAACAAGCAAGCGTTGGTTTAAGAGCATCTGTATTCCTGCATCCCAGACACACAGCTCTGCCTGACAACAGCCAAAGTCCAAGGTTCGACTTGAGACTGATTGCACCAACCTGCTTGGAACAGACCACAGGAGATACCTCTCTGGCCCCTCACCAAACCCAAACCGGTGCCTCTGGAATCAGTACCTTTCTGACTTTGGTGCTTTTCCTGCGCGGTCAAGAGGACATCCCGTCTTTGGCCAAAAGGGATTTGTCCTTTTTATCTCGTCAGGAGCGTGCTTCAGCTATTTGCATTTGTGAATTGCTTAGCTGCCCAAGCATGCTCCGGGTGTGCTGTTTGAAATGTGTCACTGAAGCACGTGACTGCTCTTCCCAAGCTGATGTTGGACTTTCTCCAACAAATATGGATTAGGTTAAAGTCGGTTCTGAATTGCCGAGGCTCTGTTAATAACTCCCAGACGGGCGTCTCCGTGCGCTCCAGCAGGGAAATGCCGGCCGTCGATGGCAGGAGCAAGTGTTTGGCAGGTCCATCATTCCGTCATTAAAGGCCACATTATGACTTACAACTGTGCTTGCATGACAATGGCTGCGATGAGCCCAGCCTCGCAGTCAGGAGCACTAGGAATTTGCTTTTGGGTAGATTGTTTTCCAGGTGGTGAAAAACATTTTGTATGGAATTTCCCTCTTCCTAGCTCCAAATAAGATAATATGAGTGAGTCAAAGGGCAGGCCGGGAGGTGGGGTGGTGGGTCTATGCTCTTCCCTTGGAGACCCAGGGCAAGGCAAAGCTACATGGCCAGGGGTATGTGTCCAAGGATCCTCGTGCCGAACGGCCCTTGCTCACTGGAGCAGCTTTTCTCCGCGCCTGTCCTGAGCTTGTGTCCTCCAATGCCTCCTTCCTGCCCTGGCAGGTTCCAGTGGGAGCAGTGAATTACATTAGGCTTATTGGCACTGTGGTTCTAGTTTCCATTAGAGGCATATTTTCTTTGTCTCTGGTTCTTAAGCTATAATAATACGGGCATTTTAATACTGTTGTGAAATTTCTTAAGAAACAAAAGGGGCACCTGGGTGGCTCAGTGGGTTAAGAGTCCAACTCTTAATCTCAGCTCAGGTCTTGATCTCTGAGTCGTGAGGGCAAGCCCCGCATTGGACTACACCCTGGGTGTGGAGCCTATTTAAAAAATAAAAAATAAATACATAGATAGATAAATAAATAAGAAAAGAAACAAAAACGGCCCATCTTCCATTATAGCATTTCCAGTCCAGAAAGTAAAATGGTGTACCTTTGTTGTTAAATACCAATGTGCCAGGTATTGCCTCAGAGTATGCAGGTCATGGATTCTGTGGCTAATATAGTTAATCGTGATGAAATTGCATATGATGATGAAAGGGAGTAATTTGACAGAAAGATAACATATTGGTGACCGTACCGGTGCTGCGATAGATTTCAGCAGAGTAGTGAGAGGCAACAGGGTCTCTGTTTGCCAAGTAAATGCTGCATGTGCATTTCTTTCACTTAGAATGTAAAAGAATCTTTCGTCCCAATATGTATGTTGTGGTGAGACTGACCAAGCACGATAAAAAGTAATTGAAAACATTCAGTTGCACATGATGCGCTTTCTCCCTTGCTCTGGGTCCCTATTTCAATAACAAGTAATCCAGCCGCGTAGAGTCCTTACAGTCAGGTATTTTATGATGTCATTTCATCTGCATAGGCATATCTATATGTTCTCTTTTCCTTTCCAGCAACTCCAAGGAATTTAAAAGTATAAAACCACATCTGCCAATAACATCAGGATGAACCATTTAGGATTTGGTTTTTTACAAGGCAGCAGCGCTAAATGCCATTGATTCCCAGAATGCACTGGTACGTTTTTAGTGCTAACAGTCAGGATTTTAAAATATTTCATTTTAGTAATTTAAAAATATCTAAAGATCAGCAAAAGATTTCACAGAACTTCTGCATTGAGGCCTGCCCAAAAAGGGTTCGTATGGGTGTGGGACTGTTGAAAGGTGACAAGTTGGATATCCCAGAAAGGTGGGGAAAAGTAATCTAGCTTGCAGGGTTTTCCGTAAGATATGGCCATGGAGCTCCCTATAGGCTGCAGTATTTAGACCACCTGCACAGCAGGGGAAGGATTTTTGCCATCACCTGCATGCAAACTACCCCAGTGCTTTATAAGTGTGTTTTAACATATTACACTTCCTTATGTGTGAATATCATGAAGTCTCTATAGCCCAATAGTTCCCATAACCCTGAGAGGCTTTATTTTATTGAAAATGCCTTCAGCTCACCCCCACAAGTGCAAATGACTGCCCAGTGGATTCAGATTCAGTAACCCCAAATGCAGGACCATCAGGGTCCTTTGCCTGAGTTTGCCCAAGGAACAAAAAGGGGGAAATTTTTGCTTAAAAGGCGCTGTAGGTTTATTGACCCTGGGTATTTCTTAAGTCTTCAAAAAGTACTTTTGTACCATTAATATTCCATTAAAGAACTTCAATTAATGAATTTCTATTTGTAGAAAGTTTGGGGAGTTGGCAGGTGCAATAGCAATAGAAGATGTCCTATTTTAATGGTCATTAAGTTGAAACTTTCTGAGATACTATTAGACCCCAATTAGTTAGCCGAGTATCACCAGTGGTTCATCATTGTCATTAGGTATTAATTAGCAGCTACAGAGTGCTAGACGCTCTGCAGAACTCACCAAAGCAACTGTCCCTGTTTGGGAGGAACGTATACTTCTAGGGGTGGTGATCTTTGTTGTTGTTACATTAGCATTTGTAGTGAGTATGTGCAGAATGCAGTACTTGGTATTCTGGAAGGGCTTTACTGGCTCTAATTACAGCCTCCATAGCTCATACTGTACATGGTTACATTTACAGGAAAGGGATTCGACTCCGGAAGAGGTCACGTGGTTGAGCTGGCCCTGCTGTTGCGGCTTTCTGACACCATTTTTTAAATGCTATGTCACCTTTGACAGAACATATCCTAATAACCCAAAGAGGTGTAAAACAGGAGACTTTGAGGGAGACAGACCCTTGGGTAAAACCCCCAGTGGTATTCATCAGAGAGCAGCTCGGGTGAAGAGGCCCGGGTTTTGTTTCTCCTTCCCTATCGTTTTACCACGTAGGACAACATTCTTCTCATAATGGCGCTCAGGTTTCTGGGTTGTTAAAAAGAAGCTTATAAGAGCAATTGAAAGTAATGTGGGCATTTTAATATTGTGACACTTAATGCTACATAAAACCTTTGTTTCCTACAGGTTTATTGAGCTGGTGTATTAGATTTCCTGCTGTATGAGCAGGAAGATTATGGTGGCTTAGGTCTAAGTATACTTTAGGGAGGCATTTTGTATTTTCTCTATAAATAGTCTTTCTAAAACAACACAATTGTGTAACTATTAATGTTTATATTGCATTATACATCTCCCAAAGTTTACTATGCGTAGTGTAGAGTGTGATAACCAAAGGAAATGTCTTTGTCTATGAAATAGGCTAGGAATTGTCATTATCAAAGTAAATCTCTTTTACTTATTATTTCATCAGTAGGATCTTCATGCTTTGGTTTTACATTATGGTATTATGTCATTATGTCTATAAGTTTCCAGGGGCTAGTATTTATAGACATACACATGCACACATCCACCTGCATACATGAGTATGTCATGTTTTGAAGTAAAAGCTATAGCAGAACTGAAAGACTGACTTTAAAATAGAAATAATGACATTTAGGTGAATCCAAAATGGGCAGAAAACAAAAAACGTTGGTTTCAAGTATATGGTTTTTAAAGATGAAAAATCTGATCAAAAGGACTTTTGTTTAGAGCATGCACACAAGCTTATTTTTCATCCTGAAACAATTTCTCAGGCTTAATGAAACCAAACAGATCATTAACTCCTTATTATATGTGCATTTTTGAATAGCTTACGCTGGGTACCTCTCACAAGTACAGGGTCAACGGTAGGCCCGCAACAGTGCAGCACAGACTTCCACCTGGGTTACTCTTCTGTTCCTTTTCCTAGGGAAACATAACCTATGGTGAAATTGCATTTCTTTGTGTGAGTAATTTAATGAGCAATTTCTTCAGAATTTATAAGAGAAGAGCCCCAGCCCTAGCAGCGCAGGTCCCCCCAGAGCCACTTTTCCTTCCATACATGAATAGCCAGTTTCATTATTATGGTCAAAAGCAGAGCATGAGAGAAACAAATGGGGAGGGCCGTTACATCCAAAGAAATGAAAGATTATCTTCTCCAAGCGGCAGAAATTAGATGTATCGGGCCTAGCTTGGAATCACTCTGGGCTTCAGATAGAACATGACGTATGGGTAATCTGCAATTTGCTAGGGGCATTGTTAGCATGCTTTGCCTCCGGGGTAGGATTTTAACCAGGCCTCCAGCAGCTGTGTGTTTGGCGTCTCAGCCACATTAGGTATACAGAACCCCCCTGCTATTACCCTGGTGAAACCCGTGCCAAGGCCCCTGGTGACACGATGGAGGTAGTAGGTCAGATGAGTTACATTAAGTGGCAAGTGATAAATTCAAGATGACAATTCAAAACAGCAGTGTTTCTTCTAGTAATTAATTCCAGTGGTGCCTGAGGCGGTGCTTGGTCGCTGCCACTTGGTGCGGCTATGCTGTGTAGCTAATGAGGAAACATTACGGCGAGGATTAGGGGCCTGTGCATTCTGGCAGGCTGAGGTCACTGTGATTAGGAAATATTAACACAGACTTACTGTGATAAACCATATACGCCCAGGAAACTTAATTTTTATTTTATTCATGTAAAAACTGTTGGAATCCTTTACAATGCGGTGATTCACTAAGTGGGCTGGGGAGAGGGGTGAGGCATTCCACCGTGCCTCTGGGGCAGCCCCTCCAGGGACACTGGGATGGGAACAAAAGGGCTTGCCAGAGCCACTAGCCCTTTTTCTTCATGTTGTTGGCACCTAGAGACAGTATAAAATGATGGGCCTGTTTCATTTTCCCAAATGAGACTTAATTAAGAGGGGCGCCTGGGTGGCTCAGTCGGTTAGGCGTCTGCCTTCGGCTCGGGTCATGATCCCAGGGTCCTGGGATCGAGTCCCGCATTGGGCTTCCTTGGCGGGGAGCCTGCTTCTCCCTCTCCCTCTGCCCGCCACTCCCCCTACTTGTGCTCTCTCTCTCTGTCAAATAAATACATAAAATCTTAAAATAAAAAAAAAGAGAGAGACTTAATCAAGAACTTTTCTTATAAGTCATCCTCCTTGCCTAAGAAATCACTCTGAATTGGTTTTATGGTGGTCTTGTCAAGCAATGGACGAGGAGCTTACTTGCTCTCGCTAAGTCTGTGCTTGGTGAGGGCACCTTTGATGTCATAGTGCTAACAAGTCTTCAGAGGGCTTGCTCCCAGTTATTCTCACTGCCAGACAGTCCAGAGAGCTATGTGCAGGAAGTGTTGCCATCCCAGGACGATCGACGGGAGACAGGAGGCCAGAGTGGTGCTGGGAATGAGTTGGAATTACATAGTCACGTAGCCAACTCCTGGTTGGGCCTAGAACTCAGCACTCAAGGCACTGACATGTTGTTCACCTGAGTGTCTCCTAGAGAAGGAGCCAACCAGCCTAGCTATTGCCTATGGAATTCCTGAGGAATATTCCACTGGGCATTGTTTTGTGCACAAACACATTATGTGTGCATGAATGCACACACATTACACACACACGCGCACATATACATGGAATGTGAACTCATCCCTGGCGAAGGACTTTTAGTATGAGCAACTACAGATGTCCTGTGGTGTATTAGATATATGACCTATAAAATACCTACTAAATACTTTGCCTTTGGCACTGAAAAATGAACTGCTTCTAGAGGTAAGACTGTTTCCTTATCACCTGCTATAAATTGGCTCTGGTGTTTGATACTCAAGTTCAATATGCGCTCGTCCCACAGGTATGTGTGTGAGTGAAGGGAGATGAGTGGAAAGGCCATTAGCGACATGTGTTCTCTGAAATGTTGAAGTGCTGCCACCACTTATATGTCTGTGTTCCAACTTCTTAGTTTATTAAGTCGGATACATTTTAGAGAAAATAAGAAAAACTATAAGCACAGTGTGTTTTCTTGTTTTTCTGAATTCCATAGAACACATGATATTGATCTTGCATTAGTGACAATGAAATTTAGCCAGTTCCATTTTCGAGAATTGCAGAAATCATGGAGAGAGGTTTTCTCCATGATAATAGTAGAGGGAGGCTCAGTTTCAACAAAGTAACAATTAAAAAATACTTCTAATAAGGTATATATAACTTTTGTCATTTTTGTGCATGGGAAAGAAACTTAGGAAAAGTCAGTGTTTTGCAAATAAGTCTATCATTTCTTTACATGTTTTGAGCTGATGGTTTGAAAAAGCACGAGAGTTTCTATAAAACCTTTCTCAACTTTGTTTGAAGTGGGCAAGAGGTGTGCAGATGAGGGATGCCCGAGTTAATAAAGGAGTAGGTAGAATGGTCAAGTCCAATCACTGGGCTATGCAGAGTAGGCAGTGGGGATTCATGTAATGAAGGCATTGAATCAGAGTGTACTCAAATTATTTTTGTCTTAACTTCTATATTTTAACCTTGAAAGAGTCCTATCTTTTTGCTTACTTAAGTTTCCACAGTTGAGCAAAAAAGCACTATGCAAATCATTTTCTAGGAGGCTAAAATCTACTGAGAACAAAACACAACTTCATAAATGTGTAGGAAATCACAGTTCAAAAATATGATCCTAAGCTGCCTGCCATTTTGGGAAATGAAAGAAGACTATATTTCCTTTTGTAAGTGCTTAAGATTACATTCTGTTCAATTTATGTCAGACTGTTTAATCATCTAATTTTACTTGTAATTTCACACTTGAGAATTTTAAATATTCCTTTAGTGAGGAGGGAGGGAAGTGCTCATTTCAGGCTTTGGATGGGATGTTCTTTTTTCTCTGTGACAAGTCAGAAAATAAAAGGTTTCTAATGTTTGGAAGCTTGTCACATGTCTAAATCAGTAGGCAGGTTTTAGCTACTAAGACAATGCCAAGTCTTACATAAGAAGACTCTAGAACAAAACCATTAATTCATCTGGATTCAAGCCTGTTTCTCGTCTTGTGTCTAGTCACCATTTTTTTTTTAATTAACCACCTAGATACCACACGTGGAAACCAGGCTATTGCTGCTTTGTTTCTGCCAAACTTCAGGTTTCTCAGGGTCTCACATTTTGAAATACTCTGTTATGCTATGAAAGGAAGAGCACTGGCCTGGGAGTCCAAAGACTGGGCTCTAGTTCTAGCCCCACCGCTGACTCACTGTACGAACTCCAGGCCTCAGTTTCCTCATTTATGAAATGGGAGAGCAGGTTCCCAGTCCTGACATCTGATACATCATATATACTTGGAAAGTTTTCTTTTCTCTTCTTTTTAAAACTTGTTTAGATAGTCTTTTTCTAATTTTTTTTATTTTGAGAGAGAGAGAGGGAGAGAGAGCATGCAACATGCATGAGCATGCTCACGCCCTGCGAGCCAGGGGAAGGAGCTGAGGGAGAGGGAGAAAGAGAGAGAGAATCTTAAGCAGCCTCCACACCCAGCCCATCATGGAGCGGAGCCATGGCAGGGCTCGATCTCATGACACTGAGATCACGACCTGACCTGAAATCAAGAGTCAGATGCTTAACCGACGGAGCCACCCAGGCCCCCACTGATAGTCTTTAATTTAAATTATACAAGTCATTTGTTCTTGTTTTAAGATGTCAAGTAGTATGAAATATAAAGAAGAAATTTGATAACAACCCATCGTCTTCCATCACACACGCTTCCAATCTCACTCCCCTGAGGTATCCACTATTAAATTCGGCATGGATATCACTTAGGATTACACTTTGTGTTGTGTATAGTTGAAATACAGAGGAAAATGAGTTAAACAAAATAGAAGTTTATATCTCTCAAAGCTAAATCATGTCCCAGAGGTAGGATGTCCAGGGTTGCTCTAGTGGCTCCATGGTGTTATCAGGGACCTCGGCTTCTGTCTTTCCATCCCACTATCCTAGCTCATGGCTGCCATGCTCAAAGTTACCTCGTGATCCCAAATGGCTATTGGAGCTCCAGCCAACAGAGACACATTGCAGGCAGAAGAAGGAGGAAAGGCAGAGGAAATAAAAAGAGGTGGGGGACTCTCCCCCGAGTCATCTCCCTTTAAGCACACGGATTTGTCTACATCTTACTGGCTGAAATTACATGGTCACACTCATTGCAAAGGAGGCTGGGAAATGTAGCCTCACATTCTGGGTGGTAATATACCTGGATACAGACTCACTGCAAATCTAAAGAGAAAGGAGAAAACTGTGTATCTTTCCCCAGTCTGTAGCTTTCCACACTTATTTTTCATGCTTGTACAAACATACATAAATATATAGTTTCATTGGGTGGTTCTGTTGTGATTGTTTATTAAAATGAGATTACATTTTGTTTTTCTATAACTTGACTTTTTTTCTCTTAACATAATATGGACATTCCTCCAGGTCAATGTATAGTGATTGGAATTGTTCCTTTTAATAGCTATAGAATATCATATGAATTTATCATAATATATTTACTCAGTCCCCTACTGATAAAAATTCAAATTTCCCATTTGGCTACCAAAAAAATGTTAAAGTAAATATCCTTTTATGTATATCCTTAGCCATGTTTTCTTACATTTATAAAATTATTAATTCCATCACACATACAAATGAGTGTATGTCATAAATATGCCCAGTTTATAGAGTAATAAAGCAAATGCATGTATACCCACCACTCAAAAAAATTATAACTATCTTTAAAGTTCCCATATACTATTCACACATAGCATACCCCCCCAAAGGTCACCAATATCCTGAACTTCATCATTTCTTTGCTTTTCTTTATAATTTTACTATGTGTAGATATATTGTTAAACATATCGTTTGGTTTTGCTGATTTTTGAACAGTGAAGTCATATGTATATTTCTGTGACTTGCTCCTTTCGCTGTACGCTATGTGATGAGATTCATCCATGCTGCATGTGGCTCACTATGGTTTACTAATGCTTGCTTGTGTGCAGGGTGGTCTACCACATGAATATACCACAATTTCTTCATCTGTTCCCCTGTTGATGAACATTTGTTTCCATTTTTATTGCTAACATAAAAAAATGCTGTTTTATGCATTCTTGTTTGCCCTTATTTTCTTAACCATATGTGCAAGAGCTTCTCTTGCTTATATACTCTAGAATGTAGTTACTAAGACATAGGGTATATGCCTTCCCCCCCCCAAGTATTTATCCCAAATTACACTGCACCTGTTGTTACACATCTTCATCAAAAGTTAGTCGTTTCAGACTTTTTTCCTTTTTTTAAAATTGAAGTATAATTAACAAACAATATTATATTAGATTCAGGTGTACAACATATTGATTCAACAATCCTATACATTACTCAATGCTTGGTAGGGTCAGACTTTTAAAGTTTTGCCAGGCTAGCTATTGAATTGTGTGAAGGGCCCTGTTAAAAGTGCCTTAGCCCTTGAGAACTGATTGGGTAGGTCTGGTTTGGTCATCTTATAAAGGGTCCTAGGAATCTGAATTTAACAAATCTCTGGTTGGTTTTGATGCTTAGCCAGGTCTGAAACCATGAGACTAGACTGCCCTGTAAGACCCCGTAGAGTGTGACTATTTCCAGACCCTCTGTTACCTTTCATTGCCCACACTGATGCCGCCATCTTGGTCTGGGGAGTCTTTTTCCACAGAGTTCTTCACATTTCCAATTCTCCTTCCTTTCCGCTTCTCTAGCCAGCACACGAGCCCTGAATCAGGACCTTATTACTCTCTGTCAAGATTAGAAATGACATAGAAAGTGATTACATACACAAACTCTGGAGTAAGTCTGGGTTCAAACACTGGCTCTACCACTTACAAGCAGTTTAGCCTTCAGAAGGTTGTCTTCTCTGTAACATGAGAATGATAATGAACACACCTGTCACATGGGAAATGTGAAGATTAAAAGGGTTAACACAGGTAAAGATCTTCAAATGGGGCCTGGCACAAGGTAAGCACTGAAGCAATGTTATCTGTGACTCTGACTGTCCTCGCTGCTGTCAGCTTTGTTCCCACAACAGCCTCCTGCTGGAGTGTGGGGAATTGGAAAGAAAGAAGGCCTCCCTGACAACCTCTCTTCAACCTCAATTCTCTTTACACTAGAGTGCTAAAATAATCTTCCACCAGCAGCATTTCATCGCATTCTCCACTCTTCAAGAATGTGCAATGGGGGGCGCCCGGGTGGCTCAGTCGGTTAAATGTTGACTCTTGATTTGGGCTCGGGTCCTGATCTCAGGGTCGTGAGATCGAGCCCGGTGTCGGGCTCTGCGTTTGGCGGGTGTGGAGTCCACTTGAGATTCTCTCTCCCTCTGCCCCTCCCCCCCTTAAAAAAAAAAAGAAAAGGAAAGAATGTGCAGTGGTCCCTTTTGCATGTCTTGGGGAAATAACCCATCAAACAATCATGGAAATGTCAGTGGTGTGAGGGGTTCACTACATTTGAAAGAAAAGAATTTTGCCTTTTCTTCTCATTCGGCTGTAGCTTGTCTTCAACAATTCTTAAAAAGTGGCTTATGGTCATTGTAGGAGCCAAGATTGTGGTTCAACTGCTTTAACAGAGACCAAATAATGGTGTTTTAAACAAGCTAGAAGTTTATTTCTCTCTACTTAACACCAAGCTTCTAGGCAACACGGGAGGTCAAGTGGCTGCATTTCATGGAGTCAGACCCTGGTTTCATCCTTGTTGTTGCTACACCATTCTCTAGAGCAGAGGTCAGCAAACTTTTTTTGTAAAGGGCCAGACAGTAAATATTTTAGGCTTCTGTGGGCCATATGGTCCCTGTGACAACTACTCAACCCTGCTGTAGGAGCACACGAGCAGCCAGAGGGAGGACATAAATGAATGAATATAGTCTCTAGCTGGGCTGCCATGTTCCTAGCTAAAGTTGAGGGGTTTTATTACTAAGAAGGAAAGGAATGGATATCGAGGGTCCATTAGCAATCTCTGCCACAGCACCTGAGAATCAAATTGGAATAATGACAGAAAGATTATCTCCTGGGGGTGGAGCAAGATGGCGGAGGAGTAGGAGACCTGGATTTCGTCTGGTCTCAGGAATTCAGCTGAATAGGGATCAAACCATTCTGAACACCTACGAACTCAACAGGAGATCGAAGTGGAGAGTAGCAACAACTCTCTGAAGAGAGAAGCGACCACTTACTGGAAGGTAGGACGTGCGGAGAAGTGAATCCGAGGCGATATTCGGGAGGATAGACGGCGGGGGAGGGGCCTCCGTCGGCCGCTTCTGGCAAGTGCTAGAGCCGCGGAGCACAAAATCGGACCTTTTAGAAGTCGGCTCCACTGAGGGACGTCGCTCCAGTGGCTAAGCGGGGGGTGGAACCCTCGCGGGACAGTGTGGTCTCAGGACCCTCGGGGTCACAGAAAGACCGGGGGTGCCTGAGTGCAGCAGAGCTCCCAGGTATCGGAGCAGGGAAGCCGGCTGCAGAGACGGAGCCGAGGCGCGGGCTCTCAGCTCGGGCGGGGTTGCCATAAACTGTGATCCGCGGCCCAGTCGGGCCACTGCTCCTCCAGCAGGGACCCAACAAGCGGCAGATCCGGGGAGACTCCCCTTCCTCCCCCGGGAGGAGCGGCGCGGAAGAGCACCGCAGGGATCTGCTGGGTTTGGAGACTCCACACAAGGTCAGGTGCCAGAGATAGAAACGATCGGTCACAGGCCGGGTGAGCACAGAGTGCGGCCAGAGACCGGGGACACGGGAGTGACTGCTTTTCTCTGGGGGCGCACTGAGGAGCAGAGCCCCGAGTTCTTGCCTCCTCTGGGGCAGAGATTGGGAGGCCACCATTTTCACTGTCCTCCTCCAAAGCCGTACGGAAAGCTTGCAGGGAACAAAAGCTCCTGAGAGCAAACCCGAGCACCTTGCTTAGCTGGGACCGACAAGGGCGGGGCAATTCCGCCTCCGGCAAAGACATTTGGGAACCATGGCAACAGGCCCCTCCCCCAGAAGATCAGCACGAACAGCCAGCAAGCCAAGACCAAGTTTACCGATCAAGGAGAACGGGAGAACTCCAGCGCTAGGGGAATACTGCACATAGAATTCATGGCTTTTTTTTTACCATGATTCATTAGTTATTCAAAGTTAATTTTTTTAACTGTTTTTTTAATTTCTCTTTTTCCCTTTTTCAAACAACATCTTATCAGTCCCTTTTTTTAAAAAAACATTATTTTTCATTTTTAGAGTCATATTTTATCCCTTCATAGTAGTTACCCTTATTTTTGGCATATATATAAGTTGTTCTCTCTTTTAATTTTGAGATACAGTTTCTTCTAAAAGATCAAAATAGACCCTAAATCAATAGTGTATGGCTTTGTTCTAGTCTCCTGCCTGATCACATTCTGTCCCCCCTTTTTTTTTTAATCTTCTTCTTTCTTTTTTCAAACTTCTTATCGTATCAATTCCTTTCATAAAATCTTTTATAATTTTCATCTTTACAGTCATCTTCCATCCCTTCATTGTATCAACCCTTATTTTGTACATATATAAGTCTTTCTTTCTTTAAAATTTTAGGAGGCACTTTTTTCTAACAGACCAAAATACGCCCAAAATCTAGTCTGTGGCACTGATCTATGCACTAGCCTGATCATATTTGATCATATTCGGTTTTTTTGTATTGTTCTGTTTTTGTTTTTAATCTTTTTCTTTTTGGTTTTTTTTTCTTTCTTTCTTTTCTCTCTCTTTTTTCTTTCTTTCCCTTTCTTTTCCCCTGGTTTCAGGTCTTTTCTGATTTGTATAGAGTATATTTGCTGGGGACGTTCTTAACCTGTTGCCATTTTGTTCTCTCATTCATCTATTCTCCTCTGGACAAAATGACAAGACGAAAAAAATCACCTCAGCAAAAAGAACAAGAGATAGTACCGTCAGCCAGGGACCTACTCAATACGGACATTAGTACGATGTCAGACCTAGAGTTCAGAATCATGACTTTAAAGATACTAGCTGGGCTTGAAAAAACGTGGAAGTTATTAGAGAAACCCTTTCTGGAGAAATAAAAGAACTAAAATCTAACCAAGTCAAAATCAAAAAGGCTATTAATGAGGTGCAATCAAAAATGGGGGCACTAACTGCTAGGATAAATGAGGCAGAAGAGAGAATCAGCGATATAGAAGACCAAATGATGGAAAATAAAGAGGCTGAGAAAAAGAGAGATAAACAACTACAGGATCACGAGGGCAGAATTCGATAAGCGATACGATAAGACAAAACAACATTAGAATAATTGGGATCCCAGAAGAAGAAGAAAGAGAGAGAGGGGCAGAAGGTATATTGGAGCAAATTATAGCAGAGAACTTCCCTAATGTGAGGAAGGAAACAGGCATCAAAATCCAGGAGGCACAGAGAACCCCTCTCAAAATCAATAAAAATAGGTCAACACCCCAACATCTAATAGTAAAACTTACGAGTCTCAGAGACAAAGAGAAAATCCTGAAAGCAGCTCGGGAGAAGAGATATGTAACCTACAATGGTAGAAACATTAGACTGGCAACAGACCTATCCACAGAGACCTGGCAGGCCAGAAAGGACTGGCATGATATCTTCAGAGCACTAAACGAGAAAAATATGCAGCCAAGAATACTATATCCAGCTAGGCTCTCATTGAAAATAGAAGGAGACATAAAAACTTTCTAGGACAAACAAAAACTAAAGGAATTTGCAAACACGAAACCAGCCCTCCAAGAAATATTGAAAGGGGTCCTCTAAGCAAAGAGAGAGCCTAAAAGCAGCACAGATCAGAAAGGAACAGAGACAATATACAGTCACAGTCACCTTACAGGCAATAAAATGGCACTAAATTCATACCTTTCAATAGTTACCCTGAATGTAAATGGGCTCAATGCCCCAATCAAAAGACACAGGCTATCAGATTGGATTAAAAAACAAGACCCATCCATATGCTGTTTGCAGGAGACTCATTTTAGACCCAAAGACACCCCCAGATTGAAAGTGAGGGGGTGGAAAACCATTGACCATGCTAATGGACACCAAAAGAAAGCTGGGGTGGCAATCCTTGTATCAGACAAATTAGATTTTAAACCAAAGACTATAATAAGAGTTGAGGAAGGACACTATATCCTACTTAAAGGGTCTATCCAACAAGAAGATCTAACAATTGTAAATATCTATGCCCCTAACATGGGAGCACCCAATATTATAAGGCAATTAATAACAAAAGCAAAGAAACACATTGACAACAATACAATAATAGTGGGGGAATTTAACACACCCCTGACTGAAATGGACAGATCATCTAAGCAAAAGATCAACAAGGAAATAAACACATTAAATGACACACTGGACCAAATGGACTTCACGGACATATTCAGAACATTCCATCCCAAAGCAACGGAATACACATTCTTCTCTAGTGCCCATGGAACATTCTCCAGAATAAATCACATCCTAGGTCACAAATTAGGTCTCAACCAGTACCAAAAGATTGGGATTATTCCCTGCATATTTTCAGACCACAATGCTTTGAAACTAGAACTCAATCACAAGAGGAAAGTCGGAAAGAACTCAAATACATGGAGGCTAAAGAGCATCCTACTAAAGAATGAATGGGTCAACCAGGAAATTAAAGAATTAAAAAAATTCATGGAAACCAATGAAAATGAAAACTGTTCAAAATCTTTGGGATGCAGCAAAGGTGGTCCTAAGAGGAAAGTATATAGCAATACAACCCTTTCTCAAGAAACAAGAAACGTCTCAAATACACAACCTAACCCTACACCTAAAGGAGCTAGAGAAAAAACAGCAAATAAAGCCTAAACCCAGCAGGAGAAGAGAAATAATAAAGATCAGAGCAGAAATCAATGAAATCGAAACCAAAAGAACAGTAGAACAGATCAACGAATCTAGGAGCTGGTTCTTTGAAAGAATTAACAAGATTGATAAACCCCTGGCCAGACTTATCAAAAAGAAAAGAGAGATGACCCAAATCAACAAAATCATGAATGAAAGAGGAGAGATCACAACCAACACCAAAGAAATACAAACAATTCTAAGAACATATTATGAGCAACTCTATGCCAGCCAATTAGATAACCTGGAAGAAATGGGTGCATTCCTAGAGATGTATCAACTACCAAAATTGAACCAGGAAGAAACAGAAAACCTGAACAGACCTATAACCACTAAGGAAATTGAAGCAGTCATCAAAAATCTCCCAACAAACAAAAGCCCAGGGCCAGATGGCTTCCCAGGGGAATTCTATCAGACATTTAAAGAAGAATTAATACCTATTCTCCCGAAACTGTTCCAAAAAATAGAAATGGAAGGAAAACTTCCAAACTCATTTTATGAGGCCACCATTACCTTGATCCCAAAACCAGACAAAGACCCCATCAAAAAGGAGAATTACAGACCAATATCCTTGATGAACATGGATGCAAAAATTCTCACCAAAATACTAGCCAATAGGATCCAACAGTACATTAAAAGGATTATTCACCATGACCAAGTGGGATTTATCCCTGGGCTGCAAGGCTGGTTCAACATCCGCAAATCAATCAACGTGATACAATACATTAACAAAAGAAAGAACAAGAATCATATGATCCTCTCAATAGATGCAGAAAAAGCATTTGACAAAGTCCAGCATCCTTTCTTGATCAAAACTCTTCAGAGTATAGGGATAGAAGGTACATACCTCAATATCATAAAAGTCATCTATGAAAAACCTACAGCGAATATCATTCTCAATGGCGAAAAGCTGAGAGCTTTCCCCCTAAGGTCAGGAACGCAGCAGGGATGTCCATCTCACCACTGCTATTCAACATAGTATTAGAAGTCCTAGCCACAGCAATCAGACAACAAAAAGAAATCAAAGGCATCCAAATCGGCAAAGAGGAAGTCAAACTCTCACTCTTTGCAGATGATATGATACTGTATGTGGAAAACCCAAAAGACTCCACCCCAAAACTGCTAGAACTCATACAGGAATTCAGTAAAGTAGCAGGATATAAAATCAATGTGCAGAAATCAGTGGCATTCCTATACACCAACAACAAGACAGAAGAGAGACAAATGAAAGAGTCGATCCCATTTACAATTGCACCCAAAACCATAAGATACCTAGGAATAAATCTAAACAAAGAGGCAAAGGATCTGTACTCAGAAAACTATAAAATACTCATGAAAGAAATTGAAGAAGACACAAAGAAATGGAAAAACGTTCCATGCTCATGGATTGGAAGAACAAACATTGTGAAGATGTCAATGCTACCTAGAGCAATCTACACATTCAATGCAATCCCCATCAAAATACCATCCACTTTTTTCAAAAAAATGGAACAAATAATCCTAAAATTTGTATGGAACCAGAAGAGACCCCGAATAGCCAGAGGAATATTGAAAAAGAAAAGCAAAGCTGGCGGCATCACAATTCTGGACTTCCAGCTCTATTACAAAGCTGTCATCATCAAGACAGTATGGTACTGGCACAAAAGCAGACACATAGATCAATGGAACAGAATCGAGAGCCCAGAAAGGGACCCTCAACTCTATGGTCAACTCATCTTTGACAAAGCAGGAAAGAATGTCCAAAGGAAAAAAGACAGTCTCTTCAACAAAGGGTGTTGGGAACATTGGACAGCCACATGCAGAAGAATGAAACTGGACCATTTCATTACAGCACACACAAAAATAGACTCCAAATGGTTGAAAGACCTAAACGTGAGACAGGAGTCCATCAAAATCCTAAAGGAGAACACAGGCAGCAACCTCTTCGACCTCAGCCGCAGCAACTTCTTCCTAGAAACATCGCCAAAGGCAAAGGAAGCAAGGGCAAAAATGAACTATTGGGACTTCATCAAGATAAAAAGCTTTTGCACAGCAAAAGAAACAGCCAACAAAACCAAAAGACAACCAACAGAATGGGAGAAAATATTTGCAAGTGACATATCAGATAAAGGGCTAGTATCCAAAATCTATAAAGAACTTATCAAACTCAACACCCAAAGAACAAATAATCCAATCAAGAAATGGGCAGAAGACATGAACAGACATTTTTCCAAAGAAGACATCCAAATGGCCAACAGACACATGAAAAAGTGCTCAACATCGCTCGGCATCAGGGAAATCCAAATCAAAACCTCAATGAGATACCACCTCACACCCATCAGAATGGCTAAAATTAACAAGTCAGGAAACGACAGACGCTGGTGGGGATGTGGAGAAAGGGCAACCCTCCTACACTGTTGGTGGTAATGAAGCTGGTGCGGCCACTCTGGAAAACAGTATGGAGGTTCCTCAAAGAGTTGAAAATAGAGCTACCCTACGATCCAGCAATTGCACTACTGGGTATTTACCCCAAAGATACAAATGTAGGGATCCGAAGGGGTACGTGCACTCCAATGTTTATAGCAGCAATGTCCACAATAGCCAAACTGTGGAAAGAGCCAAGATGTCCATCGACAGATGAATGGATAAAGAAGAAGTGGTATATATACACAATGGAATATTATGCAGCCATCAAAAGGAATGAGATCTTGCCATTTGCAATGACATGGATGGAACTGGAGGGTGTTATGCTGAGTGAAATAAGTCAATCAGAGAAAGACATGTATCAGATGACCTCACTGATATGAGGAATTCTTAATCTCAGGAAACAAACTGAGTGTTGCTGAGTGGTGGGGGGTGGGAGGGATGGGGTGGCTGGGTGATAGACATTGGGGAGGGTATGTGCTATGGTGAGCGCTGTGAATTGTGCAAGACTGTTGAATCACAGATCTGTATTTCTGAAACAAATAATGCAAGATATGTTAGGAAAAAAGAAAAAGAAGAAGATAGCAGGAGGGGAAGAATGAAGGGGAGTAAGTCGGAGGGGGAGACGAACCATGAGAGATGATGGACTCTGAAAAACAAACTGAGGGTTCTAGAGGGGAGGGGGGTGGGGGGATGGGTTAGCCTGGTGATGGGTATTAAGGAGGGCACGTTCTGCGTGGAGCACTGGGTGTTATGCACAAACAACGATTCATGGAACACTACATCAAGAACTAATGATGTAATGTATGGTGATTAACATAACAATAAAAAATTAAAAACAAACAAACAAACAAACAAAAAAACCCCCAAAACACACAAATGCCATATGGTCCAGTAATTCCACTATTGGGTATTTACCCAAAGAAAATGAAAACACTAATTCGAAAAGATACACACACCTCTATGTTTATTGGAGCATTACTTACAATAGCCAAGATATGGAAGCAACCCACGTGTCCACTGATGGATGAATGGATAAAGAAGAGATGGTATATATGTGCAAAGGAATAGTACTCAGCCATAAAGAAGAATGAGACCTTGCCATTTGTGAGGCAACATGGATGGATTTAGAGGATATTATGCCAAGCGAAATAAGTCAGACAGAAAGACAAATACCACATGATTTCACTTATATGTGGAATTTAAAAATCAAAACAAACAAACTCATAAATACAGAAAATAAACTGTCGGGGGGGCAGCAAAATAGGTGAAGGGGATTAAGATACTAACTTCCTGTTATAAAATAAGTCACAGAGATAAAGTACAACACAGGGAATGCAGCCATGTTGTACATGTCGTTGTTTGCTGACAGATGGTAACTATATTGATCACCGAATACTCACTATTGTATAGAATTGTTGAATCGCTATGTTATATACCTGAAAGTAATATAACACTCTATGTCAACTATAATTCAATAATAAATTGTTTTTTAAAAAGGAAAAAAAAAAGATTATCTCCCAAATATCCTTTGAGTTTTGTCTTCTTGTCATTGCCAAAAATGAGATCTAGGATGCTCAGTGACTATAAAATAAATGGCTTTTGCTGCCCAGTGAGACAGACACAAGGGTCGTAGAACCACGGGGGCAAAGGTTGCTGGTCATCCAACTGGCAACTATCACTACAGAATGTAGTCAATGTTGTCAAGCCATTTGGTGGAGAACTGTCATTTAATACTAAAAGTAGGTGTCAAAAATCAGCGCAGAAGCAAAGTGCTTTTGGCTCTTGGTTTTAATCTCCCACTTGTGTCATTTTTTTTTAATTTTAAAAATCTGCTGATATCTGGTAAGCCTTAACATAATCCAAAAACCCTTATCTAGATGTTCATATTGAGGCTGGCTACCCCACTCTCAGTCCCAAATTTTTAGTTTATGCTGGAAGAAAAAGCCAGGGTGAAGGGCAGGAGGTCAGATGCTCACTGAACCTGCTCTTCTTATCAGAAAAATAAGAGCTTTCTAGATAGACTCAACTGTAAACTTTCAATCTGACAAGAAGTGAAGATCTTTTTTTTTTAGCTAGACACATTGCTACCCTGAAAAACCTGAGGTCCTGTTGGTAAGGGGAAGGACAGATACGGGGCAGAGCTCTTGATTTATTCATCCTCTATCCCATACAATAAATGACTGTATTTACCATGTGCAATTCGATTGTTGAGTTTGCAACAGATTTACTGGGCACCTGCTATGTACAGGGCACTGTACTGAGCTGTAGGAAAGCAAAAATTAACAATATGAAACATTCGTTCTTGAGGAGCTCATAGTCTACAAGGGGAAACAGATTAGCAAACACATAATCACCATGTAGTATGATAATAGAAGTGTGTATAAAGGACAGAAAGAGTTCAGAACAGGCAGTAGTTGACCCTGACTTTGGAAGGGTGAGAAAAGAGGTAAGAGAAGCATTAGCAGAAACACCGAAAGGAGAATCTCCACCTTCTTCCCAGAGAATAGACTCTGGGTGTGAACAGAGTAGAATCCCATCCATCCATATCATGCATGTGATAGGAGAATGCTAGAATAGTCACATCGAATGTGTGCCAGGGTGCAAGCATGTGTGTGTGCATGTGTGTGTGTTTGCACAGGACAAGTCAGCACCAGGAGCAACACCATTTCCCCGCCGGAGTCTGAGCTTTACTGCCTGCAGTTGGTAGCCCGCATTTTTCCTCACCGTGGTGCAAGGGCTTCTCCCAACCCCAAGGACCATTTTCACAAGCCCTACCTTGCCGAAAAACACAATTTGTTATATTAAAATATGCTTGGGATATGTATGTTTCTTTCTCTTATTTGGTGCTCACTTGGTAAGAAGTAAAATGAAATGCATTTCTTAGGGCATGAGGGAATATATGCCAGGAAGTTCCCTTTTTTCTTTCTTAAATTAAAATGGTCTGCTTATATGGCAATATTTATTTTTTTGTTTACCGAGAACGCTGCCCATGTTTGCATCCTGGGCTTACATATCGTGGACCCCAACAAGCATTAAAAGCCAGAAGCGGAAGGCTCGGAGAACATATAAACACGGGGAGATGACAGGCTTTTGCGGCAGTTGGAAGCTGGGGAATAGATAATTACATCATTGTCTCGCATTCTGTTCCCACGCGGACTTGCTTAAATGTCATTTCCACTGCAGGGTCTCACTCTTGCCTTCCTTGGAAACCTGATTCAACCTGCGCTCGGACGTCCCGAGAGCCGCCCCGCGGCCCCCCCGTGCGCCCCACAGGGCATTCCTACTCCGGTAGCGCGGGTCCTTGACCCGGCTCTTGTTTCTGATACTTCCCCGCAAAGTTTCTCAATCGATACGACATCAGCCCCAGCGGCTCCTGGGAATGCAAGCCCGCAGCGTACTTAATCTTGGAGCCAGCCTGTGCTCTCTGCTCCGCTGCTAAACTGGGTAGTTGGCCTACTTGATGTGGCATTATTGCTTCTGAGGTCAGGTGTGAGCGGCGTGGCGAGGGCTGATGAATGGCTGTTGGGGAGGAAGAGCCCCTCCAGCCCACCAAGAGACATTTAATAATGATAGAGCATAACTGCGCGCGCACAAAACTCCGTGTGGCTTGTTTGTGCGCCCTCCGGGCTGGAGGTGTGGAAGGATTGGCATTATTATGGAAGGAAGCTTTCAAAGTGGTGGCTTGGGGTTTCCCACACAGAAAGGACAGGGGGAGAAGCTCGAGGGCTGTTGTGGCATCTTCAACGATAGTAAATAAAGTTTTCTCTTCCTTCTCAGAGAAAGCAGCGGCTGTAGGCTTGGTCCACCCTTTGTTTGAGCATAACTTGGAGACAGTGTGGAAAAAAAAGGGGGGGGATTATTTAAATTGTATCAAAATGGAGCATTAATAATATGTTCATCATGGAGGGAGTAATTATTCAGAATGAGAAGGGTGGATTTTGCAGTGTAACACCCACTAATATGGAGAAATTCGTATCGAAATAATAATTGAGCATAACATTGAGGCCTCACCCCCTATTGTTTAGAATGTAACACTATGAAGCCTGAATCATTCTAAAAATGGTTGTCCTGTAAGAGGTTTCAGGGCATTATTTATCTATCTAGCTATTTCCTGTTCCATGCGATCCTTTTTTTAGTAATCAGACAAAGCAGGAATAATAAAAATGCTTGGTGTGACCTAAACATTCTGTCTGTTATAAATGAAGGCAGGTTTCTCTGTAAATAAATACACCACAAAATATTGTCAAGAAAATCATCAAAAGTGTAAAGGTTGGGTTCAGACAGAACCTCTACAGAATCGGAGGGCTTCATTAAATATTTGATTACACAACAATTATCTAATGAATAGGAGAGTGATGGCTGGCTTTTCAGAGGTGTGACAAGCTTAATGAGTCTTTGGACAGTGCATTTAGGGATGGGCTGTGGATAATAGTTGCGTGCTCTGGGCAGAGCTCTTGATTTATTCATCGTCTATCCCAGGACAGCGTCTCCTGTAAAGAAGGTCTGCTGTAAGCTTGGATGGTGAATGGAATGAAATAGAAATGAAATGAAGTAGGGGATGGTTTGGGGACACACCTTCTGGGGGTAAGAGGATTGATGCTCTTCTAACTCCGCAAGGTTATATTTTTCCATCTCCCTAGTGGTAAGGATGGGGCTAAACTAATGATCTTAAACTACTGATGTTTGGTTTGCATGCTGCAAAATCATTTTTTCAAATATGTAAGGTAATTTCAACTTGT
Organism: Zalophus californianus; assembly: GCF_009762305.2. NCBI lineage: Eukaryota > Metazoa > Chordata > Mammalia > Carnivora > Otariidae > Zalophus > Zalophus californianus. The sequence goes on along the minus strand of NC_045597.1, from coordinate 138,519,353 downwards.
CTTTTTTTTATTATGTTATGTTCATCACCATACATTGCATCATTAGTTTTCGATGTAGTGCTCCACGATTCATTGTTTGCATGTAACACCCAGTGCTCCACGCAGAACGTGCCCTCTTTAATACCCATCATCAGGCTAACCCACCCTCCCACCCCCCTCCCCTCCAGAACCCCCAGTTTGTTTTTCAGAGTCCATCGTCTCTCATGGTTCGTCTCCCCCTCTGATTCCCCCCTTCATTCTTCCCCTCCTGCTATCTTCTCCTTTTTTTTTTCTTAACATATGTTGCATTATTTGTTTCAGAGGTACAGATCTGTGATTCAACAGTCTTGCACAATTCACAGTGCTCACCATAGCACATACCCTCCCCAATGTCTATCACCCAGCCACCCCATCCCTCCCACCCCCCACCACTCCAGCAACCCTCAGTTTGTTTCCTGAGATTAAGAATTCCTCATATCAGTGAGGTCATAGGATACATGTCTTCCTCTGATTGACTTATTTCACTCAGCATAACACCCTCCAGTTCCATCCACGTCGTTGCAAATGGCAAGATTTCAACTCGTCTTTACGATTGTACTCGATCACATGGCGACCAGTTCTCACAAAGGTGCAAAGAAAATTTAGCTTTCCCATTTTTTATGACGAGTGCTATCTTTTTTATGCCCTCCAAACCTTATCACCAAGACAGAGTGGGTGTGGGGATCATCTAGGTCCAAACTGTTAAATTCAATCCCAAGCAACAATTTCCATAGATGGTTTAGGTATTGTTCCTTTTCCGATTTTCTACTCTTCTTCCTGTGCTTCTCTGGTACAGTTTTGCGGGTGTCTGGGGAGAAGACTTTACACTACCTCCGGTGGTGGGGAGGAAGGGGTCTTGGAATGACAGGCTCAGGTCACTGTCCTGTCCTCTAGGGCCTGAGACATGGCTATCCTATGTCCTCCAAGTCCCTGGGTGCCCTGCTGGCATAGATGCTGACTTCTGTGGCTGATGAGCTTGTGGTCTGTTTGCGTGGCTCCATCTCTGTGTGGTGAGTTGGGTCCACCTCCATCTTGTAAATTCTGCACATGCCCTAAAGTCTGGCGGCTGTCCCCATTTATTCCCAGCCTCGGCAGGCTGCCCTACAGATTGGGACTTCAGGGCTCCTCTGCTTCCACAGTGGGGGCCCCCTTAGGGAGGACCCGTGTCTTGGTCCATGCCCTCTTGGTGTGTGGGAGAGATCGCATGAGGCTCTTCCACACATCTGGCAGCTGGGAAGGACTAACTCAGGTGCTTTCCTTGCTTGGCCTTGCCACAGCTCCTGGTTGTGGAGAAGGCATCCTGTAAGGTGATCTTCTTCCCCATCCTCACATGAGAAGTAGAGAAAGCCTCTGCTTTTGGCTTCCCCAGACATGTCGAACACACTTCTCCTCTCCAAGACTTGGGCACAAAATGGGGGAAGACAGAAGATACACCTCTCCTCCTTCCCCCTAGGAGGCCCTCAAGGCCTGAAAAATGAAGGCTATTTGCTTCCTGTCCCAGGCATGGGACTTCTCCTCTGTTAGCCTGTCTTCCTCCTTCACAGGATGTCATGCCCTGCATTTCCCAGAGCCTGTACTCGGGAAGCCATGGGTAAGACTACCACGTGAGGGAGGAAGGAAGCCCAAACTTAACAATCCCCCTTATTACGTACTTCTTCATTTCACTTCTCTTCTCTCTTGTTGCAGTACTTTTTCTCTACACCTCAGTAAAACACAGCCCAGCCAATGTTTGAACCCGAGCTTCAGGCTCCTTATAAAGTTTGGCACCCATGAAGGGTAGCAGTTTGAATGATAGCTCCCCGAAAGATACATTGCATCCTGGAAACTGAGTGTAAGCTTATTTGGAAAAAGGATCCATGCAGCTATAAATGAAGCTAAGGAGGTCAAGATAAGATCATTCTGGATTATCCAGGTGAACAGAGCAGAGAGAACATGGAGAAGACAAGGCCATGCGAGGACGGAGGCTCAACTGGAATGAGCAGCCACAAGTCAAGGAACGTCCATAGCTGCCAGAAGCTGGAAAAGGCAAGTAATGAGTCTCCCGGAGAGCCTCTGGAAATCAACGCCTTGATTTCAGGCTACCGTGAGAGAGAAATTCTTCTTGTTTTAAACCACCCAGTTGATGGGAATTTGTCCCAGCAGCCACAGAAATGATTGCATGAGGTTGTGTCAAGTTGGTTTTCCCAGCCAGACTCCTTTGATTCTGGATTTCGTGAGTGTTCAGTAAGTAGTAAATACCATGTGACTGGTTTCTGTGCAGTATTTCTCAATTGCTTTCCTATGCTGGTTACCTTTTTTTCAGAAACACCTCAGTTAATTTTCATATTTGTGGAGCACCTACTGGGTGCCGAACACTATGCGAGGTGTGCTGAGACCCAAGATAAATAAGACCCAGTCCTTTCCTTTCAGGAAATTTGATGCCAATGCCTATTAGCACAAGAACATAGTGATGTATCTTTTGGTTTACCCTGGAGTTGGGATTCCAAATGGACCTCTTTTTATGCCTCTCTCCCTATCCAGAAGAATTATTTCTGTACAAATTTGAACCAAGGAATTTCAATGGTTTTCATGCCAGCCCAGTTTTCAATCTTTCTTCCCAGGGTTGTCAAATTAGTCCCTGTTTTCTGACACAGACTCCCCAGAATAACAATAATAAGGACAAATATCTCTAGATAATAAGATAACCTGGGAATTAAAGCATGTACCAGCATTCATTTTGCAGTGATTAGGCCGTGTTGGCTAGACTAGGCCAGATAATAAGTACTAATCAATGTACACATATGCAGATTAGAGGGGTACTGGGACTGTCCATGGGAACCTTCAGAGATCACTGAGATCATTAAGTTCAAACACAGATTCAGTTTCCTTAGCCCACATCTTTAATTTATTGAGTGCACGGTGAGGGCTGGGTTTACATGATCAACGGTACCGTGTTGGATCTCCAGGGTGCACTTGGGATGATGAGACAAGAATTATGGGCATGGGTATTGGGCGCTCTATATTAACAAAAGAAAAGAAAGCCAGAAAACCTGAAGATCTAAAAGTATGCCAGTGATTCTACAGATATTTTTAAAGACAGCAAGAAGCTGAGAACCTACAACTGAGTCATTGATTCAGGCTTCCCACTCTTGCTTCCAAGGGAGGAAAGATGGCACAGAAAAGCAAGCTTTGGAATAAAGTAAACCTGGTTTTAAGTCAGGGCTCTGACATTGCCTATCATACCATTTGGGGCCAGGGACCTCTCTGCCTCTGTTTCCTCACCTGAAAAATTAAGACTCTATTACTTACCTTTCAGGCTTATTAAAAGATTATAGCTCACGTTTGTAAAATGCTTAACATGGCGCCCGTCACTTAGTGGTCAGTTAACGAATGAAAACTGTTATTATTTCCCTTTCATTCCTGTTCATCATTTTAGCTGAAGCAGCAGGGAAGGAGAAGTGTCAGAGGAACATCTTTACCGGCACAGAAAGGGCCAGTGGAAGAGTACACTCTTGAAGAAAAGGAGGATAACATGGAGAGATAATGGCCATTCAGTCAAGAGGCAGTGGAGAGACCAGTGGCCTGGTCCGGGAGTCAGGGCGGCTGCGGTTTCGCCCTGCTTCTGCTGCTGAGCTGCTGGCTGACCTGGGGGGGGTGGAGAAGGAACCCCCTATGTCTCAGTTTCTTCTCCAGTAAAATGTAGGATTTGAACTTAATATTCCTAAACACCTGTCTGAGAACGAATGCTAGTCCGTAACTAAGTTCTCACTGGTATGCATTGAGCTAAGGGGGGAAAAAAGGACACTCTCGGTAGTTTTTCACAACACTAAATGGATTACCTTCAAAGGATTGCCCTTAATCTGAAATTATGAGTGCCCTGACTTTCTGATGTTATAATATCCTTTCTTTTGAGAAACGATGGTGATAGTAGATGGCGACTACATCTTGGCAAAATATAAAAAATGGCAACCTCATAAGTGCCCCAAAGTTACTGATGTGTGTGTGGTGGTGGTGTTTTTTTTTTAACTTATTGGGCCATGAAATCCCCAGACTTGGGAGCCACTGAGCTAGATGATCTCAAGTGCCTCTTAGCTGTAAAACATCTGGCCCTACCAAATATCACTAATAATATTTTTCTCTTGGGTTGTTTGCTGGAACGAGAACTTGATCCAAGACAACTGATAGGAGAGATTGCGAGCAATTCAGGCAGGCATGATTTGAGAAGAGAGTGTGTCTGAAAAGGGCCGAGACGGTTGGTAGGCAGTGCGATGGGCCACTCGGAGAGAGAGGTCCTAAGATCCAGGAACCAGGCATGTCCATCATGGTTGAACTACCCTTTGGAGGTGGAGAGAAATTGAGACCATCTAACTCAGTGGTTCCCAAGTCTGGGGCTTTTTTTTGGTTCAATAAGTTAAAAGAAGTTAGAAGAAAAACAAAAAACAAAGAAACATGAGCAGTTATAAGGTTGCCCTTTTTAAAACAATTTTTGCCAAGATGCTATTGTCAATCTAATTTACCATCACCATTATTCCTTAAAATAAAGGGCATTATAACACCAAAAAATGAGAAAGGGTATGACCTCAGAGTAAAAGACAATCCTTTGAATGTAACCAGGTTAGTGATGTGAAAACCCATCACCCCTCATAGTGATGTGAGGAACCCCATCTGGTCCAGAACCAGCATGATGTCCAGATGACATGTGGACAGGTGACGAAGGAGGGTTCAACCAGAAAGAGGGACGCTGGCTGTTAGGCCAGTTGGGAGGGGAGCAGGCAGGTCAGAGCAGGCAGCTGGGGCTGTCCCAGCAGGCAGGCCCTGAGCCAGCATCAGGGTGTTTGGCAGCTGGAAGTGATCTTTTCATTAAGAATGGGGTTCAGGGCCTCACCTCTAGTCCTGGAGAGGGGCCGATGGATGGATGGATAGATGGATAGGAAGAATGAGGCAGGGCGCCACCATAGGAGAACTTTGGGTAGAAACCTGGTCATCAGGTAAATAAACTAGGCAGAGAGATAGAAGACCAAGAACCAGTTATTCAAACTGGGAGACAAGGTGAAGTTACAGAGCAGAACTGGAATACAAGATTCAGGTAGTGCTGAGCTTACCAACTAGGGCTGCTTACTCTGGGGGTCTCAGATTGGCTCAGCACATTCAAACCCTCACTACCCATGATCCATCCCAGATTCTGATATAATTCTTATGGGGTTGGTCCTAGGCTCGGGCCTTTTTTTAGAAGCTTCCTCAGGGGACACGAAAGTGCAGCAAGGGTGGGAGCCCCTGAGTGATTCAGAGCCTCTGTGGAGAGAACAGAATCTAAGCTGATAGGAGAGGGCTGAGATGTGGTTGGGCCTACAGGTAGACAGGTAGTCCTGACAGTGGGGGAAGTAACATAAAGGAGAAGAGAGGTGCCGAGCACATATGCAGGCGTTGCTCCGTCGCTGTCTGGACAGGAGCTCAGGGAAAAACTAGCTTGCTGAAAAATTCAGAGCTCTTTGCTATTCACTGGTATAAGCTAACACCCCCGTTGGGGAGCACTGGCTTAGCAAATATAGCTTTGTGTGTGTTAATTGCTTCAGTAGATGTAAGAAGCATGACAGGTATTCACTCAAGCAGAAAGATCAGAAATTTCTCAGATATCTTCCACTCATTTTATTCAAAATTGAAAGGATATTCTGCCGTCAGCTGGGACATTCTGCTCTGCACAGGAAACACAAAATCTTCATCACCTGCCTGATGGCCTCAAGCTGGAAACCTGAAGAAATGGGCACAGCACCACCCATTTCTACTGTTTGAAGTCCAATGTTAAATTCTGCTTTGAAAGCAAAGCAGTAAAAAAGGTTGGGTGCCCCTCCCCTTGGTAGTTTGCCAAGCAAAAGAAAACACCCATTAGAAGAACTTGAGGACTTTTGATGGGAGACCTACAATATCAAATAATAAAAATAATAATAATAGTAGCCAACATTTACTAAGTGCTCACTGTCTTGGTCTGCGTAGGCTGTGATACCAGAACACCACCGATCGGTTGATTAAGCTAACCAACAGAAATGTACTGCTCATAGTTCTGCAGGCTAGAAAAGTCCAAGATCATGCCAGCGCATTTGGTTTCTGGTGAGAGCTATCTCCCTGGCTTATAGATGGCTGCCTTAATTGTGTCCTTGTAGTGGGGGGAAGGAGACAGAGGGGGAGAGAGAGAGAGAGAGAGAGAACTCAGAACTCTCTTGTGTCTCTTCTTTTTTTAAAGATTTTATTTATTTATTCATGAGAGACAGAGAGAGAGAGAGGCAGAAGCAGAGGGAGAAGCAGGCTCCCCGCCAAGCAGGGAGCCCGATGCGGGACTCGATCCCAGGACCCTGGGATCATGACCTGAGCTGAAGGCAGATGCTTAACCGACTGAGCCACCCAGGCGTCCCTCTTGTGTCTCTTCTTATAAGGCATCAGCATCAGGGCCCTCCCGCCTTGACCTCACTTAACCTATCACTTCTCGGCCTTTTGGCTAAGATCAAGTGTAGTTGGACCTCATTTAACTTTAATTCCTTACAGGCCCTGTCTCCAAATACAGTCACAATGGGGATTAGGGCTTCACCATAGGAGTTTTGGGGGACACAATTCAGTCCATGGTGCTTACTCTGTGCCAGCATTGTTCTGAGAACTTTGTACATGTTATATAATTTAATTCTCACAGTGCTATGAGAAAGATACTCTAGTCAGCCCCATTTTACAGGAAAGGTAATTGATGCTCAGAGAAGCTAAGAAATCTGCCCAGGGTCACATGGCTGTAAGTAATCTCTTTGAAATATGAAGTATACCAAGAAATGAAGAGACCGAAGCACTACTAATACTTTCCCTGATTTCTTATAGAATAAGTCCTCTTGGTTATGTCAAGTCCCCTGAGGACTCTATACAGCTAATGAGCTCTGACACCCATGATTAGGAGAGCTGTATTGGAAATATGTGATACTTACACCCTCTCTCTTTGCAATGAACCAAAAGTTCAATTCAAATGCACAATCTCACGCTTGTGTGTAATACCATTAGGTCAATATTACTTCCTTTATGAATTAAACCGATATTTTTAAGAACATACACTACTATCAGGCACTCAGACCTTTTTCTCTTCTCCAAGAATTTAAGTGAGGAAGCCAGACATATTTATAAATAATTACAATACAAAGTAATGACTGTCGTAAAAAGTTGTTGTCTGGGAGCTAGGAAAGAGATGGGAGATACCACAGGTCACAAAGACCATCAGAGAAGAGATGGTACTCAGCTGGAATCTTGAAGGATGGATGCCAGTTGCCCGGCGATCCTTGCAGGAAGGGCCCTCCAGGCATGCGCCGCGAGGAGCAGGTTAGGGAGCCATGGCAAGATAGAACTGAAACTCCTATTTGGGAAAGAAACCAAATCCCAAACTGTGCAATGCCTTCTCTGCATTTCTCAGAAATGCTCCCGCTAGAGGTGTGGGCAAGCTGTGCAGGACCTTAAGTCTAGGAACAATATGACCAGATTTGTGTTTCTGAAGGATGATAGCAAGGCCAACAAAGAGTTGAACCACCAGACTGAAGACAGGGGTCCATTGCTGTAGACGTTATCAGAGATTCTGGGAGCCTGAACTCAAGAGCCAAGTGTGGAGACGGAGAAGCTAGAGCAGTCTTAACATGTACGATCAATATTTACGAAGTAAATCCAGTGGTACTCAGTGCCATAAAATAAAACCGAACTCGCTCCCCATTATCTGATTACGTGTAAATATAACTTCTTGGAAAACATAAAGCAATTTCTTTCCTTACTAGCTTATGATACTCTTTAGCTAGTTTTCATCATCAAAAATTATACAATTAGATTGCTGTTCACATGTAGAGCTCTCCTAATCACCAATATGAATTGACCCTGCCTGCTGTATTGTTGAATAGTTTCCATTCTACTATACTTGAGACTCCTTTATGTCTTTCTTCGACTTTTCTTAGTTCCGTTGCTGTTGAGAGCAATAGGCCAGGTGGGAAGAAGTCCACAGCGCGAGTTCTCCTCAACTCTGCCAACACCCTGACTCTATCTTCATCAGCTCCTTATTCCTCACCTCCCGGACTTTTCTACCTGCTTCTAGGAACATTCCCTCCTTTACTTTTCTGAACTTGGGATTAATAGTTCTCTTAACTCCTTAGTTTGGCTGAGATAACACTGGAAATTTTTAAAAGAAACTTTACAAAGGACACATTTCTTATCATATGTCAATGAAAAAATAGCCCCTCTAGATTTCCTTATGCATGACATAGCTTCCAGTTTATGTCGAAGTACTTTGGCTTCCTGGAAGAATTGCTATGCTATGTACTTTCTTAAAAGGCAAAAGGCCTTACTTTTTGCTTCGGTTACCAGGAAGCGCAAAGCCAATTATGCACTCAGCTGTCACAAATGTTAGAGTTTACTCTGGATTCTTCCACTTCCATTCTCTCTTTGCTTCAGTCCTTTTTTTTTTTTTCTTTTAAAACTTATATACATCATCTCAAATCCTTTCAGAGAAGGGAGCCATAAGTAAATTCTCATTAATAAATTCTCGTCAGCTGAGCTTGAGGTGCGTATGGACTTGCCTGGAACAAGTTCTCTCATGTCAGTTCCTTGCCTTCCTGTCTGATTCAGTCAGAGGTAATGACAACATTACATCTGCCTTATGGCCCAGCCACTGAAAAATCTGAAGCTGGGTGGTCTCTGGAGCGAAACTGGCCCATAGCCAGGGCAAGGAGTTCCACAGAGTGGGCAGCTTCTCCCTGTTGACCTCTCCTCAGTGACCTTCCCACCTCAGAGAAGGTGCCTCTGCCCCCTGTTCTAAGTCCACAACGCTGCTCCACATCCTCGCTCTCACTTCCATCCTAAGAGGTCTCTCTAGTTCTTTGCTTGTCTTTTAGAGCAGAGGTTATTGGTTTGTTCTATCCCAAGACATCCTCAAACCTTTTCCAGTCAGGTCAACTAGACCTCGTACTTCCCCCATTCAGTGTTCTTACTAATAATATTTACATTAGTAACCAACACATACTATGAATTTCTCATATGTCCAGAATTATTCCAAGTGCTTCCAATACATTATGTTATTTAATTCTCACTGAACTCCCAGGAGTTCAGAAATATTATCATTCCCATTTTGGAAGAGAATTCTGAGATTTAGAGAGATTCAGTAGGCTATTCAAGGACACATAGCTAAGTTCAAATCAACTAAGTTCAAATCAAGCCAGGAATTGAACCAGGCTTAGACCAAGACAGTCTGATTCCTGAGTACCCACTTGTGAGCCTCGCAGCATCCTTTACCCTCAGGTGCGCTCCGTGCCATGGAGTGATCACAGCAGATTCTGATCATCACAGTTTAGTAATGGCAGTATACCATCAACTTCCTGGGGCAATTACAGGTTAAGAGGTAAGTGATTGTCTCACACACCTATGTCTTAATTTACTTTTAGTTGTTTTGTCATTTTTGGCTTGAGTACAGATGGGAATCTGTATGATGTAAGTTATCTTGTGCATACCATTCTCATGCTTATTGTGAAACCCCATTTTTGTATTTTTTTAATATTTTCAGATGACAAAAGTAATAATTGCTTACAAATGCGAATTCATTCCTTCAAGGAATAATGAACAGGACTTGATTTTTGCCTGGGAGAGCTAACAGCTACTCTTCTCCACGTACTGCAGACCTTCTCATTAGAATCCACATATACAAAATGTTCAGAAATAAATAATAAAGGACGATATTTATTACATGAAAAAAAATACCTTGATGTCAATAACTATCACATTTAGAACATCTCAAATGTCCTTGTTGTCCATCTGGTCTAGCACACCAGGACTGGGTCTCCATATCCTCTGAGAGCAGTCTTTAAAGTTAGTACAAAGAAGCACACCTCATTTTGGCAATGAGAAAAAGATTTCTAGTGCAAAATCTGTATCAGGTTATGGTGTCCTGAGAATCCTATTCTCTCTTTCTCTCTCACATATACACAGAAATCCTTAGCTCACAATAGGCAGATAACTCTGAATGGGTTAAAAATAAACACAAGCCCTCAAAAGAAAGGCAGAAACAGTAATGACAGTTTTGAAGTATCCAGTACCTGTTGTGACAGGAATAACAAATTAATTGGGACTATAACGGATTCTTTGTAAAGGTGAAGTAAACACACTTGACTGTATATTTTTCACCATCAGTTAAGTCTCAATTGGTTCTAAAAATAAACAGAAGACATTGAACAGTTTTAATGGATTCTGACACCTAGGTATTATGCTGTCACTCCAGTATAAATGAATCATAACTTTAGACTGCACCTAGGAATTACTACACATTTGGAGAAAATTTATGGCGCACCAAGCTTTGAATCATGATGTGATATCAAAACTAAAGTCAAAAGAGGAAAAAAGCTGGGCATAAATTACTATCCTCAATACTGTATGTATCTTTCCGTGCAACAGGTAAAGGTTTGAGGATTTAGGAATATTGCCAATAATTATCATGGGTGCTGAAACAAATTTATCCTTCTGAAAGTGGTTTATAGTTAAAAAAAAAAAATCCAGCGGAAGGCCAGTCTTGTACACATGACAGAAATGTTTAATGTCTGCTTTGTGTGTGGGTCTCTCTGTCCAGGCAGACTGACCCCTCCTGAGGGCATGAGTATTTCTGCAGTCTCAGGGTATCTCTCAGGGGCCACACATCTCTATTTTCAGTAGAAAGACCATTCACTGAATGGACGACTTTAGTAACTGTAATCAGTCAAGCATTGTTTCCAGTGACATAGGCAAAAATCACTACTTCTTGCTCTTCAAATGAACAGTTGGTGTGGTCTAGACACTGCCTCGAGGGCTGTGACTCATCATAGAAGGAAGGCCACCAGAGGCTATGTCATCTTGCGATGAGAAATCTGTGAATGAGTAACTTGGTATTTTGAGACTCCAAATGTATCATCAGGAGACTGCTAAATGTTCACGTATTTATGTGGTTGAAATATCAGGTTTAAAAGAGAATAACGTCTAAAGATATCAGATTCCAACATCAGGAGAAAATTTTTATGAAGTGCTTCTATTGCATAGTAGAAATTATAATACTGCACGTTTGTATGGCATTTGACATTTTTCAAAGCATTTTCATCAAGAATACTTTATTCTGTTTTCCGCAAAGCAATGGGGCTGGCATATGACTCCATTTTATGGATAATGAAATGCAGATAAACAGGTTAACTCAGTCAGTGAAGAAGCAGATATTAGAATGCTGGTCTTTGCTTCTGGGACCAGTATTCTTTCTAGAAGTTTACTGATTTTACCTCTGGATAAAGAGAACAACATTGAACATTTGCATAGTGCTGACAGGGTAGGTAGGCTTATCCCCATTTTACAGAGGAGGAGACTAACGATCTGAGAGAGAAAGGGAATTGTGAATGGTTGCACAACTAGTAAATTACAGAATCGAGGAAGAGAAACTCCCACTCTTCTCACGGAGCTTCTTCACATGCGTGGGCTATAGAAATCTGGCATATTAAACAGGACTATTCTTTCTCCTGTGCAGCTTCCTATATTCTCACGGTTCCAAACAACCCTGTTAGTTAACTCATTGGGTTTGTTGATTTTCCCCGAGACCCTTAACTTGCAACAGCTGAGGCCCTAGATGCTGGAATAGGGGTTGAAGTCTAACCAGGGATAACCCTTTGCAGCTGGTTTATAAGCTGATTCTCTCTGAAGAAAATTGCAATGAATGTCCTCATCTTTTCATGATAAATCTATCAATTATCACACATGTACCAAACTATGGGAGACTCGGGATAGATGTCTCCAAGTAAACTTCCGTGTGTCTTTGAGATAGGGTCCCAGTCTGGGTCCTGGGAGGACCCAGAGGACAAGACAAAGACCACGTGTGGAAGGGAGGGTGAGAGTAGGGTAACGAGGGAGGCCTTGGGGGGTGGGAGCTGGGGAGTAGAAACAGACTCGAAAGAGGCAGAATGGCAGCGCCCTAGGTCAGCAGGCCAGGGCCTGGAAGCCTCTCCCCACCACCCTGGCCTTGCAAACAGGTGAGCCCAACCACACCTTTCCTTGTCTGTCGGCTCCGCTCTTCCCGGCTGCCATTTTGTTACACGCATCGCGAAATGGCATCCACCCATTCGCGACGTTCACTCTAACTTCTAGGTTTAATCCATCCCTTGTGGCTACTTGTGCCGGTTCAGTTTCGATGCAAGCCTTTCTGCGTTGACCTTGTACAGTTATAAATGTTTTAACATCCATAAAAAAAAAATAACGTGCGCTCCCATAAAGAGCAGCAAACAGAAAACACAGTAAGTCGTGGGAAGATTTGAGGCCGTGTCGCCCAGGCTCCGGAAGGCCGGCGTTCCTGCCAGCTTGCATCGCATCCCTGACGTTTAATGGCTGTGAACACGGTTATCGCGGGCTTTTTAGAGGGCATTATATTAGTGTCACCGCCGGTAAGTGCCAGCCTCACATTTTTATTTCCACCGCGGAACATTTCCTATGCTCCTCGTGAGGAAGGGAAACGGGGCTTTGCGGCGTTTTTAACCCCCAGGAAAACAGACTGCAGCTGCAGTATTCACAGCCCACCCGCTTCCGAGGCTTTGGGAGCTTTCCTTCGGTTAGGAGGATGTGCCGTTCATGCTCGAGCGCAAGTTTCCCAGTGCTTTTGTTTTTAAGATTAAAAAACACCGGAGAGGGAAAACAAAGCTTTTAAAGCTCCATGAAAGGTTGTGAGTTCACTCCTTTCTGTTTCTCGGGGTTATAAACATGGTTCCAGAAAAAGCTCCATCTCGGAGCCGAGAGACCAAGCAGCTCTTTAAAGGGGTAGCCCCTAAACTTGTCAATTTCGAGACTACCAAATGATCCTGGAGGTTTTTTATTCCTTTAATCAGCTGTAATTTTCAGCTCTGATGCTGTCTGACAGGCTTCAGCGCAACCCCCGTGGAACATTGCTCCTCTGGCTCCTTTGCCATAAGATACAAATAAGGGGGAGGGGATCTGAAAAATGAACTGACAGCGTAAATTGGGTGGGACCTCACCACCCTGAAGGGACTCGTGCCACAGTTGAGGTGTGAAGGGGAAGGGTTGAGAGGATGCCTGTTTTGTGGGAGAGGGACGGGGGCCAAGACTTTTTACATTTCTTCTTTTTTTTCTTTCTTACCTTCCTTACTCCCCCCCCCCCCCCCCGCAGTTCTCCTTTTTTGGATGATAGGCACGCACACATATGCATATATGTGCACACACATATGCACACATATACACACCCAGAGACAAACACAAGCATTGTACACTTCACAGGGGCATTCGTATCTTGCACATCGAACAACAACAAAACAGTAACTCTCACGTATTGAGAACTCTCTCCATGCCAGCGCTGCGGTCGTGCTTTACAATGTATTATCTCCATTAATCCTCAAGTGCTCTCTACGAGGCTCATTTTACAGGTGAGGAAGCTGATAGAAGCCTTGAGTGTGGATGAAAAAGAGACAAACTCCAGAAACCCATGGCCACCAGATCAAAAATATCCCTGCTTCAGATTAAACTCTCAGTTTTATGTATAACTGGTAATCCCCCATATACACCAACGAGTAGTTGGGGTTTGCAATGAGTCATATGGGGACTGGTGACCCCTGCAGGGGTTGTGCCTCAGGTGTAAGGACCACTTAGGTCCAAAAAGCACTTCTCTTTTACTGCACCCCCACCTACGTGGGGCTTGGTGGGAAGCTGCCAGATGAAGTGTGACCTTGGGCTCAGAGCGTGGGGTCATAAGGAGTGTTTTCCCACCTGAAAAGCCAATACGAGGGAGGAGAGGTGATTCTGGGCATTCTTTCTGATCTTGCACCCTGGAAAGGGTCGTGCCAGTGCTTTCTGGATGACCCGCCAGAGAGTAGGAAGACCTGCTTCCATCAAGGGGAGACCCTATCGCCAGGTTCCACACACATAATGCAAGGCAATCTTTTCTGTCTCTTTTTAAGTAAGGCTTCAGGCCTTTCCCGGGGAAGGTATCCTAGCCTTAAATATGTAGATACACATGCCCTGGATTATTTCAGAGTCATTTTTAGGAATTCTCTTTTGTGTAAACAATTCGTTTCAGAAGCGTTCATTGCATTCCTACCTTAGCTTCCTTGTGAGTAAAATGAAAACTGCAAATCTCTTTATCTGTTAGGAAAAGATGATGCAAGAAAATACTAAGATAAAATTAATTTTAATAATCAAATGGTTTTAGGTATATATGAATAGTATGTTCCTAGCTGATGTAATTTTGTCACTGTATAGCTACAGTCCACATTGTATTTCGTAGGTAGGTCCCCGGGTGTCCCAGGCAGCATGGAATGAGGATATGAAAATCATATTTCTTTCTCATTTCTGTCCAGTGACGCTTTCTCTTGTCTTCATGCTCATCCCCCTCCATCTCCCCACCACAAAACCAAACCAAAACAACAACGATATCGTACCTGAACAACTTGAGTACAAAGTCATTCAATTCCATGTATCTTGTTTTTTTCTATTTTTTTTAAATATGTGAAAAATCCCACAATTCTATATAATTTGCTACTTCATCCAGGAGTAATTTCTTATTGAGGAATCTCCTTCCTAAATTACAGTTCAAGGTCATTACTGACTTACTAATTTGATAAATCTAATATAATCATTGGCACGGGAGACCAAATTCTTTGGCCCTTTGCTCACTATCACTAGTTTTAAATCATACTGCATCTTCTAGCTACCAAACAATGTCAAAGATACAAAATAGTACCTTGAAGAAGTAAAATAATGAAGTGGCTTTTTAGGGTCTTAAACTTATAAAACACCTGTGCAATCACGTAGGTGAGACCATCACACATCATGAAGAGAATTATGCTCTGGAATTATGGTAATTAACTACCTCCCCAAATGGCTGGTTGTACTTGTAACCCTCACGTCAGGAGTAGAATCCTTGAAATAAGTACCGTGTTTATGGTTCTAATTTGATTTCCAATTGATTCTCCTAAAAACCATAAGCCAGAAAAGTGCTTATTTTATAGACCCCAATATAGCATTTGTGGAAACCATTTTAAAATTACTCTGGTGTCCTACAAACTTCAAGATCTTTTGTTTTCATAAATGATGAAAGGGAAATGTCACAAGTGCGCATCGGCGTGGGGCCCCGGCTCTGTTGACAGCTGTATGATGCTCACTCAGTGCAGCTGGTTGGGAGCTGAGAGTTTCATCAATAAATATGACTCTGATCGCTTCATGTCAACGGTCAAGGTAATGGCCTTTAGTGTCTTGGAAACATACCCCACTACCAGTCATATGTGGACTTGAGAGCTGAAATCCACAGTGTGGAGCATGTCTCATTCTTCCCTCTTGACAGAAATTTCACTTTTTATCTTTCTCACAATTCTTGATGCTAATCTGTTTTTAATACAGTCATATTTCTTACTTGTACTATACTACCACGTAAGGCTGCTCATATATTGTATACAGCGTGTGAGAATAAGAGTTGAAGCTGATGTTGTCTATTCCAGTAGAAGGAGTATTTCACCTCCCATCCAGTTTAAGCATGGGCTTGACCACTGCTTCGCTGGATCCCTAAAGACAATAGATCAGTGTTTTAAAATATAAGGAAAACAAACCACAGAAGGCCAGGGGAAACTAATCCTACATATAGGAAGGATTGTGTGAGATAAATCTCAAGGGCATGGTTTTTTTTAGAAATCAATATTAAAACATTTTATGTGTGAATTAATTTAAAAATAAACTGTAGCTCCCCTTAGAACCCAAGCTGCCCTACTTTATCAGTTTTTTCATTTACCTTTTATTCTTTATCTGCAGATCTCTCTACCATGGAGGTTATTTTGCATGGATGTTATATCCAGATATGTGCATAAGTAGCCTTTAAATTAATTAGTTTCATTTATTTAAAAATTACATTAAAAATAATGAATGAATAAAAATAAAGATTACATTTGTCTACATTTTGCTTCTCTCACGATTTCATAGTAGAGCTCAATATAGAAAGTTGATGGATGAAAAGGTGTTTTTTTTTTGAAAACAGATTAAAGATACTACATTAAAATACGGAAAACTACATATACATGGTAACTGAGTATTTTTTATTTTTCATGTGCTCCTCTTATTATGAAGCAATTCTTTTTAGGCAGTTCTTTGTCCATAAATGCTCCGCTCAGAAAATTTTTAAAGTTAACATGAAACACCTAGGCTTAAAATGTCACACAAAAAAATTAAGTTTACATCTCTACGCCACTAAATTTTCACTTCAAGATTTTCCAGTGTTGACTTATAACATTTTTTTAATATCCACAATCACCTTGACGGAATTTTCAGACTCTGAAATATAGTGTATTAATTTGACTGCGAATGTTTCCTTAAACCACAAAACACAGAAAGGCAGGAAATCGTGAAAATCCTTGCATCTGGGAAATAGGGTGGTAAGTAGGTTAACATGTTATTGAAACTATAGGGAGATATAGTTTTTGACATATGAATGTTAAGAACAAGGTCTTGTAGACCTTTAAGCTGTGTTTTTTACCCCTTTGAATCTATTTTTACACTGACCATAATTGAAATAATGTTAAAGTGTAACCAAAAGAATTCTCAGCAAAAATGTTGAAAGGGACAAATTTATGTGTAAAAAGATCAAGAAAGACAGGCTTATTTTTAAAAAGCCCTATTCTCCCACCATTAATTCTCAATCTCTGCAAAATTCATTTTATACGTATAATGACTTTCTGTTTTTGTAAAGAAAATACTTCTTCCTCCTTTATTGACTGAACTGTGATGAGAAAATAAGAAATTTAATGCCATTGGATTATTCCTACATTTTTTTCTTTTCTGAAGACCTGGGAAAGAATTGGCTCCAGTTAATGCCAAGACCACTTTATTTGTGTAAAAATATAACATGGTTAATAAAACGCTAGCCATGAATAAAAATGTAACTGTAGTGAAATTCAAATGTGGCCACTACCAATGTGCAGTGCTATATATCCGAGTTGATTTCTTTAATGGAGAAAAATATCTATGATGCTCTCAGTAAATTAAGTTACATCAGAATGTGTTCTTTAGGTGGTTTCGGAAGCTTGAGATTTCAGACTTTAATGCCTGCACACAAACTGACTTTAAAAAGCGAAGATTTGAAACAGATAAAGCAACATTTTGCCTAAAGTTCATTCATCAAAGGGCTGCATATTTTGAAAAGGGTAGAAGTACTACTAAACCCATCAGGGATAAGTAAAGGCTATATACTATAGATTATTTTAATCCCCCAGCTAGATATAAAAGGGATAATTACATATTTGTGGTTGAAGCCATGTGGTGGAAAAATCAATACAACTTTTTTGTATGACACTTCATTAGTGTGAAAAATTTTTAAAGCTGAAAAGAACTGCCTTGCAATTAAATGCCTCTGCTACTCCAGCTCCAGTAATGGGTTTGTATTATTATCTAGTTTATTTGAAATAGTGGTTGCACTATAGAAGTAATTGGAAAACATTGATTATGCACTTGTATCTGGAAAGCCTGGCAAATCATTACAGGGCCTGGCAACAGTTAGTTAGCCTTACTAATGAAGCACTAATTGCTCTAAGTAGGTTAACATGTTAGTGAAACTATAGGGAGATAATAGTTTAGAAAATTCTGAGATATCTGGCCAAACATGCATTTTCATTTAATACTACAGAGATAGAAGCCATGTGGGTTGGTTTTCTTTTCCCCTTTTGTTTTGTTTATGATGCTCTCTTGGAAAAGAAAAAAAAAAAAAGGTCGCCTCAATGAAGTTCCCATATTCATTTGGCTTGAAATGACTTCGTTTCCTTTCATGCTCTTTTCCTATTAACCCAACCACTTCTAGCAGAAGGAGCTAAACCACTATCAGCACGGTTGCCTTGAGCAGGTGTTTGGGTTCTGCCATTCAGAAGCCTCTGACATATCTCTCTTGGCTCCTTCTCCCAGCTCAAGGGCTTCATGGTTCAATCCATGCAGAATCCTCCTGCTGTTGGTCATCATCCCACTGTCCTACCTACATAAAAGTGATAATTTAAGAACTATATACCTTTTTACTTGAAATTTCGTTAGTGGAGTGTAATATAGCTTTAGGGGCAGGAAGAGAAGCAGTGCAGCGCCCCCCGCCCCCCCCCCCAACTGCCATTCTTGGGATTTTCAGGAGGGAAGAAAACTCAGTGCTGGAGAAATTCTTGCATTAGTGCGCTAGGAGACAAGGACAAGAATGTTCTGCAAAAATAGCAAGCAAACAGAAACACTTGCAACCACTCAGTGCCCATTGATGGGAATGGATACATAATTGTGTTATATGTGCCCGATGGAGTATTATGCAGCCAGGAAATATGGGTGACATACAGGCAGACTCGTTATGAATGAATCTTCGAGATACAATGTTGAGTGAGAAAAGAAATTTCCAAAGGACTGCATATGATATGATAAAAAGCTCCCAAATAAGCAAGGCTAAATAATTGTAGTCATATATACATATATAGCAAAATTAAACTCTTAAAAATCTATGTGCTGGTATAAAGTTCAGGACAGAGGTTATCTCAGGAGGTGGGGTAGGGCCACACAGGAGTTCCCAAAGGTTTCAGCAGTGGTGTAGTTTTTGAATTGGGTGGTAAATTCATGGGTGTTCATTTTAGTGTGATTTATAACTCAAATTTATGTTACAAATGTTCTTTTATATATTACAACAAAACGTTTTGAAAGGGTGAGTGTCTTACAGTCCCTTAAAAAAGTCACATCATTTTGCCATGTCAAATAAGCCAGTCTACCCCTTCTGGGTTTCTAAGGAAATCAGAGGTAAACTGTTGCCATTTAAAAGTTGTATTTTCTGGCTAATTATTGAGAATATAAATGTAAGAAACCGAAGGAGAAAAATGTTTTCTTTAATTTAAAAAAATCTACATTAAAAATGTTTTCTTTAATTAAAAAATCTGCATAAAATACTGCATTTTTATAAATACAGTAATTTACTCTTGTATGATTATTTATTCATAGATGTATTTATTCGTAAATGTATTTTTCTTTGCAAGGCTTGGGTGGTGAGTCCTCTCTCCCAATGAGTAGGGAGTACATCAAGGTTTACATCTGAGTAGCAGATTTATCTTTGGGGGCAATTAAGGAAATAACAGTGGTATAGAGGCTGGAAAGGGCAAGTTTTTGCCCCTCAAAAAAAAAAAATAAAAGAAACTGTTCTTCATGTACCATCATTTACCAATATAAGAGGCAATTGAGTAGCATGTCCCTATAAGATGGCCAACAGAGTCTGGAGGTCAGTGTGAGAGGGATGAGTCTATTTCATGTATCTTGCATTCCCTGCCTGGCCATTTCTTTATTCCAGTATCTAACAGAGCTTAGCATGTAGCAAGTGGTCAGTACATACATATACATTTGGATCAAACTTTTTGTGGAGACAATGTCCACGAAGACAGATACCTTGAAGTATGTGAATATATTTGAATGCCAGAAGTGATCGTTTACAAATAATAAGACAATAGCTCATAGAAGAAAAGTTTGTCTACCTGTATCCCTCAAATCAGTGAGGAAAACTCTCCTCTGAAACAAACCAGAGACTAGCAATGCTCTTGAATTTTTCTTTATATTTTCCAACATCTGGTAGAATGGTATTACAATGAGAAATGCAGCTCATGGGAAAACATGTCCACAAAAGTCTTAAAGGGTGTGAGGTTCAAATATTTCCTTGACCTATTAAAAAAATACCAAGGGCTTCTTATCTTTTAAAGATACCTGCTAGGATGTTTGCAGGTCTGATAAATGAAATAACGCTTAGGGTTTGCTCCAAAACAGTGCAAGGTGGGGAGAGGGTGGAAATGCGGATGAAACCAGATTGGCCATGAGCATGAGCTGATATTGGTTGAAGCCGGGTGGTGAGTACATGGGGATTATTATATTACTGTCTCTTTTTGTGTGTTTAATTTTTTCTACACCAAAAAGCTTAAAATGTGTGGGGACAGATTTATTGAATTTCTCATGTGAAACTATTTTTGTTAAGCAGTTAGTACCTAGCTAACTACTCATTCTCTCTCTTTGGGTTGGAAAAAATAAAAAAGAGTCTCATTCTGGCCATTGATTGCTCTGAAAAGACTCATTTGTTTATTTTAAGCTAACATTGGATGGTAACAAACAGGTCCCATTAGGTGATGTCAGTTGAAATAGAACTCTCAGCTTTCAATAGGGGTTTGTGTTTCCCTCAATGTTGATTTTTTTTTTTTTTTCTCTTGGAGTTACTGGAAGAATCTGGCTGGGGTGGGTGGTTGCAAAGAGAGGGGATCATTGTTTAAATGGAACCCTGTTTCTCAGCCGTAAGTAAGAGGAGAGCCGAATATTCTGGTTGTATTCAACATTGCAAAGAAAAGTAACAATGCTCTCAGAGAGCCGCTTTCTACAAAGCAGCTCATTATTGTAAAAGGCGCATGTTTAGACTGCTAAGGCAAATCATAAAAGTACGGCCTCGACCGCAAGCTCCTTTGGCAGTAAACATTGTCCTCAGGCCAGATATACTTCTGGGGAGCCCCCACACCACCAGCCTGCCGGGAAAGCTCACCCAGTGATTCTGAAATGCAGAAAGTGAAGTTATGGACGTATAAATGTGCATGGTGAACATTATCTGCAGGGTCTTTTATGTTAAGGAAATCATGACACCTGCCAATCTTTCAAATTCCAAAGGGTAAAGCACGAGGCCTAGTTGGCTGTCATTGAACATGACAGGCTTAATGCCAAGTTTATAAGAGAAAAAGGGCAATCTTATTGTGGTTTATTCGGTTTTATGTTGCTGGGTCGGGAGGCAGTCTCCCTCTCTCTCTCTCCCTCTCTCTCTCTCTTTTAAAAATCTAATTTATCACATTTGAAATACCAAACAGATTCTTTGCATATCTCCTGAGCCCCTTGCTCCTCTTCACTACCTCCAGTCTCTTCTTTAGGGAGCAACCCTAAATCCTTCCAATTTAGCATCTTTGTGAGGCCAGACAATGGTGTTAGTTGAGCATTTCCTTCCGTTGTTATAGAGCTGTTTCCAACTGCAAACATCTCCGTTTAATTACTCCTCCGACTGTTGCTATATTTTCACCCAACCTGCCCCCTCGCTTGAGCCCATTGGGCTGAAGAAAGAATTACTCCCCGTGCTGGTCCTTAGCCCTGCTTGTTCGGATCTGTAATTGGCCCTGTGTTTTTGACTTTTTGCTAATAAGCAGCTTACTTTCTCTCCCCCTAGAGTCAACCCACCACTTTTGTTTCATGAATTTTACAAAGGATTTTAATAGATGCTTTAGGCTATGCAAAATGTTATATGAAGGGAAGCATTAATGCAACAGCCTTGACACAGAGGACGTGTGAATGGCTGCTTATCATTACAGTCAGGTCTCAAATTTTCATTAGGAGTTCTGGAGGACAAAAGAAGGAAAAAGTGCAGCTATATGAAGGAATATTAACCTATACTGTGTAACCAACTATAATTGCTTAGCATTTTGCATTAACTCTCTTCAGACTCAGCCTCTCATTATTTTTACACATACATAATACCTGCTTATTACAGCGGTATAGTTCATGTCGATACCTTGTGGATAGGTTGTGTCAGCACTTCTCATATAAGACCCACTTTCATGGCTTTAAAACAGCTGTAAAATTTACCTCCAGACCAAAGATTGGTAATCAACTTTCCACCTGGAGAGGGAATTTTGTTTCAAGTTTAAAAAAAAAAAAAAACACACGCGCCGCGCACACTTTCATTAAGAGAAGAAGTTTGCTTGTTTTAAATTATGGGCGTAAACAAAATGAATGAACATGCCCAAGACATTTTTTTAATTTCTAAATGGGGCGGTTTGTTTAAAGCCATTCCAAAACGTGCGCTTGAGGATAAATGTAAATAAATAAATTCTCAACAGCGCCAAAATTAAATGCCACATCCATAATAGACTTTATTGAAAATACTTATATTCCCAGTAGATTGCATTTCATACTCTGGTGCCAGAAATTCCACACGTATTTTCAAGATGCATAATCCATAGTTTCCATCAGAGAACGAATAAAAATATTTATCAATTTCAAGTGTTAAGAGCTCATGAACACTCACCCACTTATATAACAACATGCAGGCTTTCAGAATTATGCTGAAATTCTGTTTTCAGAAAGTCTCTGAACAAACTGATTCTAAGAGAAGGAGAAGAGGAATTCAGCAAAAATGCTGATTTTATTCTGACCTAAAGTTAGGGACAGTTAAAAAGAGGTGGTAGATATGCCATATGAAAAACTGAATCCATTTGTAAGGGTTTGGGCTTCTGACAGAGTAATTCAAAGAATGATATTGTTAATTTTCATTAACTTTGCAAGATCTTCCAGTTTTCTAGCCCCTTCACATTTGTTACGAGTTAGATTACTTGTTTCTAAAGGAAATGAAAGCAACAGAATAGGATGTAATTTCTTGAAGTTATCAGAGAAACCCTTCTAATGGGTGAATGAGAACTTACATGGAAATTTTCACTGATGTTGAAGAAAAAGCTTAGCAAAATATTTTGGGAGTACTTCCAACTGTACTGGTTCTCTAGCAACAATTGGAAATACAGCCTCACATGCATGATATTTCTGAACAATAGACCAACTCTATCAAACACCAACGGGTTAAGATAGGTCTTGTGTCCTTAATTTCCATTAAGCTTCTAGTTTTTTCATCTGCTTTCTTTCGAAGGCCAGTCGTAGCTACATTTCTCAGGCCTCGCTGATTCCCTGACATAGCCCAAGAACCGCGAAAAACCAAAAAGGAAGAGATGTTCACTGAAAAGGCAAATACGGAAGAATATCAGATGGCATAAAGCGCTTTATTCGACCACTGTCTCTGGAAGTGACAGCTTACAGGAAGTGGAGACGTGGACGCAGAGTGGCTCACGGCGCAAAGACGTTCACGTGTCGTGGTTTGGGTGTACCAAGGAAGGAGCAGCTCCGTCCCTAAACTGTTGGAGTGAAGGGTTCCTGGCTGGCAGGTGTGCGGTGACTCCTCCACGTTGGAAAAGCTGCAACTTGTTAGTACGGTTCCAGTAAACAGCGAGCTGGCCTCACACAGCTAATTGGCTGCGGCCCCGGCTTGCATGTGCTGTGTAGTGACAGTCTAATCAGAGATGATTGTCATCAGATATCACAGATGTCTCTCTCTGGCTGCTCAGCCCAGGCAGGCACTCGTGCAGTTTGGGGAAGGCCGCTCTGGAGGCTGTTCAGAGACACCGGGTGTCCGGGTGCCTCAGCTGTGGGCTCCAGGCAGCTCGTCACTCCTGCCTCGAGCAAGAAAGCAGGGTGAGGCAAGGGGCGCAGCATACCTGTCGGGTTTTCCAGGAGGCAGTGATGCAATCAGTTTGAAAGGAGAGCTTTCAGAATGAAAGTATGTCAGGGAAGCTACTCGGGACTTTTTGGAGCCACCTGGGATTCTGGGAGATGACAAATTGCGAATTCTTTCCATTTATTAGGTATGTTTGAACCGAGCCTCAGAGAGGGGAAGGAAGCGGGCTTCAAGATTTACAAGCCACAATCCAGTTTGTGGTCAGAAAGATGAAGCCCTATGCAAAGAGGTGCGACTTTAACCCCCAAGCGAGAACCCGATTGCCCCATAATCCTCTGCCTCTCGTTCTCAGGCTGTCCTGCTCATTCCACCCTCGAAAGCTTCCGAGGTCTCTGACCCCTCTACCCAGCATCCTGTCGCCCCTCAGAAATATGGAACTTCCTCTCACTGGGGTTGCTGGTAATCTTCCACTCTGAAGACCCTCAGCGTCCAGAACTTCTCTCAGAAACACAAATCGCCACCGCTCAGCCCTATCTGCAGCACCATGCTCATGGCTTCTCTATAGCACTGTCTCTGCTCTCACAGCACTTCTTGGGCTCTCTGCCCGGGCCGTCCTTCCTTGCCTTGTCCCTGACCCTGGAGTCTCAGGAGCTCCATCCCAGTCCTTGGCTAGTGCCCTTCTCAGCTGCCGTCTCCTGCCAACCTCCTCTGCAGCAATGGCTTCAACCACCAAGCCCGCTCTAGAAACGCCCACATTTTCCTCCCGGGCTGTTAACCTAAGTGTCACGTATTTATTGAGCAACAGTCACTAAATACCCCGTGGACATCCCCTGGTTAACCTGCCCCAGACTGTACAACCTCATCTCTCCTGGGCCCTGCCCCCCCTCACCCTATGGTTCTCCCTCTAAGCCAGGTCCTCCCTCATAGCTGCCACCCTGGTGAAGGCCACACTCTCTCCTGGGTCACCTGAGTCAGAAACCTGAAAGCACCGTGAGCCCCTGCTTCCCTTCGCTCCCAAGGCCTGGCTCTCCAGAAGCCAGGTTGCACCCTCCTCCTCTTCCTCCATGTCCCTGGATTCATCCCCTCCTCTCCATTTTCCCTGTCTCTGGCCTTTGGGATCTCCCTGCGGGGCTTATTCTTGGTATAAATAAATAAATAAATACAGTCTTCGCCGGCATTCAGCATGGCATTTCTGAAATGTATCTGATCCTATCATTCCCTTGCTCAAAATTGTCAACAGATCCCTAAACTTTGAGGAAAGCCCTGCATACAAGGCTCTGTCAGCGGACCTGCCCGTTGCTGCCGCCCGCGGCACGGATGGCTGCAGTGTCCCCCCTGCCCCTGGCCCCCCACCCCACCCCTGGTCCCAGTCTGGTCACGTCTTTGCATATGCATGAAATGTCCCTCCCTGTTCCACTCCACGGAGTAATTCCCAGATTCGCCTCCGAGGTGTCTTTCCTTAGAAGCCTTTTCTGACATTTCCAGTAGAAGAAAATGCTACTTCCTAAATGCTCCTAGCGCCACAGTTTCATGTTCCTGTTCCAGCTCTGATGACATTCCTGGCAACGTTAACATCTCTGCCTACTCCACTTAGCCAGCAATGCCTGGAGGGCAAGTGAAGTTCATCTTGGTAGCTCCTCGTCTCGCCTAGTGTCTGGCACATGGCAGACCTTGAAATATTTGTTGAATGAATGAAATAAATGCAAGGATGAATGAATGAACGATTAAAAATGTATCGTTGCGTCGACTCAGGTAGGCATAAGACTAACATTTTGATGGTTTCTTCAACTTTTCACAAAGTCTCAGGGAGCTCAGAGTCTATGTCAAATGAGAAGGCAAATTGCAGTTGTAATAAATAATAATAATAACCACCATTCATTAGGCACTTACTCTGTGCTAGCCACTAGGCCAAGTGGACATGAATTATCCCATTTAATCCAGTTTAAATCTTATAACTCGATCTCTCTTACAGATGAGGAAACTGAGGTTCAAGGTCATATAGCTAGTAAATGAAGAGTCAGGATATGAACTCAGAATTCAGAATACAGAACTCAGGTGTCTGCCTATGTCAGAGTCTGTAGTAGAAAGCACTAGGCCTACACCGCCTGTGTTGTTTCCACAAGTATGGTCTCGAGAGTTTTGCACTTTGGAATTCAGGCTGTGGTCGAGATGAGAAGGGGGTATGAAGAACACCCTTTGAGCTGCCGGGTGAGAAATAAGATGGAGGTTTTTTACTGAAAGCTGGCCAGTCTAGTCCCTCAGCTAATTATGGTGCCACGCTATGCGGGGGCTCTGTTTCTCCACCAGTCAGCTGTCTTTCTCAGCTTTGGGGCCACAGGTGAATGCCTTACCTGGGACAATCGCCTTGCAGATTGCAGGCCTTCATTCATGGGCAGAGCTCAGGAAGGAATTGGGTCTGAAAAAGCATTTAAGTCGCTGACATGGAATGGAATCCTTGCCCGGGAAGTTCAGCAAAAATGTGGCCAGAACACTTGGTTTGCAAATGAAACATTTTCACAACCCGCTTACAATTTGTCGGATGTGCCGTTTTTCACTGCCAGAGTTGAAGAATGGAAGGCGTGGTTATTGTAGCACCAGGTAGACAACCTCAGCAGCACCCAGCATAAGGAATGTGTGTTAGAGCAAAGCGAGAATGTGGCAGAGTTGTTGAATTTAAAACTTCTGGATGCTTGTAAATGATACTGAAAGGCTGTTTTCCAACATTTAATTGGGTGAAATATAAGGGTCTTTTTATTTAAAAAAAAAATTTTTTTTTGTTGGAATGGGGAGGAAGTGCTGGAAAAAATATGTCTTCAGCTTTGGCACTGAAAACATAAAGTTCTTGTACCCCCTCACCCACCCCCTGCCTTTCTCATATGTTTACTACATTTTTCTGTCTCTGGTTTGATCTTTATTCTGTCAAGTTTCTGGACCTGTAAGGAGTACGAAATTTCCTAGCATTTGAGGTAGATATGGACTCACTTTAATTTGAACCATTTTGCTAGGCTCATTGAAAACGACAATGGTCTTAAAAAGCCACAACACCCTAAAAGCACAGTCAGGACCAGGGAGGACCAACTAAAGGCTCCTGATGTGAGTGTGAGTTCATAAGTTTAATAATACGTAATCTATTAGTTTTACAGGGGAGCATTTCTTTTAGCCCTGTGGTTACATGCTGGAAAAATAAAAGCAAAATATGTGTGGCCAAGGAAATAAGCATAAGTAAAATAATCTAAATAAGCTAGTGCCGATTTCAACCCGATATATAACCGTATAGAGTAATACTTATACTATGATCACAATTTGCACCTCTGGTACGTTGCAGCCTGGAAAGTGCTTTAATATGTATGGTCGGTCACATATGGACTATAGACCAAACTTATGAGATTGGCAGATAGTGTCACTATCCCCAGTTTCGAGAAAGGATAACTGAGGTTCAACCAGATGAGGTAACTTTCCCAGTACAGGTCGGTCCTCTGAAGCCTAGTGCTTTCTTGTCCCTACAAGCACACAGCCTCCACGGTGCATGTACCTATGCACATAGCTAGAAGCTGCTCTCACAGTGAGGACTCAAGTTTAATCCTTGTAGCCAGTTTAAATGGTAAGCAAATTCAAGATTGTGCAAAAGTTGCATTTCTGGTCCCAAAGCCTAGTTTCATAAAAGCAAACCAGCCTTGATTATTGCCTAAGTAAATGGTCCGAAAGAAAAGCCTGTGAAATTCAAACGTACCTGAGGAAGGTGAACAGACAGTTGTGAACTTGGGACCGAGGTGTAGACACGTTCGCTTTTGTGTGTCTGGTGTCCGGCGTGAAAACTGCAAGATGGTAAACGCTGACCAAGTGTGCACGGGAGGCAAGGAGGGGAAAAAAGAGGAGGAAGAAAAGGAGGGAATGAAAACTGGAAAGAGGGAGGAAGGGAAGGAGGGAGAGACACTTCATTCACTAATTGGCTATATTCAAGGTGAATATTAACTAAGGCATGGTTTGGAGAGTTGACAATTTGTTCTTCCTGCCTCAGCCGTTAGCTGACTGCCTTTCATTAGGTCTGAATATATATCCACATTCATAGAGAAGTCAACACTTGTGTATACATGCCCGCCTCCCAACACCAGGGCATGTGCACACACACACGTCCTCAAACGGAGCCTCCTGTCTGGCACAAAGGGTCTAACGAAAGTATGATGGAAGAGGAAGATGAAAACATTGTAGGTGAGGAAGAGTTAAGAGGGAACATTTCAGCCGAGATGATACATCTTTGACTAATTAGGACGATACAATTGAAACACACACACATGCACACCCACAGAGTTTCCATAAACTTGGAAAGTATAAAGAAATCTTTGGCTGAAATGGGGTTAAAAATATTCACTGAGATATAAAAGCTGCTCAAAATAAGAAGCTTTCTGCAAATCGTAACGGGAGAAAAGAGCCCAACTTCGGAAGATGCTCGCCAAATTATGATCTGTTTCCGACAGAGGGATCCACCTTAAGAAAGGTCCAGAGAGCTCAACAGAAACCAAATACAGTAAGAGGAAGTTGGAAGTGTGGGTGTCAGGCTGTCAGTAATCTGACAGCCATGGTAACTACCCTCTAATCCAGCCAGCTCCAGCCACGCTCTCCGCTGACACCACCAGGACTGACTGACAGCTGAGGAGCAGGCACTTTTTACAGGCTCAAGTGACATCCAGTCTATTAAGGCTGACAAGCACAAAGCAGAGATTTGCCCTGAATGGTTTGGTACTGAAGCCTAGTAAAGGGGTTATTTGAAAGGTCTTAGAGAAAGTGTCAGACTCCAGCTCAGATGATAACAATATTGTGATGATGCTACTGGACAATGAAGTGCTATGATTGCCCATATGGGCCGGTTAGACTGTGGGCGAATGGGGAACGGGGAACGCTGAGGAGCACTCAGACGCCGGTTGATTCTCCAAGGCCAGTGTGCCACCGGTTAAGGAAATTTCTTTGGGCGGTTAAGGAATTTCTTTCCGCGGTGTGTTCGCTTGGGCCTGGGGGCATTTCCCAAAGTTGCATATTAATGGTGTCGTTTGCATGGCGGGGTGGGGGTGGACCGTAGGCAATGCGGGAGGGCTGGGTATAAACCAGGCAACACCTGAAAGGGATGTTTGCCTGCCTTTGGTTCACTCTTCATTGCATCCAGAGGCGTGGAAAATATTTTCCAGAAGAAAATGAATGGTAATATTCAGACGACTGCTTTGCTTATTAACTCTGGCTGAAAAGTGTGTTAGCAAGTGCAACAATAATACCATGATTATCATCACTGCTGTTCTTGACGGCACTGGCTTCCACAGGTGCCAGGCGCCGTGTCAACCCCGACACCCAGAATTTATTCAGCAGGCTTTTCTCCTAAGGACAGTAAATGAATTGTGTTTCCTAAGTGTCATTTCAGAGTTCTCTCTATGAAATAAAAAAAAGGGGGGGCAGGGGGGCACATATCATCATAATCCTGTTTTATTGATAGGACAATGTCTCCCACTGTCACTATGAACTCTCATTTGGGTGAGACGTATCCTTATGTGTGTATTTATTTGGTGCCTATTTGCTTATTTATTCCATACATATTATTTCCTTGTTATAAGATGGGTGCTGACGGAGGATCTGAGGATAACTCAGTGAGCAAGAGAGTATGGTCCCTGTCCACACAGTGCTTAGAACCCAGGGCCCCATGGGGCTGATGTTCAGCTTCTGTGGACCACTACCAGCACACCAGCTGTTAATATTTTGACATACTTCTATACTGGAAAATAGTCACTGCTCTGCACCCTGAGAAGTAGATCCTCCCTCTCTCTCTCATCCGCTTCTCCGGCCCCTCCCTCATGACTCCTTCAGCCTCCTCTTCATGATCCAGCAACAAAAGAATAAATGCGGCCTCTCAGGGCCCCAGGTCCCTGTCCAGGCATTCTGCCCAGCGTCCATTCCGATTACTCATTCTGACATTCATGTCTACCAGTTGTGAAAGAATTTAAACACCGCTAGCTGGTGAAGCTCATAATTTTAAAATTCGTGAAAAAATTTCAAACTTTGTTTTTAGCCTCCCAAATTCACTCTTCCAACTTCTTTCTTTTTTTTTAAGATTTTATTTGAGAGAGAGAATGAGAGAGAGAGAGCACATGAGAGGGGGGAGGGTCAGAGGTAGAAGCAGACTCCCTGCTGAGCAGGGAGCCCGACGGGACTCGTCCTGAGCCGAAGGCAGTCGCTTAACCAACTGAGCCACCCAGGCGCCCTACTCTTCCAACTTCTTCTCAAAAAGTTAACTTCCAAAGTTTTTCCCACATAGAACATCCTTGGGGGTCCTATACAGAAGGAAAGTTAAAAGTCTGAGTGTGTTTAGATCATAGGAATCTTTAAAATCTGAGAACACAACAAAACCCCAGGACCACCACCAAGAAACCAGAATCTGCTCTTAGAAATTCGGATTTGTCTATATGACTTTGATTTAAAATGGCTTCAGTTCTGATCTGTCTTCTCCCAGAATCTCTCTAGATTATCCATGAAGAGACCAAAAAAGGACTAAAATTTATAACACTTCCCAAATATTAGGAAAGATAATGATGATTATTTCTAGCATGTGGGAATAATATCCTCAAACCTGTGCCTCCCCCACCAATAATGCTACAGTGAAAAACAAAACTGAGGACCTGGCAGTGCTATGCAGCTGAAAACCAGTGACACCTGCCATCAAAAAGGTAAATAGGGAAATAATATATTCCTCTCCATCTGTCTGCCCTGTGGCTGAGAAACAAAAAAACTACACCATTCAAAACACTCAGCAGCCATCCCTTCATTAAATGGATGCCACTTTTTAAGTCAACTGGTGTGCCGTACTCCTGTCCACTTTCCCTGATGTATATTTTGAGACTTCAACTTCTAGAAAATGATTAGTGAAAATTAAGGAAGACTGGAAGTGGTGCTTTGCATGTTTGAATGCACAGTACAAAAAAATAATAATAATAAAGTTTACAGATCAGAGCAAGAAAAAGAATACCAGAAGCCTTTTTTTAAAAATAGTTTTTTAATGTGTTAAGTATCTTAAGAGTATAAAAGAATCGGGAAATGGAGAAAGAAAAAGATCCTGTATGTGCCCAGCATTGCCAGACAAGATGAATGTTTAACAGTAGAAATTGGTCTAGTTGTGCATATTCAGCTTCACGGGGGCTAACAATGGAGCCAAATGTTTTCTAAATAACCAAACTGTTGACAAACCCCGAACTTGGAAGATTTCTTCTTGTTTAAGGTCGAATGAACAGAAAAAACCACATGAGGCCATTGAAAAGATTATTACAAAATATCAGTAAAAAAATGCAATTTGGATGATCAAGTTAAAGATCAGACCTATGGAGATAATTAACTCCCAGAGTCAGAAGCAAACTCCTTTCCGCTGAATTTGTTTTAAAAAGAAAGAAGAATGAGGAGGAAGAAGAGGACACGGAGATGAAAATAAAGATTTGGAAGAAGGGGATGAGGAAGGAGGAGAAGGAGAATAAAGCTTCTATAAAACAGGAACAAAAATCTATGAGGAGAGAGCATCTTAAGATCACAAAGAAGATAAAATAAAATCAGCTTTCATGGAAATGGAAAGAACAATGATAGAATTAAAATTCCCTTTTGGGGGAGTAAAGCACAACAACTTGCAGAAAATTAAGTCACTGATAGAGGAGACAAACTTGAAAAACTCAGAGGCCTTGTAGTTGGTATGACATCATAATTTCATGTTTTGTCCCTCTTCTTCCCTTGCCAACATCCCAAACAGAGCAATAACAGATAAAATATACTTAAAAATGCATGATATTTAAAAAAGCACAACAAATATCTGCAGATCAAGACCAAACAGAGACACATGCGGTCATCCACGCTGAAGGCACTAGTCTGGGCATGATGTCCAGAAGAAGGCAGAGGCCACCTAGAATTTGTGTCCCAGAGGGAACAGAGCCAGTCCCACTATGACAAGTCGGGGCTGAGGGGATAATGCTAAGCCATGAAAGTAAGATGAAGAAGAGAAGAGGAGCAAAGAGAGAGGCAGGTGGGACCTGGTCCAACTGTCCCTAATGGATGCTCAAAAGGGCAATGAAATGTCATTAGGGCTTTGAAAAGCTCCAACATATTCCTGGCAGTCCTAGAAGTCCCTGTACAAGTATAGGACTGTGCACATGCTCAGGAACAACCTGAGAAGGCCCTAACTACTCATTTCTGGCTAACCTTGAGGGTCTGCACAGGCAGGAAATGAAGGCTAAGGCAGAGTTGTCAACTGCCTGGCTCAGTGTTAAAGATATGCCCCAAACCCATGCAGAGCCCTCAGCAAAGATGGAAAGTCTTGTTGTTCTAGACATTTAAGAAAATCTCTCTCCAGTCACTAGCTGACCACTGAGAAAACTGAGCAGAGATTTCAAGAGCCACATGTGACAAATAACATAGACTTTATAGAATAATTCAGATGTCACTAAACAGATGACAACACTTACATCAAGCAGCAACATCAACAAGCCCTGGAGGGAGGGAAAAATTTGATTTCTAGAGAACAATATAGTATATAAAATGTCAAGTTTTCAAGTAAAAATTAAAATACATGCAAAGAAACAAAAAAGTACAACCAATGTACAGCAACAACAACAAAAAAGCAATCAATAGAAACTGTCTCTGAAAAAACTCAGATGTTGGACTTATTATACAAAGACTTTAAGTCAGGCACTTAAATATATTCAAAAAGCTAAAGTAAACCATGTCTAAAAAATTAAAAGTATAAGAACAATGTCTCACTAAATACATAATATTAATGAAGAGATAGAAATTATAAAAATGAAAAAGTAGAAATTCTGGGGTTTAAAAGTATAATAAATGGAAAATTCACAAGAGGGACTCAACACCAGATTTGGGCAGACAGAAGAAAGAATCAGCAAACTTGAATACAGTTCAATTGAGATTATCCAGTCTGAAGAACAGAAAGAAAAAGAAATTTTAAAAAGTGACCAAAGCCTCAGAAACTGCTAGAACATCATGAAGCAAAGAAACATACACATAATGATAGTCTCAGAAGAAAATAAGGAGAAATGGGCAGAAAGAATATGTGAATAAATAATAGCACGAAGCTTCCCAAATTTGATGAAAAATATTAATCTATAAATCCAAGATGTTCAATGAATTCCAGCTAGAATAAACTCAAGAGATTCATGCCTAATAAACAAATTCTTCAAAGGCAAAGAGAAGATCTTGAAAGCAGCAAGAGAGAAGCGACTTATCATGTGTAAGTGGTCATTAATACAATTAGCAGCTGATTTCTCGTCAGAAAGCATGGAATCCAAAAGGCAGTGGGGTAAAATATGCACTGCTGAAGGAAAAAAAAAAAAAAAAGGCTGTTAATTTCATAGCCAATAAAACTATTCTATAAAAATGCGGGAGAAAATAAGATAACAAATTAAGATAAGAAAAAAAGATAAATAATAGACAACCAAAACTAAGAATTTCTAAATAAACAAATAACTGAGTGTATTGTTATTGATAAAAACTGAGAGAGTTTTTTGATAGCAGGTCTGCCTTACAAGAAAGGGAAATAAAAAAAGGTTGAAATAAAAGGACACTAGGGCGCCTGGGTGGCTCAGTGGGTTAAGCAGCTGCCTTCGGCCCAGGTCATGATCCCGGGGTCCTGGGATCGAGTCCCACATCGGGCTCCTTGCTCAGCAGAGAGTCTGCTTCTCCCTCTCCCTCTGCCTCTCCCCCTGCTTGTGCTCTCTCGGTCTCTCTTGCAAATGAATAAATAAAATCTTTAAAAATAAAAAGAAAAGAAATAAAAGGACACTAGATGGTAACTCAACCTGAAGAAGTAAAGAACACTAGTAAAGGTAACTATATAGGCAAATATAAAAGACTATAATAATGTACTTTGTGTTTCTCACTACTTTTTTTCCCTCTATCTGATTTAAAAGACAACTTCGTAAATCAATTGTTATAAATTGATGTTGATGTATACAACATGTATGAAGATGTAATTTGTAACAAATCAGTATCAAGGAGAGGAGTAATGGAGCTATTTGAAGCAAAGGTTTTGTCATTTATGTTGGTATTAATCAGACCTAGGTTGTTATAAATTAAGATGTTAATTGTAATCCCCAGGGCAATCGCTAAGAAAATAACTTTAAACATATATAGAAAATATTTAACACAAAAGAAGACAGTAATGGAGGAATATAGAAACAAAAAAGACATAAGACAGAGAACAAATAAGAAAATAACAAACATAAATCCTCTTTACCAATAATTCCATTCAATGTGAAGGATCAAACTCTCTAATTGAAAAGCAGATATTGGCAGAATGGTTTAAAAATAGCCTGATCCAACTACATGCTGTCTAAAAGAGACACACTTTAAATTCAAAGGCACAAGTGGGTTCAAAGAGAACAAGTGTTCCTACCAGCATTATTCATAACAGTTAGAATATGAAAACAACCCGGGGCACCTGGGTGGCTCAGTCGTTAAGCGTCTGCCTTCAGCTCGGGTCATGATCCCAGGGTCCTGGGATCGAGCCCCGCATCGGGCTCCCTGCTCAGCAGGAAGCCTGCTTCTCCCTCTCCCTCTGCCCCTGCTTGTGTTCCCTGTCTCGCTGTGTCTCTCCCTGTAAAATAAATAAATAAAATCTTTAAAAAAAAAAAAAAGAATATGAAAACAACCCAAATGTCCCATCAACTAATGAATGGATAAACAAAATAATGGTATGTCCATACAGTGAAATATTATTCAGCCATAAAAATGAGTGAACTATTAATCCACGCTATGATATGGATGAACCTTGAAAATATGCTGAGTGAAAGAAGCCTGACACAAAATGCTACATTTCCATGAATCCATTTTATATAAAAAGAATTTGTTATGGCAGGAATTAGAAAACTAATAACTGCTTATGGCATTGTCAAATCACTATATTGTACACCTGAAACTAACATAACACTGTATGTTAGCTATACTGGCATTCAAATAAAAGAAAAAAAAAAAGAAACTAATATAACCGTGAAAAGCAGAGTGCTTAATATGCAACAATTTAATGCTACTACATTATGATCAAGTAAAACTAAATTTGTGGAAGTAATTTAATGCACTCTCTTCAAAAATTCCAAATTCTCGCTTCCATTTGATGAGAGTTACGACTGATGCGTAGCTGTCTTCCCATTGTGAGGACATGGAAACAACCATCAGCATGTCTCCCGGCAGGCAAGGCCCCTAGAGTTTACCTGTGACCCTTTGCCTGAGAAGGGCCCTGGCCAACATCAAGTGAGCTTGATTTCCTGCTTTGTCTGTACCTTGTATCAATCATTAAATTCAGCACATTTATCAAGTGTCTTCTAAAATGGCCGTTTGTCAGTTCCTAAGGAAATTCAAGATTAGTAAGGCCCTACCTCAAGGAAACTGCAATAGTGGTAGAGATGCATATGGATTTCCTGCCATATGATAAAGACCAATCATCAAAATTCCAGCAGATATTTTCTTTGAGACACTACAATAGGAATGTCAGGGAAACCATATATGCCTGGAAATTTTCCTCTACAATTCAGGCTTAAAAGTGTGGATTATGGATGATTCCTTAATCCCGACTGAGACGTATCTGAAGGGAGGCAGGGAGAGGAGGAAATAAGAAGACGGAGGATGGTACTGGGTACATACAACTTAACCAGGTACTTTGACAGAGATGATCAGAATTTAATCTTAACTTTGACTCTTAGAGATGGTATGATTTGGGGTAATCCATGAAATTCTTCATGCCTTCATTTCCTCATATAATATAAAGATAATAATAGCACCTATTTCATGTGATTATTGGGGGGATTAAATAAAGGAATATGAAGTGCTTAGCAGAGGGCCTGGTACAACTTCATAACTGTTCAAACCCATTAGGTCCCTCCGTGCCCAATTGACTCTGGGGGCGCTCTCATGAAATGAAGCTGGTGTGTATGTTTTTGGATACCTGCTTGGAGTTAACAACTTAAGGCCTTCTGGAGAATTTTAAGATGGTTATAGTTCAGTTTTTTCCTTACGTTTCTGGGATAGATCTCTAAAACTGTAACTCTAAATCTGGCACTGTTAGTAGAATTCTAAATGTTTACTATTACTGATATTACCAACAATGCCAAACACCCATCAAGTCATCCAATCTACCCTTGCTGGGCTCATCTGCCACTATCCTGTATATGCAATTTATATTCTTAACATAACAATGTTGACTCTCCAATACTATGATTCAGAAGATCCAAGATTTCCAGATCTTGATAAAATAATGCAAAAGTCATTAGCCTTAAAGCCAAAGCTTCCCTCCTACACATTCCAGGTTAGTACTATTTTTTATTCTAGCTGGCATGAATATTTATTGGCTTATAAAGTCATATTGAATAACATGGAACTGAAAACAATACAGACTTTCCTAGTGACCCACTCCATGGAGACTCTTGACCATTGGAGGAAAAATCCTACATAAAAGAAGCCTTTGAAATACAAGTTAGCTGACTCATTATGCTCTGAATTCAAGTAGATGTTTACACCTCACTAACAATGTCCAACCATTTAGGTACCCATATTTTGGTCATCTCAGTTATAATATTTTCTTCTCTTTTCTTTTTCTTTTTTTTTTTTTTTTTAAGAGAGAGAGTGCACACTCAAGCATCAGTGGAGAGGGATAGGAGTGAGAGGGGCAGAGGGAGAGAGAATCTTAAGCAGGCTCATGCCCAGTACAGTCAGGGCTCAGTCTCACCATCCTGAGATCACACCCTGAGCCA
Organism: Zalophus californianus; assembly: GCF_009762305.2. Lineage (NCBI taxonomy): Eukaryota > Metazoa > Chordata > Mammalia > Carnivora > Otariidae > Zalophus > Zalophus californianus. The sequence continues at coordinate 138,483,311 of NC_045597.1, read as the reverse complement.
AAATCGAGTCAGACACTTAACTGACTGAGTCACTGGGGTGTCCCACTTACAATATTTTCTTGATTTCTATCTGTTAACTCTATTACTTGTGCAGCTGTTATGACCTAGTTCAGTAGCTCAGAACACAAAATTTATCACGTCTTGTAGTCTTCAAATAAAATAGATTGATTCTCCCATTCATCAGAGTAACAAGAATTCAGGATCTATCAGGGTCATCCTTCCACATTGTCTAAGAACCCCAGATATTCTCTCATTCTAGAGAGGCCTAGCCCTGCTTCTGGATGCCTCTTGGAGAGCAGCTGGAGAATCAGACTGGGCTTCCAGACAAGGCAGCTTGAAAATGACTCCCTGCTGTTGTTGGTCCTGTGCCCTGATACATCTTTGTGCAGTGTTTCTCTTGCTGGTTCAGATTTGTGTACAGACCTTATCAGTGCTTGGGATAATAAAAATTGGTTCACAGTGACATGTTCAGCTCTTATTCTCAAAACAGGTCTACATTGTACCAGAACTAGCCCTTCTCTGAGTCTAGGTGTTGCCCATGAGCCAGGAGTCCTACTCTAGATTGGGGATTTCCCTCTTAGGCAGTCTTCACTTTCTTCTTCTTCCAGTAGACCTCAGTTGAGACTCTGAATCTGGCAGAAGCATCTAAAGATGTTGACTCTCAAAAGAGCTGGGAACATGGTAGAGTTGGCAATGCCATTTTCCTTTTACAAGCCTTCTTGATGTCTATGGAAATGTCCTCATTTTTCCCGCAGTGATCAGATCTACACGCCAGGTTGTTATTTGGAGGGGCTGCCTTTGTCAAGCCACAGAAGGGGCCTATTACTCTCCCTCTGGTGCAGCAAGGCCCAATTTCTCAACAGTTACATCATTGTGAGGAGTCTTTCCAGTGACCGTCTCAGAACAAGTTGCAGGGGAACTGGCCATATCCACTAATTGCTGTAGCAGATTTTAGAAGTTATCTTCTCCTGAACGAAGGAAAAAAATATTATCATTCCAGCTAGACACTATGTAAGGAATTCACAGAAGAAAATTCAGTGGAGATAAGTTTTAGAGTTAGCCTGATATCTGTCAGATTGAATCATGGTTCTGCTATTTAGCAGCTGTGTGTGCTCAAGCAAGTAACTTGATCACTCTGAGCCCATATAATAGCTCGGTTGGAAAGTATCCGTGGCTTTAAGTAATAAAGAACTGAAAAATAATAGCTTAAACAAATTAGAATTTTAATTTTTCTTCCATAAAACATCCAAAAGTCAGCCATTGCAGCCATTGGTTCATAGCTCAAGATGGCAGAGCCAGAGACTCAACATTTCTCCGGGCATTTCTCTTATAGTCACAAGACGGCACTTCCAGATCTAGCTGGCATATCACATTTCAGGCAGTAGCCAGGGAAAAACAATGGGAAGAAGGAAGGGTCCGTGCTTGTTTCAGGAAAGCAAGAGCATCCCAGAAATCCCGAGCCAACTGTGGTTTACACTTTATGGGCCATGCTGTGCCACATGGCTAGTCCTAACTTCAAGAGAGTCTGGGAATAGGAATTTTAGCTTTCTAGACTCTAAAGTATAAGGAGACACTGAAAAAATGGTTGTAGTAGTAGGTGTGGGATAAACCAACCCACCCTGTTTGGCACACAAGCAGAGACCTGAACCGAGGGTAATAGCAACAAGGATGAGGAAATGTAGACAAGATTGAACCTGGAGGCAACAATGTTCTTTGAGTAACTTGAAGGTGGATGGTGATGGGGAGGGTGTAGGTCAGGAACCTTGTCTTATTTTTTTAGTAGCCTCCTGAAGGGTCTAATAAAGTCCTCAAGATAAAATGGACTATCAAAGATTGGCCCCCAAATGATGTTCAGCGTTGTGATTCTTGGGGCATATAGCATGACCCCAGACTCCTCTTCAGGGAGCCAGGCCTTATGGAACAAGGGGAACTACCTATTAGCCCTTGCTTGATTTTTAGCCAAAATTTACGCCGAAATATTTTATTAGAGACCTTTTCCTGTTTTCGTTGAGTGCCTTTATTTTAGTGACTGATTCAAACAAAGAATCAATCACTTTGTGTTAAAAGGTGCTCTCGTGGCATAAACGAGGGATGGATAGAGGGTCTGATAACCTCTCAGAGGTACTGGGCAGTGAGCTCGGGTTCCATGAGAACTGGGGGGTCAGGCTTGTGGAGCCCCTGTGACATGGGTATCCTATTATTTAACAAGCACTGTAAATTGAGACCAGCATCCTGATTCTCAAGCAGCCTGGCTTTTATTGGAAGTCTCTGCCACATTTAAACATCTTTAATACATTTTAAAAATAGAATTGTAAAAGGCAGCAACCAGACTTCAAAGCATAGACATGCTGGCCAGAACTGTGAAGCTGGCGACAATTTTCACTGGTTGTAAAGCTCACGGAGCCTCTTTCAATCCCCAGAAAAACTGACGAGCAAGGGGCTCGGCAGAATGTTCCTCCTGAGTGTCTCCTGGATGGGCCTGAGCAGACCAAGTGTGGGGCACAGAGCTGTTGGGGAGGGGACCCACGTGCCTCAGGGTCGATGCAGAAAGCACCAACTGGAGCCATCAGCCCCAGCAGAACTGAGAGAAACTAGGTTGAACGGAAAAGAAATGAGCTTTTCCGTTCGAGAAGGGACTGGCCACCCTTTTCTGATCTTTGGTCCCTCACATCCCTCATCTCCTGCCCAGGTCTTCCTTCCATGTGCAGATTTCGGACATCCTCTGCCTTCAGGCAAACTCTCTTTTTCACCCTCACTGAACTCTGTAGAGATTCTTATTATGCATCGCGTTCTGTCTCCTGCTGTCAGCTCTGGACTGTGAGCACTTTGAAGGAAAAGCCTACATCTCATTCATCTCATGTACACAACAAATTAAAGGTGTGTTTAAAGAAAGTTGAGCCTCTTGGGCGAACATGGGCAATAGGATCTGGGTTGGGGGAATTATGAAGGAAGTTCGTTTGCCTTCCCTTAACCTAAGGCAGAGGTTGTCAAGGTTGTGGTCTCTGAATTGGTAGTATCAGCATCAGTTGGGAACTCTAGAAATGCATGTTCTCAGGCCTGGTCCCAGACCTCCCAACTCAGAAAATTTGTATTAGTCGGGGTTCTCCAGAGAAACAGAATCAATAGGATGTTTAGAGACAGAGGAGATTTATTACAAGGAATTGGCTCACATGACTGTGGAGGCTGACAAGGTTCCAAGATCTGCAGGGTGAGTGAGCAAGCTGGAGCCCCGGGGGACCCGATGATGTGCTTCCCCCTTGGAGGCCAGCAGGCTGGACACCCAGGAAGAACTGATGTTGTAGTTCGAGTACCAAAGCCAATGTTCCAGATCCAAGACAAGTCAGGCAGAGAGGAATCTCAGAAACCTGTGTTTTAACAAAGCTTCCAGGTGATTCTGATGCCCACTAAAGTTCAAGAACCATGGACAAGTTTTCCAATCTCAGTTCCCTCATCTGTAAAACAGATCTAATGATAACAGCCTCAAAGGCTATTCCAAATATAAAATTAGATGATGTATGTATAGTGCTTAGTCCAGAACCTCATGCGTATTCATCATTCAGTAAAATTATGGAAGGGTGAATACGTTTTGTTTTGCTGCCTTTGGCTGGAATTGACTTTTGGAGACTATTTCCAATATTGGCGTCCTCCCATGGTGCATTTGGGTTACTCATTCAGGAGTTTCCTTGGGTTCATCTAAGGTTCCAAGTTCACCCAGCTAAGCCCTGTTCTTGCAAAGAAATCCCTGTAACAGCCCCGAGCCAAGCATGAAGCCTGTTTCCCTCATTAGGCCCTGACCCTGTCCCTCAGGCACCAGAGAAGACAGATCTCAGGTGGCAATCACTATTTGTGCTGTAAAGGGAACAATCATCTGTGCCCCCAGCTAGCCCAAGCAGGAAACGAGAAGGTCTCAGGAAATGGCTCCTCAGAAGAAAGTTGAAGCAGAGAAGGGTCTGAGTCAGCACCCTCCTTCCCAGAAGCTGCTACACAAAACACTCCCTGTGGGTTGTGCTGAAGCACCACGGGGGTGGTTGAAAGCAACCAAGCTTCATGCATTTCAGGCCAATGAAATCCCTGTCCTTTCACTCTCAAAGAAATAAAGCTTTGAAAATGGTTATTATTACTGTTCTTTTAATGAGCCCGCATTGCCTCCCTGCTCCCTCCTTCCACGGGTTTCTATCCGTTTTCCTGTCAGAGTCCGGTTTTTGAAGCCAGCACCTCCCCATGCAGGTGAAGATGTAACACCCTTCTCTGCTGGGTTGACCCTTCCTGGAGAGGCTCAGTGGGGGTGAATTACCCCCTGGTGGGGCTTGCCTCATCAGCCCTGTAGGCAGCGTGTATTCCAGCCTGGTCAGCCTTAGGCTCTAAGCAAAAACTTCAAATATTTTACTAGAAATTAGCTAGAGGTGCTCAGAGGGTGAGAACTCGTTTATTACTACTGAATCTGCTTTGTCCAAAACTGGCAGAAATGGGAAAGGGGAGACCACTCCACTCAGATGACTGGGTAGAAGGGAAATAGCCAGGGAAGAGGACATCAATCAGATCCTTGATATCACTCTAACTTGATCTCCATTGGTTAACTGGCCACCTAACACGAGCACTGGGAACAAGTTTAAGAAAAGGCCACTGGCTGAACAATGTGAAGGCAGTAAGTGCCTTCATTCCAGCCTATCATTCCAGCAACAAACTATTTTTCAGTTGACTTGGTACTACAGGTTATACCAAGATGACTGAGGCATGGCCCCCACCCTCAAGGAGCTTTTAATTCAATATGAGAAATAAGACACCTACACAAATGTTACAAAAACCTGAAGCACATAAAGATCAAGGAGAGAGATTTAAACAAAAATACCACAGGCGTTCAGAGAGAAGAGACTTCTGCCTAGTCAGAGATTCGGGAAAGGCTTCGTGGAGGAGGCATTTGAATCAAACTCCGGAAGACGTACTAATGTATTTCAAAAGACAAAATATGGGAGACCCTCGTGTTTGTCTCTCCTTGTGTTGGTTGCCTTCCCAATTCACTTCTTTCCTAGAAGAGCCAGCCTCCTGGTTTAGAGACTGACAATGCCAAATATTCACTTTTCCAGTCTTCCTTGAAGCAAGAATGTGGTCTTTTAACTCAAGGTTGGCTAACAGCACTGAAGAAAAGTCAGCTAGGGGGCCCTTGGGAAAATTTTTATATTTTGATTTTTAAAAAAATGAACAGAAACTGTCTTCCTTCCTGGCTTGAACATTATCTCCCAAGGATGTGATGCTTGGAGTTGTGGCCACCATCTTGGTATGTGGGGAGAAAGCGAGAGAATCACAGATAAGCAAATTTTCATCCTAGACATAACCAATCCCAGAACTCCCTACTTTTAAACTTTTTTTACATGCAGTGAGAATTTTTTATTCATTAGGCAACTTTTAGTTGGCTATTCTGTAACCTGCTGCTGAAAGCAACTGAAGTGATACGCAAAGATTATAGAAATCCATTCAGAAAGGGAGAACATAATGAGCAAAGAAATGAGGTAAGGCCATGTAGATGATGCTTATTTTGGCAAATGCTTATAGACTATGGAGAGAACGAACATGAAACAAGGCTGGGAAGTACAGGCCAAGTTCTAGAAGAATTCCATGACTAGGATAAGGTACATGATTTTACTCTGAAGGCAATGGTAAGCATTTAAGCAAGTTACTGCCCTTACAGGTCAAGACAATAGGAAAATTAATACTCAGGCAGATATGTAGGGGAAGAGAAAGAGAAGTAGAAGGTGGAGAAAATGTGTACAAAGACTCTGACTCAGGGGTTATCAAGAATGTGTTCACATTATACTCCCCTGAGGAGGTTTTAAAAAATACTGAAATCTGGGTTCCTCCCTCAAAGCTACTGATTCAGTTGGTCTGGGACGGGTTGCTGACCTGATTTTATTGTTGTTGGAGCTCACTACGTGATCTAAAGTGCAGCCAACTATTGAAAACCCCTGGTGTGGCTCGACTGGAACTCTGGTGAAGGGAAAGAAAATGGACTTGGGAGAGACTATGAAAGCAGAATGGGCAGGAGGTAAGGGACGAAGGAGAGGAGAGAGTCAAAGATCTCAAAGACCTCTATCAAGATGGAGTGACTGGGAGAATGGCTGAACCATTTATAGAAATGGAGAAGCCAGTTTAAGGAAGAAAAGTTCAATTTGGGAAATACTGAGTCTGAAATACCAGGAGCAAGCTCTGTACCGTACAGAGAGAACTAAGCTGAAATTACAGAGTTTTAAATCACCTATGTTGGGGGATCACTGAGGCTTTGAGAGATGTTGATTCACCAAAGAGAGAAAGTGGAAAGAAAGAGGAGGGCCAAGGACAAAACCTTGAACAGCATTAAGGAGAAAGAACACCCCCGAAGAGGAGCCACTTTATGGAGCTAAAATCGAATGCTCCTCAGCCACTTAGACTAACATATGGACACACGGGTACCTGGTGCAGATTAGACATCAAATGTGAGGCTGGCGTTGTTACAGAATAATTCAGTAAAACTGCCCACCCTTCTTACCCAACAATACGACTGAGTGGAACATGAAGATATCTGTCCAGCCTTACCTTCGCAGTAGAAAAAAAAATACTACCCCTAAGAGTAAATTTGATATTAAACTGTTAAAAGAGAGCAAAGGTTTCAAATGATATTCTTGAGTACGTTTCATGCCTTTAAAGGAAAAAAAAAACGAAACTCGTTCATCTGCCCCACCCATGAGGCCACGTGGTCTGATAAACAGCTGGTCAGGATTGGGAGGCTGAGATTTCCTCCTCAGAAGATTTAAAAATGCCTTAAACTCTCCCTTCATCTTCCACAGCTTTCTTCATGAAGAACTGGACAAACACAAATTCCAGACCTCTCCAGTTCATTGTGACAGTAAATGTGATAATACGTAGGACCATTGAGCAATAATATTATTGTGTGAATTATTGTTATTTAATGACATTCATATCTACTTATAAGTTATTAATATTACTAAGATATTTAATACCAATTCAATTAGTTCTATTAATTATAATATAGTTAAAATTAATATTAATTATAATGTCTAATACTATTAAATATCACTCTCATGCAGATACATCCAACATTTTTCAATAAAAACTTCCTTGGGCCTCTAACTCTTTACATGAGACTGATTTCAAGGAGGTGGAATGAACCTGCTTCAGATTGCATGGAAATTGTTTCTATTACTTTGCTTTCTCTCAGCAAACCATATAATAAAATGTATACAAGGTGGTGGTGAGGTTTGTAGGATAATAGAAAATCGCAGGCATGTTTGCAAAAGTAGAGGTTCAGGCAGTTCCTATCAGGGAAGGAAGTAACTGTGGAAATTATGAGATACTTTTATAATTAAATTTTAGTATGAATTCAAATTTCTCAAACTTTGAAGGAAAGGTCTAATGAGAAATAACTCATGGTTCCTCTTTTACTGTTTGGTAGTAATTGCTTCGTTGTAAAATGTTCACAAACCTGAACTTCTTTAGGCAAAATTCCTAATTAGGATTTCTATCTGGGATAAATGTACATTTGCTTAAAATCAGTCACCCATCATGCAAGATACAAAAAAGGTTTTGGCTACCACTAGGGTTAATTACCTTTAGTACTGAAACGAAATTGGTTGCTATAATGGTTATACCACTGAGAAAGAGGTAACTAAATTCACACGTTTCTCTGGAGGCTTCTCATGTTCATGCAAGGACCTTGGAGGTCCTTCCCAGCTCCAGGAGCCTAGGATTCCACAATGAATTGTACCTGGCGCACTTTCACCGCTGTCTTAAGGAAAGAGAAGTTTGGCTGAATTCCAGCTTATTTTTTACTTTCAAAAATACTTAAGTAGTTTCATACAGTGAAATGTTTTTAGCCATTGAAATTCTGTTGCTTAAAGAAAACTTAACGAAAAAGAAAAAGACTATACACACACACACACAAGCACACACACATTGTATACATTGCATTATTGCCATTTTATCTAAAACTCTATTAAATAAATTCTACCAAAATTTTTGAATCCGTTACAATGGTTAGCTTTGGGAGAAGGAATAATAGAGGATTTTCAAATTTTCTACTTTCTATTTGTTGGTAATTTCATGGAGCAGGAGAACATATCATGATCAGAAAATGTGTTGAAATACCAATGTAGCTTACCCAACTCTTCTTTATAATCACTAACCACAGTTAACCACAGGGAGCTATCACCACATAAAACCTACACATAACACATGTTAAGATGGGGGTGAAATCCCTAAAGAAACATCAGTAGTGTTTTGAAAGAAGGCATATAGAAATGCTGAAGTCCACTTTCCCTGGGCTTGAGCTTCACAGAACAAAACACTGATAACACTTGTCTTGGGCTAGAAAATTATACAGATACTGCAACTTTGTTTGGGTCACTTGGAAGACAGAGATTGGCAAAGTTCCCACTTGGCAGGGATTTTGTTCTTCATTCATTCAGTCTGATTTCATGAGTTGATTTTAAACAGTCCTAGATGATTTTTCATCTCCTGAACAGGGTGCCCTGCCAATCAGCTGTCAGACACCCCCATCTGTGAAGGACAGGTTTCCCCACGTGGGTAATAACCAGCCACCTTCAGTTGGGAAGAACCACGTGAGACCACAGGCCCGCTCTTAGAGTGGTCTGCACAACTTCTTGGTGCTGAGCAGGGACCTTGCAAAGAAATAAGGAGAGAACTCTCTCCTTTGACTCTTATTCACCAAGAACAAAACAAACAAACAAAATAAAGCCAGACCAACAAAAACAAAAACAATTATGCTTCTCATTCTTTAGACACAAAGATAAGATCATCCTTCCCCACTTCTTCCTTTCAGTACAGCCTGTTTTGACTTTTTCCTATCAAAGTCTCCCTTACCCAATCACTGGATCCAGATAGGCCCAGCACATTCCAGGGAAAGCCTTGCCCAAAACATGTCATGCATTTACTGAGTCAAAATGGGTCTGGCTTTTTGCACTTAGTGAGGAAAGACTTCCTAGATTCAGCCTCTGGGATGTGGGAGATTCAGGTGATGAAACTGACCTGTGTGGATTGTTACAGACAAAGCTTCAGAGCCCAGTTGAGGAGGAAGGAGTTATACAGGAAGGGAACATACAAATTAAACGTTTGCTACCTTTGCCTCAGTATTGATCACAGTTGAATTTCCTTAATTCATTAATGATGTATTTAATGTCAGGCTCTCTGCTACACTCTGAGCTTCCTGAGGGCAGGGACTAGATACTGCTTTGACCTAGCATAGTGTGGTGGGCACACGGCAGGCATTAAAAAACTAAAAAATTATGAATGAGTAATTCTGGCCTAAATGGGAATAGTGGCCAGAATGGGATTAGTAAGCAATTTCATGTTTGAATAGCCATCCAGTTATCTAAATTACCAGAAACATCATACAAAAGTCTCTGCACATGCAAAGTACCGTATTAATGAAGACAATAGTAACCAAAATCTTCTATGTTTTCTCTGAAAATTAGCATGTAAATTTGATTTATATACTAACCACTAATAATAATAATGATAATTTGTTTAGCATTTCTGTGATCCATTATGCTCCAAACTCCACCTGCATACTCTCATTTAATCCTCCTAATGAACACTTGAGTTGTCATCAATTTACAGATAAGGTAGTTGTGACTCACAGTGGTTAAGTGATTTGCCCAATGTCCCACAGCTCAGATAACTACCCGGGTCTGTCTGACCCCAAAAGCCTGCATGCTTAAGCACAGTGCTGTACTTCCTCTAAATTGGATTTGCATTAAATATCATAGGTTATTAACTATTTTAATTCATTTATTCAGGAAATTTTACTTAGTATCTAGTGTGTGCAAGGAATTGGGGATTAAAAAAAACTGAGATACAACTCCTCAAGGAGCTCACAAGTCACAATAGCAGAAAATCTACAATTGTAAAGGGATCATTGTAATCCTCTGGTAGATCTGTAATGCTAGATAGATAAATCACAGGCTGGGCACCCTCAATTCTAACTGGAGGTCAGAAGAGGTTTCTCAAAAGAGGTTACCCTAAAACAAGCCTGGAAGAATAGGTAGGATTTTGACATGCAGATGAAGAGGAGGAAGACAATCATAGAGTATGGTGCTGCTTAGGAGCTACAAATTTGTCATGGCCAGATCAGACGGTACAGAGAGGGGAGGAGACAGGAGCCTCTAAGTCCATGGTTTCCAAAGGGTAGTCCCCATACCAGCAGCATTAACACCACCTGAGAACTTCATGGAAATGTAATACTTGGTCCCTACCAACACCTACTGAATCAGAAACTCTGGGATGGGGTCCAGCCATCTAGAGGTTAACCATCCCTCTCCATGAGCCTGATTGAGGACCAGTGGTCCCCCGTCGTAAGTAGTCAAGAGAGTCACAGAAAGCTGTACAAGGTTTTGTGATTCTGTTTTGTTTTTCTGTTTTGTTTTGTTTTCCCTACACTGTTGCCTCAGTAGAGCAAACAATCTTAGATTGTCAGGACAATGGAATTTTCTTAAAAGCAATTTTGTAAGCCCTTTCCCAAATTGTTAGTCTTCGGCATTTGTTTTTAAAAGTAGCAATTCAATGACCATTTATAAGGCACAGCAGAACAAATGGTTTCCAAATGCCTGTTTGTGACCTGCATGGGGCCCAAAAATGCCCGCTCATTGTAGGACATTATGAGAACAAAATGAATTTGCATGAGGCATCAATGGTAGAATGGTTTTATTGCTCTTTATATGACAAGTTTGTGGAAAATGGCAAATAACACTTTTAGTTTATATTCAGCTATAACAACAACTTATTATTTCCAAAGATTAAATTACAGTCTAGCAAAATGAAATGGGCTACATGGTCACTTCTTCATGGCATCCTCTTCTAGTGGCAATTTTCAAATGTGCAAGCTCAGCTAATTGAAAACAGAAACAGTTAGATTCTTAAGAGGTCTCTGAAGTAGCATCTGATGGTTCACCATACTGGCTTGTACAGAGCTATCAGTCTGTAAGTGTCTTCCTTTGGGCTGCTGACCTGTAAAGATGATCCATAAGAAACCTAGAGCCATAAACCCTGCCTTGGTAGACTCACCAGATAAATATAAGCAAGTGGCAAGTGAAAACAAAGTGAACAAAATGCCTATTAAGCCCTAGACTCAAAATTACGGCCCATGTCTGTTACCAGAATAACAAGTCAAGAATGGAAATCCGCTATAATGGTTGTTTGTTGTCTTACACACCAAACACCAGGCTAAGCAGAGTTGTTGTTTGTTTGTTTGCTTTTTCTGTTCAACTCACTGTTTGACATGGGCACATATACACGCATCTTATGGCTTTTTCCAGACCCTCCCGCCCACCTGCTCACATTCTCACTGCTTCTTGGCTTATCTACATCCATCCACATTAAGACTCACCTCAAGTGCCAACCTCTACAGAGCCACTCTTCTTAGTCTGATCCAATAGTTCTGCTTTAGCAATTTCCATTGCGTTCATTGTTTATGCCAGTGTTTCCCCAAATCACCCAAATTTCTATTACCACCTTCACAGACTTTGTTATGATATACCACCTCTTCTATGATTTATAGGAATACTTAGATATTTTCTTTAACTCAATTCCCTTTTTGCTAAAATAAATATATTTAAAGTTAACTTGATATTGATGCTATAAATGGAAAAATCAGCCTCTGGCAAAAACACGTTAATACACATTAACATAAACATATAACTAAGTTCAAAAAGTTTTTATCCAGGAGCACTTTCAATGATCTTGCCTATTACCAGCTGTCTTGCAATAGAGTTCAGGACAAATTCTATAATGTCATATGGCATGGATTCTCAAAATGTGGGCCCTGGAGAAGCAGAATGAGAAATTTGTTAAAAATGCAAATTCTCAGGCCCACTCCAGGCGTACTGAACCAGAAATTCTAGGGGCAGGACCCTGTAACTTATTTGTTAAGTCCTCCATTCTGATGCATGCAAAAGTTTGAAAACCACTGGGTTTGCGAGATAGATTTTGTTGGGGAAATTCATATCTAAGGGTCAGGGAGAAGAAACACGGTTATACACATTGTCTCACAGAGATGTGTTGGGGCAGGTACTGCCAGACACCCAGTGGGCCTGTGGTGAGTGGAGGGACCCTGCCTCTTGTTGTTCTTCCTTCTTGAAAGGCAAGCATGAGAGCAAACCTGACAGACTAGGATTGAGGGACCAGCTATTTCCAGGAGTTGTCTGGGAAAACCAGTGGCCCCGCATATATGGGAAGTTGCATCCATTCCTTCCAGGGAAAAGAAGTCATCAATCCTATGGGAAGTTGAGAAGTTCGGGTGCAGCCTCATCCTCGAGTACAAGGAGACACTCCACAATCCCAGCTGGCTTATGGTGGGGGCCATTCTGAGGCAGCTCCCAGGGCCACCTTAGGTATTCCTGCCCAGGGCACCATACCAGAGGTGTTGCTGCATGCTTTGGCAAACACCAGCCTCTATAAATTGATACAGATTTCTCTCTGGTATCACACTCAAACTCTTAAGCAGCTCTTCTACTGGTATATAATTTTCAAAACTTCCTCGTGTTTTGTTCCCCGGCTGCTTCTTATTTTCCACCACCTTCTCCATGGCACTGAGACAGATGTTTTGTAGGTGCCTGGTAAGTATTTAGAACCACAACATTTTAGAACTGGAGGGGAATGAAGAAATGATTTAATCCAACCCCTCATTTCCAGATGAGAACACTGAGGCACAGAGAAGTTAAATTACTTGCTCAAGTCACACATTTAGTTAGTGGCAGATGTGGTGAAAATCCACAAATCCACATCTTGGTTCTCAATGAGGCATTCTTCTAACACGAAACCATAATCCATCGATATGGTCACTTTTTATACGGGCACCTTATGCCAGACAGGTATGGCACATCCCCTGCTCATCGCTCATAGAATATGCTCATAGAAGCATATTATGTGTGAGGTTTCTTTTAATTTACTACAATGCTCCCTCCCCTAGAAGTATTTACTAAGTGTTCATACTGCCTATGGAGAAAAATTATTTATAAGTAACTTATAAAGAGGACTTACTTGACTAGCCAAGATGATTTTTCTTCTGAATTACATCCTAATATGTATAGCTTCTTGCTCTCAGCTTACTCCACTTGGAGCTATGCCCAGCACAATTTACATCTATGAACTGCTGAACATTTAAGCAAATTAAGTGTCCAAAAAATCAAACACAAATTGTATCTTGGTGA